>NW_006256756.1:1047658-1077714 GCF_000478725.1 Eutrema salsugineum | reverse complement strand
TCCATCAAACTGAATACTCCTATTCTCACTCCAATATTTTAAGAGTAAGTTACAACTACATTACATTAGTTCAAATTGTTGTTAAGAACATGTTTGTAATGATAAACGGTGGAACTCAAACTAAAGCTCAGACGGATAACAAGAACACCTTTGTTACAAAAAAAAAAAAGAAAGAGAATAGAATAAAAAGAAAATCCGAAACTTAGAATCTACAATGGTTGTAATCGATCCAGTTATTACATTGAAACGTAATAGATGTGAAATGAAAATATTTCATTGAAGACTTTTTATTGTAAGCTACAAAATTCACGTGAATTTTCAACATGTCAGTGACACACATGACAACACACAAAGTACCATGAACACAAAACAAGTTTGTAATCACATAACATCCCACAAAGTACTCTTCTTTTCGTATACACAACATAAACCACATTTATTCATCTTTTATTCTTTTTTTACACACTTTATCCAACGCCGAACCGGGTTAGTCATCCGCGGTTAAAGGAACAGTTTTCACCTGAAAACACAAAAACAAAAACGAAATAGTGAGATTCTTGAGAGCCTACATAGCTAGAAGAAAAAAGAAAAGAAAAGTGATTGTGAATTGTAACCAAGTCGCGGAATTTGAGAATGTAGAACATCTCAAGGTATCGTCGAGTCTCACGACGCTCCAATTTCGAAACGTATTTCCAAAAACCATATACACCAGCTAGTGTCATTAGTCTCTCCGAGTATATCTTCCATGTGTACCTACACAAAACCATATTGAAGTTTCAATCTTTTTGATTATAAATCTAGCTGCTTTGCTTTCAGCTTTTACCTTTCATATATCCTTTCTAGGCCAGAATCTGAGACTTTCTTCCAATGGCTTGGATCTTCTTTACAACGTTCAAAGAAATCAGCCATAGAGTTACCAGCTTGCTCAGGATGGTACGGATCGATGTGGAAACCTGATAGTCCATGCTCGATAATCTCTGCAGGCCCACCGTGACAAGTGGCGAAAGTTGGAAGCCCACAAGTCATTGCCTCGACTACTGTAAGCCCAAACGCCTCGTAGAACGCCGGCTAAATACAGAGTATAGAACAAAAGATGCCAACTTTCATTCTTGTTTACCGTTAATAGTTAATCCAAAACCGGGAAAGTGAATGCCAGTTATTACCTGAGCAAAAGCACCTCCTGTATCGGCGATGTAGCGGTAAAGCTCACCGTTTCGAGCTCGGTTTGTCTGAGCCGTTATCCAACGAAACTGTCCTTCAAGCTTGTAACTTTTCATAAGGCCATGCATCTTCTCAATCTCTGAGATTTCTTCTCTGTCTTTTGACTTGTTCACATCAATGTTACCAGCTATCAAAACCAGATTCACCAGCTCCCTCAACTTTGTGTTCTTAGCGTACATCTCAACTAAACCCGATATGTTCTTCACTTTGTCTAGCCTCGCCATAGAGAAGAGTATTGGCTTCGACTTATCGCTCAACGTACCCCTGCAAATCAACAAAACCATCCAAAACATCAAAAAGGGTTGAGATTTGAGAGGGAAAACCAAGATTCTTAAAGCCAAACTCTGTTTTTATGTAATCGAAACCGAATGTACCATAAAGACAAACAGTAATGTCAATACTACTTACACATGCTCATCAGTTTGGTCAGTGCTATAGAGCATATCTTCAATGGAACCATGTAAAGCTGTAAGTCTCTTAGTTTCATCTGAGAATGGGAAATAAATGGTCATGTCTGCGCCAGGTGAGACTATGTTGAACTTTGGATCAAACACATCGACGCCATGAACTACTCTGTATAGTCCAGGGAGCGTAAAAGCTCCGTGGCTTTCATATTGACCGACCGTGTTCTTCCTGAGACCAAAAACAATTCGTATCCTGGATAAGAAAGAGCCCTAGCGAAAGAAGAAAAAGAAGAACTTTTGCGATACTAATTAGTCACTTACGTTCCTGCGATTTCTTGGTAAGTACTTGTGATGATGAAATCTGCGTTGTTCATTGCGATAAGATCAGCTGTGAATTGACAAGAGAAATGATACTTTTCGTCGAAGTCTTTCCAGTAAATGTCTGAATCTGGATACTTTGTTTTCTCCAGGGCATGTGCAATCGTACACTGTTTATGTCACAATTCAAGAATCCACATTCTGTGATTTTCCTAAGACAACTACATAACAAGTAAATTTGTGAGGCTAAAACTTGAAACTTGTATTACCTGCGTAACACCCATTTTATGTGCCATTAACGACGCAACAAGGTTTCCGTCGCTGTAGTTACCGATGATAAAATCAGGTACACCTTGTAATTCACCAATAATCTCGCTCGCTGCATCCTGTTTTACTAAAGACAGTGAACTTCTTTTCTCTTTACATAAGAAGTAAACGAAACTCAAGAAAGGTATGATTTTTACTAAAGACAGTGAACTTCTTTTCTCTTACATAAGAAGTAAACAAAACTCAAGAAAGGTATGATTTTTACTAAAGACAGTGAACTTCTTTTCTCTTTACATAAGAAGTAAACAAAACTCAAGAAAGGTATGATTTTTAAACCTGAGCATAGTTCTCTAGATAAGGCCAAACGTCGAATCTTGAAATCCACTTGCGAAGGATTCCTTTATCAGACCTAAAAGGAACCCGGAGAATGTGAGTATGCTCAGTTCCACTGACTCTCTCTAACCGTTGGTTGCACGTAGTTCCTTTCGCATCCGGTATCAATCTTGTTACCTTGGATAAAAAAGGAAGAGAATTTGTAGTCCATAATCAAAATCTTGAGATAAGCAAGCCTTTTAATAATCAAAGATACAAACTTACGATGAGAATCCTAGGTGTTATATCTAATCCTTGTCTCTTTATTCTCATTAGCATTTCGGTCTCAAGGGCTCGAACTTGGTCTAGAATGTAAACAACCTGAAACATCCAAGGATCTTAAAAAAGCTAATCGAAATCCGGAACAAGTGAGTAAAACAAAGGTTTAGGGAGATTAATACTTGTCCACCAGTGTCAGGTAAGCCTAAGACATTTGCTTGCCCGAAATATCCATGTGGAGATAAGATCACAACATTGAAAACCATTGGTACGATCCCGAGAAACTTCTCCAAGGAAGAAGGATCAGGAGCTTGAAGAATATCAGAGAGAAGATACATCATTTCGAGAACTCTCCTTGCGGTATCTCCCCATCCTTTCTCAAAACCCATTCCTTGAAGCGAATATTCGAATTCTGAGAAGGGAGTTTCTTGTGGAAGCTTAGAGATATAATCTTCTGCTTTATTAAGTTGACTTTGAAGCCGAGATATGCTTTGAATCCGATCATTCAACATCAATGTCTGTCACACACACAAAAAGTTCCCATTTTTACCAATTTCATAACATCTTATAGCAACAAAACAAGAACAAAAGCTTTATAGGAAACTTACATGACCTTTGTACCTATGAACTCTAAGGAAATCAAGTAGAGGCTCCAAGCAATCTTTGTTACGGAACATCACAGAAGATAAGTGACGATTCAGAAACTGAACTCCATTACCAATCGAAGACGAACGTGAAGGACGTGGCACGTTTGCATTGAAGGGCTCGAAATCGAGCTCAAGACGAAATGGGTCACTACTAGGTCCATCAACGAGTTCTTCTTTGAAACGAAGATACTCAGAGACAGTTAACTGTTCAACACTTAGCTCATAGACATTAACACGAACGTATTCCCAAACACCAGGTCTTGGTCTGACGGCTAAGGCAACAAAAGGTGGAATAACTATGGCTTCCTACAACATGTTTAAGCGATTACTGTGAAATTCGCGAACTTTGAAATCAACACAGAATACGAAAAAGGTGAAAACTTTCATTCACCATAGCGGATTTGAGGATATCGCCAAAAGGACCATCAGCGAGACATTTCTTCGTTGTATCGTCTCCGATTATAGATTCGAGTTCGTCGATTAAGTTATGTGGCTGAAGAATCCCTTTTCCCTGATCCACATACCTTAAAAAAACACACAAACGATAGTCAAATTAAAAAAAAAAAGGTCGAATTTTTTTTCCTGGAAAACGAATTTTCTCGGGAAAAAGGGTCGAAATTATTCACCGAAAAATTCAAGTGATTCAGGAAACCGACTACGAACCTGGAGAGAAGAGAGACAAGTTCGTTGCGATTTGCAGAGAGTGTATCTTGCACGCGATCCCTCGTACTTGGAATCCTAGTGAGCTTAGGGGTTGACATGGATATTCAGATGATCCAAAAACCGCCAAATCCAAAAAAAGCTTCCGACTTTGAATGATCAAATCACCAATAAACGCTACTAAACAGGAAAATTCAATGATTCATTGATAAAATGATTAAAAAAAGACAGAATGATTCTGGAATTTAGGCGAGAAAGGAGAGAGAGAGAGAAGAAGACGTGTTTGATCTTCTATGTTTCTTGCTACTGTTTTTGCTAAAAGTGACGTGTTTGTGTAAAGCAGTAAAGGAGGAAGCATGTGAGTATGTGAGAAACTGAGAATGTATGTATATATAACACAACACTTACAGTGGTTTAGGAATAGTATACCAGTGGAGGCTGAGTGTTGCTCTGTTTTGGAAAGCGGTTTTATCGAGAAGTAGATATTTAAAGAGGAAGAGGACAACTGGTGCTCTGTTTTCGCGGCACGTAGTTTCCAGAAAGGTTTTAAATTCTATTTTTCATACTTTCTTTGAAAAGAAAATACAAATCAATCAGTGACCGATCAAATTTATATTTTTGTTTAGCCCGAGTACGACAAAAATACAGTATAAAGAAAGTTTCTGATCATTTCAGTGGATCTTTTGTGGCCTTTCTGGGCCTTTTTATCTACCTTTAATATTTTTGGACTGGTCCTTGTTGGACCTTTATGATAATCTAATCTCTATAGATTGAATTTCATCTCTCTAACTTTTAATTTTTGGAGATTACAGATTTACTCATAGATTTTGATGTGTAGCCTAGAGAAAGCATACACTTATGCGTTATGCATCTTTTTGGATAGCCCCAGACAAATCTCCTGGCTTCTAGATCTGGCAGAAGCTCTTGAAACTCATTGATTCAATATCAACATTCATCTGAACATAGGTTTTTTTTGTTTGATTAGTGGTTGTTAGAATTCTACATTGAAAGTTTAAAAAAATTAACACTAATATATAAGAGATTTGACCCAATCCACTCATTACCAATTCGTTGAGTTGGAAACCCAATAACTTAACATTGTATCAGAATCTTGTTTGTTGATCCAAGAAATGTTTATTACTGGTTTTAAAGTAGAATTTGGTTCAAAATGAGCCGATAAAAACCATCATCTTAAGCGGACATGTTAGAATACCATATCATAAATTTAAAGGGACTAACACTAATATTTAAGTAATTTGGACCAGTCCATTCATTGCCAATTAGTTTTGAGTTGGAAACCCAGTAACTTAACAAAGGTTGTTCATAAAAAGAATCTTAGACATCACAGATATGGGTGGCCTGCGCCTTAGAATCCCTGTGGAAATACTGAATACGTTTTCTTATTCGATAATCAATTCATACATATAATATATATACATCACATGTTACCCAAAGATCTTTCCCAACTTCCAATATATATATTTCTCAAATGTAATACATATATAAACTCAATACAATAGAATATGGCCCAATAATCTCTCTTCATATGCTTCGGTTTGCGATGCCATAAAATCTAATGGATGGAAGTTCTGCTGCACTAGGCTTTGCTATATTCAGCCTCTGCTCCATGCTACATAAATTTTAAATATTGTTAACAACTCTATGATTCTGATTAGGTTATAATTCTAATTCAAAATCTTAAAGTGACATTCGAACTTTTGAAATGGATAGCATTAGTATCAAATATCAATTTCGGACATCTTGTCCATCCATAGTGTTGGAGCCGTCTTTGTTAATCCACATCAGTATTTTATGCGTATCACGTCGGAACAATAGCACTCTTGTTATGCCGTGCACACACGTTCTTAAGTTCTTATCACAAGTTGCTCGTTGTGTTCTAGCTTGACTTTAATTAATTTACACAGCAAAACCAATAATCCAAATATAAAATTCATTAACCTTGTCAATGCAATTAATCTATATAAACACATGGAACTAGTTTTCAAAACTTCACTTGCTTTTTTTCAGCAATCCAACATATTTGCAAAAGCAAGCAAAAAGCCAAAAAATGGCTTTTTCACGCCTCTCATTTGCTGCTTCTCTCGTTGTCTTCTCATCTCTAATCATATCCTCAGTTGCTTATTACGGCGATGAAGCCGACCCCGAGACCGGAAAATTAATTCCGGTTGCAGTTGAAGGTGTCATCATGTGCAAGTCTGGTGACAAATCTTACCCAATTCAAGGTAATAAAACTTCTTTTAAATAACCAAGGCGAATTAGTCTAATGGTAGAAGAAAATTTGAGTAAATAAGGTCGTATAATTCACATAGCTCCCACTTATAATTATAGTTCTAACATATATAAACAAAGTGTAACGTTAGCTTATAAAACTATTTCCGAAAAGGTAGTATGATTACTCTCTACTCCTTCATCGAAATTGTTTCAATTTCTTATATTTGCGTTAAGCGGTTCTATCAAGTTCTATATCTTGTAAACTCGTTATGATATCAATATATTTGTTTTGTCTTAAAAATAAAAAATAAACAAAGTGTAACGTTTTATTTGTTGCGGCTTAGCTTAGGGAAAACGACGATGAATATGCAATTTCTTTCTCGTTGTTGCTAAAGTTTAAAAGAATAGCGTTAATCGTTTGTTTATGGACAGGTGCTACGGCGAGAATTTCATGTGTGAAGACAGACGTGTATGGCAAAGAGATAGTTCCAATCTCAATAATGAGCAGCAAAACTGATTCTAAAGGTTACTTCTTCGCCACGCTATTCCCTTCAGAGCTTCGTGCAGGAAAGATGGTGACCAAATGCAAAGCTTTCCTTTACCAATCTCCAATCGAAGATTGCGATTTCCCGACCGATGTGAACAGAGGTGTGAGAGGACAGTCATTGACCAAGTACCGTGTTCTTGAAGACAAGAGTTTCAAGCTTTACTGGGCTGGTCCTTTCTTCTATACCTCTGAACCTACTTACTACTAACAATCTTCTTTTGATGATCATGTGTAACTTGTCCTTTGAGAAATCTTTTCGTCTGTTTGATTCGTCGTATAACGTTGTCTGAAAATGAGCTAAGAGTCTGTTTTCTCTGTTTTTAATTTATTTATCATGATTTTTCATGTATCTTATGGTGTCTTTCTTATATACCTGTTCAACCCTCTAGTACCATGCGAAGGTTTCATAGCTATGGATACACTTCCTTAAAATCTGGCTTATCATCCATGATTGGAATCAACAATAAAAAGAGGGAGGGAAAAAAAACTTTGATCTCAATAAGAAAAGATGTAGTTTCCTATATTTGTCTTGGTATTGACTAAAGGAACAAGAAAACAAAATTGACGAAGATGCTAAAGAAACCGTTTTGTGAAATGCATCCATTTTTTTTTCTATGTGCAAGTATAGGTTTAACAAGAGTATCTACATATTACATTGGTATGTTAATCCCACTCTTTGGTCTTTATATACAATGACCTCGATTTATTGAACACAAAATATCTAAAAGAATTTGACTCTCTTTTAATGGTTTTATTTTCAAAACAAAATGATATTTATTTTTTCCAAGAATATTATAAGAGCTCTCTACCTCTACTTTGAGCAACCAGTCCCTCTTCTTCTCAAGTTTGCTTGTTTTTTCCACTGAACATGACAAAACTTCATGGCCAAGAACATGAGTCCTTTGGCGTTTAACACTCAAGAACTTGAGCATTATTTGTTGATCTTGGCCAGCTGCAACCACTGGACCATCCCAACACACCCAAGATTAGATCCACCTTTGCGCAAACACTTACCTGGGAGTTACAGATACATAAAGAGACGGGTTAGATTTAGTAATCCAAAATCGGAAAAAATTGTTAAAAGAGAGTTTTAGAGCATTGGGACATATATACTACCAAAGTTTCAATGTTTGCTTCTATTTGAAACAACATTACTGCTAATCCTCTTCCTCTGTCAATCTCGGCCTGCCAAAAACCATGACATTTGTCAGATGAGTCGTTGGAAACTATCAAGTTCAGAAGTAAGGTTTTACAGTTAAAGCACGCACCACACAAGAACATACTGCCATGCCTTCAGCTGCAAGGACTGTTGTAACCTCTGCAATTATGCCTGTGAAAATATAACATATAGTTTTGATTTGAAATTCCAATAAAGAGAAAAAAAAGAAGTGGTTTTGGATTCATGCCCATAAAGCAAATGAAGAACATACCTTTACGATCCATGGATACTACACATAACCAGTCGATGGAGTGACCTTCGAGGTGATGCCATGAGTCAATTTTACTGGCTCGCCAACTGTCTAAACCAGGCAACACTTCTTTATAAGCAGGGATGTTAGCAGGCAAAATCTTGGCAATTCCATCTCCAGGTAAGAAGAACTCCGGATTCTCCAAACTCGAGTTTTTGATGGCTTTGTTGTGTTTCCCATTAACCTTTGGGACCCAAACGCTCCCGTTTTGAGACGCAGGGGTTACGTTTCTGCTTTTGTCTTGTGATTGAAACTGCTTAACATTATCGAGAATTTTCTCCCACCACTGTAGGCTCTTTCTTGAATCTTCTGTGAGATCTTCCATGTCACTGTCAGAGTCCGCCACAAAGTCATTCACTCGATCCTGGGTTATTTCTGCAGCACATTGCGCAGCTTGCTCCCTTAGGAACTGGAAGAAGTTGAGACGCATCAATTAGTAATAGTGAGCCAATTAGCATAAAGTGAGCGGATAAAATTAACATACCCTCATAATCTTGTGTCTTGCACTCCTTGTTTTGGCGTGTTGCAACCACTGTTTATGTCTCTGGAAAGCAGATTTGCTTGAGAGGGCCTGCGATGTGACAATAATAATAAAACATGAGGGCTCACAGAACTGAGGTAGTAGAGCATAATAGGCAATCAGAATTTCCATGAGCAGGACAAAAAGGAAGCAGAAATGACAAACACATGCAAGAGAGAAAAGGTACAAACGTTGTAGGTGAGTATCTCCACGACCTCGGCATTCTCAAGAACATGCGTTGGAGAAACAAGATTACCATTCACCTGCAGTTTCAAGCAATTAAGTATCCTTAACGTTGTCCAGTTGTTGTCCGTATTCAAGATAATAGCTAGAGAAATCAAAGATATCATGGAAAGAATGACGTGAAAGTGGAAAATACCTTTGCTGCTACCATCTTGTTTCCTATTTCCGTGTGAATCAAATAAGCATAGTCAACAACGGTGGCCCCTTTTGGAAGGTTCTTTATCTGCATATAGAATGCCAAAGCATCTAAGCAAAGACGTGAAATTTTTGGATGAATGTTTCAGACTTCAGAGGTTGCAAGGTGAGCTTAGTCATTTACCTCTCCTTTAGGTGTGAATACAAACACACGACTACCTAAAAGGTCCCGCGTAATGGTATCCACAAATTCTCTAGAGCTCATGTTACCCACAAACTCCTCTTGCCATTCTCGTATAGCATTTAGCCACCCAACCTGGAAAAATAAACTGTCATAACTAACATCATATTGGGAAGGCAAACAAATAAAAAAATCACTGCCTACTTCTAGAATGTCTCTCTGCATTTTACTGTGAGTATGCTAAGAAAATACCCTGAGTGCAAAATCTGCATTGTTCAGGCAACCCGTCTTCCCCCTTGAATTTCTACCTAAAGGAACCGGATTTCCAACTAATCCAGCAGAAAGAGCCCTGCCATTATAGTAAACAGCAATCCCCCTTTCAGCTATCAAGTCCATCTCCTCGGTTCTGATCTGCAGAGAGAAATGTAGTTTGTTACCGAATCAAATCAGCATTTTAGAAATTTCCCTATGATTCAACCTTTAAAAGAAAAAAAAACAAGCTCAAATATACTAATCATTGGCGTTTTCCTAAGAACTGTGCTGAAAAAAATATAATCAAATACCTGAACCTCCAGCCGAAACATACTCTCATACAAGAACGGAATCACAGTAGTATGGAGGCTCTGGTAGCCATTAGGCTTCGGTGTCGCAATGTAATCTTTTACCTATAACAAAAAGGTAAGACATATGCTCAAATGTAATGTAGTGAAAATATATCCCGAAAGAACAGAAGATCAGATACGTACAGTTCGGGGAATAGGTTTCCAGATCTCATGAACTAGCCCAAGAACATGATAGCATATCTGCATTGATGACAGAGTGAGAAAGCTAAGTGACACACCAGAACGAATCGGAACAAAAGATACCCGCTTCCTTTTCATTGGGTTTTCACCTGCTGTGGACTGCACAAAGGCCCGACCCCCACTGAAGGTTTTGGCTTTACAACAATCCGTAACTGCTACAGTAAACAAATTTAGAGAAACTGCGTGTTAAAAATCATATTAAGCTGGCAGATAGAAGTTCTGCACTCAAAACATTTTATACAAATTGGAGATGAGTGTACAACACAAACCTGAGCAATTTGGTTGTAATCATTAATCGATCCTTTTGATTTGAGCGCAGCTTTGTATATGCTGTATGTAAAAATAAGAGACTTCAGATGCTGAAGAAAAGGGTAGGTACAGACTAAATCGAAGAAATCACTTAATAGATTCACCTGTAAGTTTCCTTGCAAACAGAACGAACATCAGTATTCACAGTCACAAGGTCCAAAAACTGATCATCTTCAATCTTTTTCACCAAAATTCTGTTTGCCTAAGATACATAGTAGGACTCGGTGAATACAGATGAACTCGATAAACGCCCAGATGAATTCACAGTTCGAGAGGGCAAAGAACGTGTAGGTTGATAATGAACATCCTTCACTAATTTCCGTTCCCTTTTCAATCAATGTTTTGGCATTTTAACCTCAGAGACGATAATAAGTTGAAACTACCTCAGTGAGTTCTTTCTCATGCTCTTTGTAGAGGTTAGCGATCCTGCTTGTGACTCTCTCATAATCCTCAGCACTTACGTACATGAAAGATAGATTTTCCAGTTCAGACTGCAAAATTAGCACCACAAACTCAGAACGCCATGGGACACAAAAACTGAGATAATTAGGTTTCATATAGACACTAGAATACATTTCAACTGATGTGACCGGAAAACTATGCTACCTCGTGGCATAATATTATTTTAAGATTACTAGCAAACAAAAACAATAACTAAAGGCTTATACCTTTATTGAATACATTCCAAGTAATTTCGCTAAAGGAGCAAAGACCTGCAAAGTCTCCCCTGCAATGCTGGACTGAACGAAACCCACAAAATCATAAGTTACCACAAATGAAACATAGAGCTGAGAGCTGTATGGGCAAAAAATCTCAACTACTTGAAGTAATCACCTGCTTATGGGGAGGCATGTGGCAGAGAGTTCGCATATTATGCAACCGGTCAGCTAGCTTGACAATAATGACGCGGACCTGGAATGAAACAGTTAGGTCTGCTGATGAATAAGATAACCACACAAACAGAAACACAAACTTATAGAGTTGAAACCTCGTCTGTCATCGCCAGAAACATCTGCCGCAAATCATCTGCTTTAACATCTTGTATTGATTCACTTTCGGTTTTACATTTCAACTTTCCCAGTTTAGACACCTAATAGAGAAAAATCTTTTATACATAAATGAACTTCATGTCAAAGGAAGCGTAGAGTTATTTCTCTATATTGCAGCAACACACAAATATGCAGACCTTAGTCTCTCCTTCTACAATGTGACGCACAGTTGCACCAAACTCTTCTTCTATCTTTTCAAAAGTAATAAAATTTGTATCCTCGACTGTGTCATGAAGTAATCCAGCAACAATAGACTCCCAATCCAATTCCTAAACAAGAACAAAAATAACTTATCAGCTTTCCAACTTATCCTCAAGTAAACCATGTTCATAATGTATCGTGCAACTCACAAGTTCCCCAAGGATACGAGCAACTGCAACTGGATGTATAATAAATGGTTCCCCACTACGTCTCTTTTGACCATGATGTGCCTCAAAAGCTAACTGCACAAACCTTTCTTACTGAATTAAGAAATGAATACCAGAAAACTGAAATACAATTCAATATTTAACACCGTAAAGGGGCAATGATATAGCATATAGCTCAAAGACGCCTCTCAAATATAAAGAAATTTATATCATCATACCTTGAGGCCCTTTTGAACAAACTCTAGTTCTTTACAGGATAAGTAAGATATCGATGGGAAGAGATCCTGCAGAGATAACAGCCCATCAAAATGATTAAGAGTACCGTGGTAGTAAGTGCCATTAGAAATGAAGAGGGCAGGGTCTACTACCTCCCATAATGTTTCGGCGGTAACATCGCCGAACGCACCAGAAGATTCAGATGATAAGCAATACAGTTCCCATCTTTTATGAACACCACAAGATGATCTGGACCTCGGAATTTTTCTCACATTTACAAAATGAGGATCCTCAGAAAAACCTACTTCATATTCATAGCTCTGCCACGCGCACTACATTATCCAAAGGAGAGACGATAAAACACCTCTTCTGGAGCTTAAAATATCTATTAAAGCCAAACAATATACTCTTAACACCCCTCTACATAACGAAAAGCAATAGAGAATACTTACAGATTTTTTTCTACTCTTTCTTCCATTTCTGCCACATAGATATAGAGAACACACAGGTGGATGAGCAGTGCTAGCTAGGAACCCAGTTAACGCTCTTGGAGCTTTCCAAGCACAGGAGAGAGCATTGCAATCGCTTCTTGCATTCCCATCTCCTTTCGTTAGATTACATATGTTCACACATTCCACAGACACTGCAATGTAGCCCAGGAAACAATAAAATAATGACCAAAAAGGGTAAACAATGGATGCATCGATTCAAGGCAACTAATTATTGATAAAAAAAAAGAAAACAGGTTCCTTAACCACTAATAGAAACTGTGGTCCTCGACAAGATGGTTAGGATGTGTTTAGTTGGCACATGAAAGAACTGACTTAAAGAAGCACTAGTCTACAACCTAATCTCTCTAAATCTAACTTTCATACGTTTTCTCAGTGACCCAACAAACACGAGAAACAAAATATCACCCAAGTGGGTTCTCTCTTTCTCCATCCCACGCATACACACAAAGAACTAGGAAAGTCCAAAAATCATAGCAGGCCAGTACACGACGGCAAGAGCGAGAACTAAACAAGCTTTCAAATTCAATTGTAGTTGAAACCCATTCACTGCAACACAGTCGTAAAAAGAATCGTACTTTCTCAGTTTCTCTCTGTACCGGACTAATAGCTACGGAAAACACGGTCCCAGGAAGGAAATTCGCTAGACGCAATACAAAATTGAGCGCGAGTTCAATTAGAGATAATAACAAAACAAACGTCACAAGCTTCTCTTAAACTCTGCCTTCGAACGTGCGACTCTTCAACGAACAAGTATCGATAAACAAAATCAGAGAGAAGGAGAGAGGAGAGAAAGAATACGCACCGGACATGGAAGAAGTAGAAGTCATTGCTGCTAATGAGGCAAAGCAATCGCACTAAATCGATCCACCATTTGATCGAACAAGAATTCAAATCTCCAGATTCCGAAATCCTAGAGACGGAGATTGAGAACTCTTTCGCGGAAGAGGCGAGTGAAATTTCGAATAGGGAAGGTTTTCGAAAGGATAGAATAGAGAGAGACGCACACAGTGATGTGAAGAAGAAGAGGAAGAGAAGAGAAGAAGAAGAGCGAGAGACAGATATCAACTCTCAGGTAGCCCTGACCACACAAATGCCGTCCGATATAATCAAAAGACTAAAATGAGAAAAAACAAAGATATTTTTCCCTTTGTGTTAATATTACCTTTTTTCAAGTCAATAGTTTCGGATTAAAAACTTTCTGTATATTAAAATTGACCTCTATAAATAACATGTCTTTTTTAGTCATTTAATTTAATAGATGCATGTCAATATATAAATTATCAAAGCATATGACATTTTCACATCCAGTCTTTTTGAATGAAAAAAAAACCTTAATAATATAGGTCCCAATAATATAAGCGCATACCAATTTTTTCAGTGGTTGTAAAATGTAAATTAAATCATCAGAAACTTTAGTAGTATTGTTAGAAGTATGTAATAGATGTTTGTCAAAGTATAATTTATCAAAGAATATGACTTTTAAATATACAAATAAGGAATTATTAGCATCCAGTCTTTTTGAATGAAAAAACCTTAATAATCATAGAGATAATGATAAGCATACCAATTTGTTCAGTGGTAGTAAAATGTAAATTAAATCATCAGAAACTTTAATAATATTGTTAGTCAGCATAACTGATTATTAAACTCGTCAGCATAATTGAATAATAAATTCATCCAAACTTTTTGGAAATTAATTAATAACTTTAAATATTACAATAAACAATGTTATCGAGGATCTCTGGATCTGACTATGTAATAAATCTTATGATACATACAGTATTTCACTGTTTGATATAGAAGAGCACAAAATACATAATCTGATTAATATCATCAGCATGACAGCATATATAAGAAAAAGTTGTATATTTATTGTATGTACGTACTATATATATATATATGTACTCCAATATGCTCGTTCAAAATTTCCCAAAAAAAAAGTATTTTCAAATATCGTTTAATTTACCCCCACGTATCAACGAAATATTACAACAGACAAGCCGATGTAAATTAATTTTAATCGGCTAACAAAATAAACTTTATGGAGTTAAAATAGTGTTGATGAGAAGAGCATCCTTGCAAAGCTTCAAGAAGTTTGTGTTCCTACGAGCAAGCTCAGCGTCATTCCCAGCACGTTCGCTCAAAGCGCTTTCACAAGCCTCGCCGTCGCTAATCGCCGTGTTGAGCCATATATCGACGTCGATGAACGCATTCGCGAGCAAAGCGGCCAGAGAATCGTCTAGCTGCGCGACTGCGTCTAAGTAATTCTTTGAGCAGTCGTCGAGCGTGTCTTCTAACGCCGGCTCCAGGTTTTTCTGTTTTAGTTTGGCTTTTATGTAGAAAGACGTGTCCGAAGCGTTTGTTGACGCGATGCTTAACGCGATCACGCCGAGTTTAGGCGCGGTTGCGGTTTGTGCTTCGGGACGCGACGTTAGGCTCGAAACGCAGAACGCTTTGTCTTCGGATTTCTCGCATAGTTTCTCAGCTAAGGCTTTGCCTTTCTCGGTGAATGTTGGTGGTGGAGCTTTTCCGGCGATGACTACCGTGACGGAGACGGAGAGGAAAAGGAGAAAGATCCTTCCGACCATTTTCATCTTTTTTTTTGTTTTTTTCCTTTTCTTCTTTCTCTCGATCTTCTCGTAATTATTAGAAAGAGGAATCAAATAGAAAAATGGTTATTTAAAGAGGTTAGAAAAAAATGTATTTTTGGAATAATCTATTTTTAAGGGGTTTTTTACCTCTCGACGTCTATTTTTGGGTTATTTGTTCGTTTTGCCATGTTTCTTCTTATGTTACGGGTTCAGAGAGATTCGTGTTAGGAGAAACAAGGTCAACGAACATTCGTAAGGTCAATGATGGGCCTATGATGGGCTTATAAAAGTAGAGTTTAGGTTTAATGTTGTTTGCAGTTTAGGCTGGTGAAATTGGTCTTACATTGCAGGTGTGCAATTCAATAGTGGGCCTATAACGGGCTTGAGAAGAAAGTGAGAGGTTTTGTAGGAGTAACCCTAGAAAATATCATATATAAAGATTATTGTCTTCGTTGGATTGCTTTTCTCCGCCAAAAATCAATCTCCAGAAGGGAGGCAGAGAAAATGGTTTCGTTGAAGCTCCAGAAACGGCTCGCAGCTTCAGTGCTGAAGTGCGGAAAGAAGAAAATATGGCTCGATCCCAACGAAGGGAGTGATATCTCCATGGCCAATTCGCGTATGTTCTTCTTCATTTTTTTTAATTACTTCGTTTGTTTAGATTTAGTTTTTCTTGCTGGCTTAATCTGCGATCGAAGCTTGCTGATGAGGATGGTAGTGAAAAGGATATTATGAGAACTTTTTGTAGTTTGATTCGTTGAATACGTTGAATGATGTGAATTCGATTTGATGAATTTAGTAAATTCTCAGAAAATGTGGTTTAAGTTACATCTTTTACATGTTTTCACTGATTTTTTAGTTTGGTCTTCACTATTCTTTTCCCTGATTCATGAAGCTATAGATTCTGATTCTTACGGACTGAACTCGCTATAGAACACTGTCGATCATTGTGTTTGTGTCTGTCTATATGCGTTTGATGATTGATACTACTAGTTCTGATTATGATTCTTTGGATGGTTATGTAAGTGTAGGCCAAAACATCAGGAAGCTTGTGAAGGATGGGTTCATCATCAGGAAGCCAACAAAGATTCACTCACGTTCCAGAGCACGCCGGATGAATATAGCCAAGAGAAAGGGACGTCACTCTGGTTATGGTAAGTTAACATTTTGGACCCAAACTCTTGAAAACTACAACAAGACCACCATTTTAATGTGTGTATTGTGTAATGGTTTAAGGTAAGCGAAAGGGTACCAGGGAGGCAAGGTTGCCAACAAAGGTACTGTGGATGAGGAGGATGAGGGTCTTGAGGCGTCTTCTGAAGAAGTATAGGGAGTCGAAGAAGATTGACAGACACATGTACCATGACATGTACATGAAAGTCAAGGGTAATGTCTTCAAGAACAAGCGTGTCCTGATGGAGAGCATCCACAAGTCTAAGGCTGAGAAGGCTAGAGAGAAGACTCTGTCTGACCAGTTTGAGGCTAAGAGGGCTAAGAACAAGGCTAGCCGAGAAAGGAAACATGCTCGTAGAGAGGAAAGACTTGCCAAGGTGATTTCTTTTTCCATTATAAGCTACCATTGATCATTTCATATTATTTGGCTTGGTTAATTCGCTTTGAAATCATTTCATTTAATATGGTTTTGTTATTTCGTTTCAGGGTCCTGGAGGAGACATACCTGCCGCCGCACCACCTGCGCAGCCCGCAGAGTAAGTTTTGATCATCATCGTGATTGACCAAATTGTTCATTGTATTGTGGCAACATTCTAAACTGTTTCATTGGGTTCTTGCAGGGTCCCAGCGAAAAAGTCTAAGAAGGGAGCAAAATGAACTTTGTTTCGATAGTGAATTTTCGTTTAGCAGTGATTTTGCATGGTTTTTGTGATTCATCTTTGTCAAAACACTTTCTTTGCGACAAATATGAGAACCTTTTCAGTAGACTTAATTTCTCGTCTTCAATTCATTTTTTCTTTTTCAATCATCTCAGCAGTAGCCCCTTAAAGATTTTGTACGATAGTTACCATTAGTATTCTAAAACGTTCTCGACGGTAGTAAACTATGTTCATTAACTTGTAGATATGAAAAGTTAACCTCTAGCAGTGAACTCAATAAATCCTTGTGTTGTATAATAAGGTATAGTTTTAAATTATATAATTAATGTCAAATGTTGAATAAACAAAATCTAAACTTACAGAATTGTATAAAATAAATATATCTACCGCATAGCGTTCAGATGCCGTCCAGGCCATATTTTAGAACATTGTTCACAGGTGAGTTAGAAGAGAATTTATCACTAGACTAAGTTGACCAATACTGTTGAATTCCCATTATGTATCGTAAATTGTGTAAATCGCGTATTATCCGACTTTGTTATCGAACTAACTAATCTAAACATATATGATTAATATATTATGTCAAAATCTAAATAGAGATCTTTAAGCAAACAATGACATAACCAAACTAACACAACAATTATAACCGATGAAAATTTTACAAATATTAGGTCTGATCCGGTTAAGAACAAAACTTTTGTGGCAGCAGAAACAGAAGGGAAGAGGCCTAAGTTGTTTGACTGTAGAGCTGAACCCACACAAACTCTTCCTTGTAACTTGAGCTCGATTCACACGAGTTCTCACACGTGTACACCACGATTGTTGCCCAATCGAGAGATTCCCTGTCGTTGTTCCCGCCGAAGAAGAACAATAGCTGCGGCATTACCTGAAAAAAACCGCCATTAATATGATCAAGAACAGAGACAAGCTTCCAATATGCAAGAACAGAGCAATGAAATGGGGAAAACAATTGTGTTAATTTGGTATAGACAGGTTTGATACGGCCTAAAATGCAGTGACTAATGACCAGTAGTAGAGTTATTTAAGAAGAGAAAATCAAATTTGGTAAAACATGAAAGAGGTACCTGAAATTCAAAACAACGAGGACCACCACAAGATTTGCAATTGGGAATCTCAGATTTAGAGACTCGTCCACTTGCTATTGGCCAAAGGGGTTTAGCTCCAGAGCTCCGACAATATCTGTATTTCACATATTGGTGTTACGAGAGAATTAAGAAAAAAAATGTATGCAAAAAATCCCAACTTGTGTGTGTTTGAATCACACCTTAGGACTTGTTCAGGTGCTTTGGCCACGCGTTGCTGGAAATTAACCCAACTATTTTTATCGGCATCTCCCTGTTAACAAACACGTAACTGAGAATCATTCGAGCAAATTTACAGTTGCAAAAAAGGCGGCAAAAAGTGTCTATACCTCAAAATCTTTCATCAGCGATTTCATTTGGTCGTCAACTTCTCTCACTGAGACCAAAGGTTTAGCAACTTCATCATCTTCTGACATCTCTGTATCATACTCACTTTCATCCTCATTGACCAATACAAATTCTTTCCATAGACTCTTACTCGCAACTGCACAAACATATCACTAGTTACATAAAATTCCCACTTCCAAGGCTAAGAAAGGTTTGTGTATTCTGCAAACCTTTCTGCTGTTGAGTCAGAGAAACCCCATTATCAACAAGGCCTGAGTCAGATGTTTCGAGAACCGCACGAAGCTGTTGACATTCGGTTTTATGACCCACGCGCCAATGCAGGGCCTGGAAATTATAAACAAGAAGATTGTTCAAGAACGTGGAATCTAGCAGAACAATAGAAAACAAACTATGCACACACAAACACACACATACACACCTGGTGTTTCGGTGAACAATATCGAGCATTTTTGCAGCCGCTACATACTTTATCTCCTTTCCACGTTCCACACCAAGTACAAAGCGGAGCTAAAGATAAACAAAACAAAACAAAATCAAGAATCGAAGATGAAAGAGAACTCTGGGAATTGAGTCAAACCCATAACACGGTTCATAAAATACCTCCAAGTCCCAAGGGCTTGTCTGTTCCATCGTGTTTCGGAGCCTCACTCGAGTAAAATGGATTAACACGAGGCAACTGGCAACGGAAAACCTTCATACTTCAGAGAAAAAAGAAAAGCGTTTCATTGAAACAACCAAATTGGAATGAAGTGAAAACAAACACTAAGATGCGATAACTAATAAGAGATTCCTTTCTACCTCCGCATAACTTTCTCGGGGGCACGTTTCCATTGTTCATGTTGATCACGAAGGAGACAAGACATAGATGGACACATGAAGAGGAATAATGTCCGGTGAAAAGCTGATTCCTTGTCCGTTATCGGAGCATAAAGCTGCGAAATTTTCCTCCAATCTCGTAAATAAACCGACCAAAACAAATGTGCGAGGAATAACAACTTAGTTTGTATGAAAACTCACCTGAAGTACAAATTGCAAAGGCTCTTCACATATGTCACAGAGAATTGACTTCCCTGATGGTACATTAACTGGATCCAACCATGCCTATATCACAAATTTCAACCCAAGAATTCAAAACCTAAGAAATATTAAGAAGAAATTTGATTGCAAATATTGAAAGATTATACAATGTAGTACCGGAACACCGCCTGCTAAATTAGGGAACAGTTGACGGAGTTTTGACCATGCGAATCTTGGACTCTCGACGAAACCCAATATCACAGGTTCACAATCTTCGTCGTCTTCTTCGTCATCATCATCGAATTCATCGACGTGTATCGGGTCCATTGGAGCTTCCTCTTCGTTATCATCATCATCGAGCTGAGTTATTCGGAGGCCTTTGAAATCGTCCATGGAGTCTCCGTTGAAGCTACTCATCGCCAAATACTTTGAATTTATGAGTTGAATTGATGAAATGACGACTGCACAACAAAACAAAGGACTGATTCAAGGGTTTTACTCTTTGCTGCATAAACCCCCCAAGAGCATTTTGAAAATAAAATCACAGAAAAAATGCACAGTTTATATCCTGTTCATGGTTTTTTTCAGCAATTAGAGTGACTGTGTTACCAAAGCTCGCTGATTTTCACGATTTCATAGCTAAATTCGTACCGAAGCTAGCTGATTTTCACGATTTCATAGCTAAATTCGCAGCTAATACAAACCCAGAACTGATAGAGAAGCTCACTTTTTAACAAAGAGAAAATAAGAAACTTACAACACCAGTTGGAGATGAAGATGTTCCTCTGTATCCTTTAAAGATCGAACCTTCTTCTTCTGTCAATGTAAACAGATAATTTTCACGAAGACGATGACGAAGTCGAAACACACTCATTCTCTGCAATCATAAACCCTACGACCAAACGACGCCGTAATATTGAGGGCCCATCAAGTAATGTAAGCCCATCAAAGGTTTTCTGAATTGGTTGCGAATAAAATTATAACCTTAGCCACGAAGAGAATAGCCCTTATCCCGGACAATCTTATCCCTAGAAGTTCACCGGAACTCCAATTCCCGCTCAGATCACTGATATCTCTCTTGCCTTCACCGGAGTTCTCTGTAAGCGGCGATCTCTGCTCTCTTCTAGCTAATTCAATTGAAATCTCGAATTCTTAATTTGATTTTCGATTCTGTTTCTCATCTCAAATTTGTGTTTCGTGCAGGTAAGAAAGTGGGAGAAAATAATGAACACATCTACCAGAGATGGTAATGAGCGATTAAGAACGGTGTGGACGCCTGAAATGGATCAGTATTTCATCGAACTCATGTTGGAGCAAGTGAGAAAAGGCAATAGATTCGAAGATCATTTCTTTAGCAAACGCGCGTGGAAGTTTATGTCTTCTTCCTTCACTGCGAAATTCAGGTTTCCTTATGGGAAAGATGTTTTGAAAAACCGGCACAAGACACTGAGGAACTTGTTTAAATCCGTCAAGAATCTTTTGAAAGAAGATGGTTTTAGTTGGGATGAAACGAGACAGATGGTGATTGCTGATAATAGCGTTTGGGATGAGTATCTCAAGGTACGTTTTGCGTTTCGGGTTTTGTGTGTTGTTTGTTCTTCTTCTTCGTTTTAAGGTATAAACTTTGACATCGCTTCTTTTGTCTTGTCTCTTTTTCACTGTTTTGAAGGGTCATCCTAATTTAAAATCTTTTCGGATAAAGTCGATACCTTATTACAAAGATCTGTGTTTGATTTACACAGATGGAATGTCTGAGCGGAAAGGTACAATCTTTAAGTCTACTGAATCTTACTATTCACAGAATTTGGTGAAGAGAATTGTATAAGCTTGAGGCCCGTTGGATTCTTAGTCTATGATTTATGTGTTTCAGCTCAGGAGGATGCTACTGAGGGAGAAACCAACACTCTGCTCGAGGAAGATGAAGGTTACAACAATAGAAAATGTGAATCAACAGCGATCTTATCTAACTCAAAAGGAAGCAGCATAGCACGGTTCAGGACTACTTGGCATCCTCCAATGGACCGGTATTTCATTGGTCTGATGTTGGACCAAGCGAGAAGTGGAAACCAGATTGACGGTGTTTTCAGGAAACAAGCATGGACTGAGATGGTTAATCTCTTCAACGCTAAATTCGAGTCTAACTTTAATGTTGATGTCTTGAAGAATCGGTATAAGACTCTGAGAAGACAATTTAACGCGATCATGAGTCTTCTTCGATCAGATGGGTTTAGTTGGGATGATGAGCGTCAAATGGTTACAGCTGATGATAATGTCTGGCAAGACTATATAAAGGTAATTGAGTGTTCTGATATTTAGCTTAAGTGTATGGTTTCTTTATCAAAGTGTGTTGTTGTCTGAAACAATTAATAGGCTCATAGAGATGCAAGGCAATTCATGACTCGACCAATTCCATACTACAAAGATTTGTGTGTGCTTTGTGGCGATTCTGGGATCGAAGAAAATGACTGCTTCGAAGCTATGGACTGGTTTGACCCCGAAACCGAGTTCCAAGAGTTCAAGTCCAGTGGAACAACAGATTTGTCTATTTCAGCCGAGGAAGAAGATAGCAGCTCTCTTTTGTTTGATCCCAAGAACAAAAGAGATCATCAACTTGGTACTACTGATACAAGCCCTATAAATCCGAAGAAGCCTCGAGTTGATGAAACCAAAACCATGGCAATAGAGGACGCTGTTGTGGCTATTCAAGCGTTACCAGACATGGACGAGGAGCTTATATTAGATGCTTGTGATCTGCTTGAAGATGAACTCAAGGCGAAAACTTTCTTGGCTTTAGATGTGAAACTACGCAAGAAGTGGTTGTTAAGGAAACTCCGGCCTGAAGTAACTTAACGATTATGAGCTGTAAACAATGTAGAAGTTTGAAAGAGAAACAAAAGCTCATTGGCTTATAGACTAAAATCTAGTGTACTTTGCCAGAGTTTCAATATATAAATACTTGACTAAGAGCAATAAAGATTCAAACAATGTATCACATCTTTTCTTATTTAACTCAGAAGTCGTGGAAGTTATTAAACATGACCGATGATATTAAACCTTGTACAAACTCTCTCTTCTTTGCCTTCTCTAGTAGCTCGGTATCTGACAAGGGAGACAGCGATTTCCTGTCTCTGCGCACATACGAAAGGAAAAATGTAGCTTTAGTGAAGGTGAAACAAGGCACGGAGAATCAAGAAAACATAAAATGTTGCTTACCTTTCTGTCGAATCCCTGATATGGCTCTTGTCTTCCATGTTTGCTCCATTTGATAAATCAGGCAGGACAAGCTTGGCCTGATTCGGTGACGGCGGGTTGTAGACAAATGATAGTAACGAGTCAGGAACACTTTTGGATGTATGATTAGTAGACAGTGGCCCATCGATTAGGGACTGTATATACTTCTTTGTCCCTGGAGAAAATGCTGAATAAGACTCCTCCTTGTAAAGTCTCTGCTTTTGTTCAAGGTAAGGTTTTTGTCAAGGGACCCAAATGTGGATATATTGATTTAACCATACCATCGTTTACCAAAAGAAGAAAGAGTCATTTTGTAAAAAAGGATATCTTCAGAACATCTCTATGCTGCGTGGTTATGTGATCAACCATATCCATCTTCACTCGTCTGCTACAAACCGGACATACCTACATCACAACCAAAGCTGATCATTACATTCACCAAAAGACTAATTTCATTGCAGAGAATACTGAACCGGTCTAAGTTTCTAAAGGTGCGTTCTTTTTAAGCTCAAAAGGGTTTCTAGGATTGAGCCACAACGTTTTCCCACTCCAAACTATTCACAACTGCAAATTGTCTCCTCATAGCATCAAAGCAAATAATCCAAGTTAACTAAAATCCAATAAGTCCCTATCAACTCTCATTACAAAATCACAATCTTACCTGCTAAAATAAGCACTGAACAATCGAAAACTATCTGCGTCATGTGAAGCCTGAATGTCTAGTTAAAAGAAAACAGTAAATGAGTTTCTGAGATGGATATAAACTGAAATTACCCCATTGTTAGCATCTAGTTGATGCTCTTCGTCTATATGGTGACACAATTCAACTAAATCATAATCATCTGAGCAAAACGGACACGGATAATCCACTGCCATTTCATCATCTCCTTCAACATCTTCAAACTCAATACAAGAACCTACAAAAAAAGTTTACCATTACAAAACTTATATCAACCCAACAAATTCCAATAAAGTGAGAACAATTTCTCCATTATTTACAAGCACCCAAGAGACCTTAACGGCAATAAAAATGAATTTTGACAGAGAAATTAAAAACATTAGCATGAACCCTAAAGTAAAATGATAAGCTAAATCCAATCGGAGAAAGAGGGGATTTTTGAAACTAACCTGACTGATGCTTGACAAGTTCTTCTAATCGATATTTCTTCGAAGAATCAAACCCACAAATGCCCAACAAAGTTTCTTCCATTTTGCTTCTGAATCCAAAAAAAGGAAAGCTGAAATGAAAATCTCAGATCACTTTTCTAATTAAATAATACCCTTCCTCGTGCATTTATATGCAACTGTCAGTACAGTACTTTGTTGAGCCTCTTTTTACAGGAAAGTGCGAGGAAACACACCTTAAAGGCGAGACCTTTTTTTTTTGGTTCAAAAAAGGCGAGACCTTTTTTTTTTTGGTTCAAAAAAGGCGAGACCTTTAAATGAGGTTTCTTTTGTCTCTGGCGAGAATCCATTGATGGGCAAGAATCTAGTGATTGAAAACTCAAAATGACCAAAATACCCCTACTTGGTCACTAACCACCGTCCTCTGTTGACCTTTTCCCGCCTCGAGTTAGCATGGAAGACTAAGGGTGTTTACGTCTTTTCAGAGCCTTTAGCTTACTTTTAAGTGCGTCATCGTCTTAAAACGTGTGATCCACACACCTACTTGCAATATATTGACCCCAAGTCATTGAGCAAGTGTGCAAAAAAGCCTCATATTTAAATGAGTCTGAAAGCCCATTTATTAAAGCCCAAATAATTCTCCTTTGTGGCTAAGTCTACACAGCACGCGCTAAAGCAGAAACATTTTGCGATTTTCAGATTTATAGCTTCCTACGACACCCGTTGGTGAAATCCGATCTTGTGTTATAAAAATCCCAAAATTTTCCGGGAAAATTCTACTGTAATTGATTTTGAGATTCGATTGTTTCGAAATTGATTTTGCTTGAATGGCGACGAGGAACCGAACGACGGTGTACAGGAAGCACAGGGATGCGTGCAAGAGCGCGCGAGCTCCTTTATCTTTATCGGCGCCTGATTCGTTCAGTGGTCCGGTGATCGAAATGGTTAGCGGCTCGTTTGCTCGGTCTAATCACTCTTCTTATGCTCCTTTGAATTCCAATGATCCTGGTCCGTCGAGGTAATTTTTGTGTTCTTGTTCGTTTCGTTTTGTCATGGTTATGGATGTATTGTTTGATTTCTGCAAAAATGGTGGCAACTATTGGATTATACATAGAAACAAGTTGTAATCATGATTGGTTCGCAAGAAAAAACGTAGGTACGGAATTAGAACCCTAAGCGATTTAGGTTGCAGAGTGTGATTTAAACAAATGCAACTCACGGGAAGCAAATACCATTTTTCTTTTTGATCCATATGATTCAACAGATTTCGATCCATTAGTTTCTCAGGCTGAGAAATTTTCTTGATGAATCATGATCGAATTGAAGTGTGCCTTTAATTTTGTGTTCATATCCTTTCCAAGGGAAATACAGACTTATTGTTAATTGTGAATGTTTGTGCAGTAGCGATGCCTTCACAATAGGTCTCCCACCAGCTTGGGTAGACGATTCTGAGGAGATAACTTTTAATATACAAAAGGTTCGAGACAAAATGGGTGAATTAGCAAAGGCTCATTCAAAGGCTTTAATGCCTACGTTTGGAGATAACAAAGGGAATCAACGTGCGGTCGAGATGCTCACTCATGAAATCACGGATCTGTTGAGGAACTCAGAAAAGAGGTTGCAGAAGTTATCTACTAGAGGGCCTTCAGAAGAATCAAATCTCAGGAAAAATGTGCAGGTATTGTTGGACTTTTCCAGTATTGAGCTTGTTAACGATAAAGACAGTGTGTGGCGATTACCTTTTCTTCTGTGCTGTTAGAAGAATCAGATATGGGAATCTGGGTTAAGTCGTTCTAAGAAAATCTTTTCATTACCAATCTAGTTGACATTATCAGTTAGCGAAACGTATGAAGTAAATTTGGTTGTTTTTTTTGTTTTTTTCTTCTCTTTCACAAGCTTTGTGTTATTCTATGTCTCAAGTTTGTAGCTCGAGATTAAAGTTCTGTCTACATGTGTTAGCGGGGCTCTCCAATGGACTTGACCTACTCTTTGACATACTGTTTTTGACAGCGTTCTCTTGCAACAGATCTTCAGAACCTCTCCATGGAGCTCCGCAGAAAACAATCTACTTATTTGAAACGTCTCCAGCAGCAGAAAGAGGTATCATTTGCCCATTTCTTCAATAAATTAACAAATATTTGATTCTTGGTACATTCATGTGTCCTAATCTGATGTTCTTATATGTATTTGGCTTCTTAGGGTCAGGATGGAGTAGATTTGGAGTTTAACTTCAATGGAAAGATGTCAAGGCTGGATGAAGAAGATGAATTTGGTGGGATGGTAAGTGCGTAATTGTTGTCTAAAATACATAATTGACATTGAGCACATTTCTTATGGTTATCAAGCAAGAACGGTTCCATTTTCACAATGATTTAACATTGCCTTCCTTAATTACACTGCCAATACCATAGTGAGAATGACTGGTCTTAAATTCTTTTTTAGGGTTTTGATGAGCACCAGACAATCAAGTTGAAGAAAGGGCAACATGTCTCAGCGGAAAGGGAAAGAGAGATTCAGCAGGTAATGAGAAGCTGTTACTACATTTCCATCGTAATTAACTTCTACATTACAATGGTGATTAACTTCAGATTTCTCTCTAGGTATTGGGGTCCGTGAATGACCTTGCACAGATAATGAAGGACTTATCAGCTCTTGTGATCGACCAGGTTTCAAGCTGTCTCATTTAGGCATATAAATATTCGTAAATTGGATACAAAGCTTGTCTTTGCTCTCTCTCTCAACAAAAGTTCTGTGCTCTTGTATGAATCAGGGAACAATAGTTGACCGAATAGACTACAATATCCAAAATGTTTCTACATCGGTCGAGGAAGGCTATAAACAACTACAAAAGGTTTGATTCTTTACCAAAAACTCCTAATTTGGAATACTACTAAAAGATTTTTTTTTTTCCAATGTTTGAATAGGCCGAGAGAACACAAAGAGAAGGAGCAATGGTGAAATGTGCGACGATACTGCTTGTACTCTGTTTCATAATGATTGTTCTTTTAGTCCTCAAGAATCTGTTGTTTTAGTCAAATACCAACAAGTAAAACCCAAAAAGGTAGCAGCTGGTCTTTTGTTAGAACAAACCGTTAGCATCTTTTTTTTTCTAGTTGAATTCGCTCATTTTTCTAAGCATTTATCTTTCATAATAAAACTGTCATTTGTCTTGATTTTTTTTTTTGTGTGTGGAAAATATCGAACAGACGGACATTTTATGGTGATGTGTTGTTTGTTTCCATGGCTAGATTTTGTAGAAAACCAAATGTTAGGAACAGCCTGTTCTTATCAAATCAAGATTACAAAATTCTTAGATAAGATAATACAAGGAGGGAATCGACTCATGGTTCCAAGGAATGATAAAAGGAACCATAAAACGAATGTATTGGCTTCATAGACGTCTTGTGAAACGACCTATATAGGCAATTAATAAGATCAAAAACTATGCATCTGAGGTTCCTAGCAACTTTAAAATGATAGGGTCTATGCAACGCGACCCTGCAAAATGGGGGAGATATAGGGTCTGTTCTTTTCGTCGACGCGGCGTCTGCGAGAAACGGCAACAACCGTAATAGATAACGAAGCAAAACGACGATGTGTCGATATGTGTCGGAGATGTTGCTGCAAAAAGAGGTGTCGCAGGAGGTGGTCGCAGTACCTAAAAAGTGACGCTATATTTTTCCAGCGGCATCAACGACACCGGCGTCACCGTTATTAGTAATTGCAGCGTCACCGATGTGTTCACAGAGACCAATTTTAAGTTCTCCACCGTATATTTCTTGGTCGCAGAACGCTGATGCAGCGTTTATGAAAAGAACAGATCCATACTATTCTTTGAGCATCTGCAATGATATTCTATTTCTGCTTCTAAACTCTATTTTTAGAGTAAAATCATCTGCGTTAGTACTCTATATCTTATTCTATAAATAGAGAAATAAACAATATGTCTCTATATATATGTATTCTATTTCTGCCTCTAAACTCTATTTTTAGAGTAAAATTATCTGCATTAGTACTCTATATCTTATTCTATAAATAAAGAAATGAACAATATATCTATATATATAGAGAAATACTGTTCATTTCTCTATTTATAGAATAGAACTTTTTTATTTATAAAACAATCTTTAAACTTTCATATCTTTTGACACTTAAACAATAAGATACAACATAATATTATACTTAATTAAACTATAATAATAATAATTAGTTCTATAATTATTTAAAAGTTTGAAATAAAACAACAAAATATAATAAATAAAATTTAAATTTTTTTTTGTGAAGTTATTAAAAATAAAGTAAATAGAAGTTTTTTAAAAAATTTAAAAGTAAAAGGACTTATAAACAATTAATAGTAAGATTTAGAGTCAAATATAGAGACAACCATTGCAATAACCCATTTTCTATTTTTAAAAAACTCTATTTTTAGAATAAAATATAAAGACAACCATTGCAAATGCTCTTAAGCACCACCTCATATATCTTGCACACATCAGCTATATTTACTTGAAGACGATCATCACAAGATATATAAAGTGGTGCTTAAGAGTAGTATATCCACACAAAAGAATTATAAATACCAAATTTGATGTTTTGTTATTCCAAATTTGATGTTTTTATGTTAGTTACTGTTATGTATTTTGAGTTGAACGAAGCATGCCCAGAAAATAACGTAACAGTATCCAACCAACTCACTCCTCCGTCTGGTATTCTTAGCATATATTGCCATATTGGGAAAAATTATGAAAAAGGAATAGATTTGGCAGTTGGTGCTAATGAGGTCTTCACATTTGTGGAGGAGAAGAAGGGATATAAGAGGAGGAAGATAACATGTCTCTTGAAGCACGGGCCTAATTTAGAGCATTCTCGTAATATTGAGGTGTACAGAGGTGCCCAAAGCAGACGATGTGGTGAGACACGTTTATGGGTTGCCAAAACTGATGGAATTTATTTTATGAAAAATGGTATACCTCCGCTCGCTCGTGCGCTTTCTTGGGAATAAAAAACAATATGTTCCAGTCGTTCTTAATTAATAATTATATATAAAAAAATATAAATAATCTGATATCTATAAATATTGTACCAATTAATGTTTCAAATAATATCACACCATCTTTTTAATCCAAAAGAAAAAAGATTGAGTTCGTGAGCATGCGCTTTCGAAATCCAAAAGAATTTGTGGTAGTGGATGTAAATTCACCACAGCAAATGGCTAATTTGCCTAATCTCGCTTTCTCATATCCAACGCACAACTTGGTAATAATATACATATCAACCGAATGTATTCCCTCCATTGATGTTATTCAAATTTGAACATATAATTTCTATCAAACTACTGGATTTTTTTTTTTTTGATGATTTATATGGTTTCATGTGGCTTAGGGACTTCTAATTTGGACCATGGCTTCAATATTAATGGTAATATTTTTGTTTTTCAAAAATATCCGAAATGTTTCTACATCGGTCGAAAAAAGGCTATAAAAATGGTTTGATTCTTCACCATAAACTCATCAAGGCTTTGTGAATACTACATAAGTTTGAATAGGCGGAGATCTAGAACACAAAGAGAAGGAGTAATGGCCAATGGTGGATGATATTTGGAACAATACTCCTTATACGTCTCTGTGTTCATAGTGATTGTTCTTTTAGCGTTCAAGAATCTCTTTGTCTTTTTAAGAAAACTGCTCACCTTTTGTTATAATTAACAAACCCTAGGAATTGTCCCCGTCAGTCTTGAACCTAAAGGAAACAAGGAGAGTTTAGCAACTTAGACCAAAAAACAAAAACAAAAAATCCATACTCAAATCAAATATCTTCGGATTTAGCCTGATTATGGTTTCTTCTTTTATAATAATTTAACCAGAAGATTCTTGATAGCTTGTGAAACATTGGATATTCTTGTCATTTATTTTATCTGATTCAAGCCAAAATTTGACCTGATACCCCGGCTAGCATCCTATGGTGCTATGTGAATATTTATCATAAACTAAAAGGTAATTTATTTAGAAAATTTTAAGAACAAAAAGTAGGCAAATCAAAAAGATCAAAAGTGAAACATCTTGAAGATTGAGTCACTCACTTATATCTACAAAAGAAAGTTGCAAATCATAGTATGAGTTA
>NW_006256756.1:1041041-1047558 GCF_000478725.1 Eutrema salsugineum | reverse complement strand
ACTAAGTGGTCGGAATTGTCTGTAAATTGTTAATAAGAGAGAGAAAATTTTTGTAAACGCGTTCCACGCGTTACCTACTGCTATTCCACGTCAGTATAGATACTCTAATTACTAACATAACATAGACATATTATGTAAGTTTTGTTATAAACATTTCATTCAATGTAGAAAAACAATAGATAATGAATGAAAGGACATATATGAAAATGTATAATACTTAAAACATAGTTGTGCTATGCTATATTTGAATTTGCATTCCCTAGAAATTGATAACTTGTTTCTCACTATAACTGGAGAAAATTATGCCACCAATGTAGAAAGTTTTCTTATCAAACTCAGTTTTATATGGGTATCCAATTCTCTAACCTAAGAAAACTTCACTTAAATTAATGTAAGCCAGTATAGATAGTCTGCATGTTCCATAGTGACTGGTGCTTTGTTGCGATATTACATATCAATGGTTTAATAATGTTAACACTGAAAATTAGAGATTTTTATAATTTTATCTATAATTACTGATATAACTAAAGATCATAATTTTCTGCGTGTATGTTAACAACACAAGCAAAACATCAAAGCCAAAATGGAAAAGCTCTTCTTTTATAAATCAGTAGCTGAAAAAAAAGCAGTTTATACAAATAGACGATCTATACTAATAGGCATTATCTACAAATAGACGTTCAATTTTTTTTACAAAGCGACGAAGAAGCCAATGAATCCAACCTATAATCATGTTAATGTGTCTCTTGGAAGTTTCATTGCTGAGATAGAATACAATTGTGAAATCTATTCATGTGGTCATACTATAATACATTCTATATAAAGACTTTATATATTATAATATAGTTGATTGAGAAAAAGACTCACAGCTTTGAGAGAATAATTTATGTCTAATCAAAAGTTCACTGAATATAAATATTCTATAAAATAATAGACTTTTCATATAAATTTACAAAACAAGTGAAGAGTGAAAACTCAAATTCCACCAGCAGCAACTCCATCACTTGCAGATAAGAGACTTGGCGGCACAACTCACAAGAGAGATAGGTAGGGGTTCGAAATGAATTGATCCCATTGGCTTCTTCCAATCTGGGTACTCGTTGATATGGCTGTTTGATGTGGGTAGCAGACTCCCATTGGTTAAATTTCTGGTGAAATCCATGCGAGAGAGAGACCTTAGCAGACCGATGGTATTGAGTCGGGGAGAAAGGCTGCGGTGGAGAAGGAGATAACGTGAGCAGGTTTTTGATAAAAATGGTGATGTAACTAGCAATGAAGAAGGTGGAGCATGACATGACTTTTAATAATCAATAAAAGTTTATTTATGTGGATGAGTTAAATCCAACGTTCTATTTTTATGGATTCCAAATAAATATTAATTTTTGCACAGGTCCGGCCCAAGTGGGTAGGACAAAGGTGCGACGGTCCATGGGTCTAAAAATTTTGTAATAAAATTTTTTAGATTATTGGATTTATTTTATGGGTTTAAAATTTTTTTTGTTCTATTTATGGGTCTAAATTATTTTATTATATCTATTAATGGATTTAAATTTTTTTTTTGCCCTAGGGGTTTTAAAAGTATTGGGCCGGGCCTGTTTCTGCAAGTGGAGATATTTAAGAGTATTGTTGTATATATTATATATTATACAGAGAATATAGTAACCATCCTTATTATATGGTTAATCTCTTAATTATTGAATTATTGTTGATTATATAATGCAATTTTCCATAACTAAATACATAAGTAATAAGCACTATTGTCAAAACTGAAAAAGAAAAAAAAAAACCATAAATCTATAATGATACAATGTCGTTGTGTTCTTTGTATTCCAAATAAGAGATTTGCCTCTGCAACTTGATCTGCTCATAGAACTTAGCAATGAACTCCTCTGCTCTCACATCATCCACCCCTTTCTCTTCTTCCTCATCATCCTTAGCCGTACGATCACTCTCTTCCGTATAAGATTCATCGTAACCGTACGACCTCACCTCATTGAAACAATCTTGACCCTCCATTCCAAAGTCATAGTCAAACTCTGCGGGAGGAGCAATGCAGGGGAGGAGAAACCGACGTAGGACGATGATAGACCTTCTTCTTGACGTTAAATAACGGCGTCTCATCAAAGGAAAGCTGACGTTCTCCGTAACGGGAGAGATAACGGTCACCGTTATTATGATGTGCTAGGGCTTTGAGATGCTTAGAGAGCAAGTTACGAAGTTCGACAAAGGCCATCTTTTAAAAACTCCACCTTTCCTTCCCCATAGAAGAGCCAACAAGTAAAAACCAAAAATGTAGCAGCTGGTCTTTTGTTAGAACAAACCATTATCTTTTTTTTTTCTGGTTGAATTCTCTCATTTTTCCAAGCGTTTAAAATTTGGAGATCTTTCGTAAGAAAACTGTCATTTGTCTTCTTTTTTTTTGTTTGTGAAAAAAATATCGAACAGACGGACATTTTTATGGTGATGTGTTGTTAGTTTCCATGGCTAGATTTTGTAGAAAACCAAACGTTAGGAACAGCTAATTCTTGCTTTTCAAAAAAAAAACAAAAAAACAAAAAACCAAAAAGGAACAGCTAATTCTTCTCGAATCAAGATTACAGAATTCTTAGAAAAGATAATACAAGGAGGAAATCGACTCATGGTTCAAATGAAGGATAAAAGGTGAAGATGCAAACAAGGCTGGAGTAGCACGTGTAGCAGTCCGACTAGCTCTGGAACTGACACGGGGAGACTTGCGTAGCAATCTACACACGTGGAGGCGAGCTGGAAGTTGAGCTGGAGCTGCAGGACGTGTTGGACACTTCAAGAGACGAGAAGCTGACGTGGACAGGAAGCTTGGAGTATCTTGGAGGATCTTTGAAGAAAATACCAAGTTTCCTCTATCTTAGGAGAAGATAAGGAAGGTGAAGATTCTCATGAAGATTTGGAGAAATCGTAAAGAGAGTCTAGGCGAGGAGTAGCCGCAAGTCCTATTGTGTATAAATAAACGTGTGAATAACCGTGTATGGTTTGAACACAACTGAGAGAATTCTTAGCAAAGGGTGAGCGAAAATCTGTGAGAGTTTTTGTGAGCTAGTGTGCTAAGGGGTTTGGGTGAGAGGTTCTTGGATCACGTATCGATTCAAGAACAGGTGAGGCTAGTGTAATAAATCAAGGTGTGTCTTGAGGTTGCTCTAAATCGGGTTCTGTATACTTGTAAGTTACAAACAGATTTACTAGTGAAATATTCTTGAAGAGAAAATCCTTGTGTTGTGTTCTGTGTTAGTTCCCGTATTACTACTCTTACATTTTCATTTGGTATCAGAGCAGTCATCTGTGTGTATTACAAACAGGTGAGATCCTGCGGAGAAAATGGAGAGTTATAAGGAAATGGTGAACAACTCCAGGATCATTCTGGATGATGGGAACTACGGGTTTTGGAAAGCTAGGATCAGATCCATGATCAAAGGGATCGATCCACTGGCATGGAAGGCAGTAACTGAGAAATGGGAAGAACCACTGGTGGCTGATGCCAATGGAGTCTTTCATCCAAAACCAGAAGAAAGTTGGACTGAAGAGGAGTCAAAAAGAGCAAAGTACAATTCAAGGGCGCTGACTACCATTCATACCAACATATCAAGAAAGACATTTGAGCTGATTCAAGGTGTTGAGACTGCCAAAGAAGCATGGGACATACTTCAGATGCAGTACGAAGGAACAACAAAGGTTCAAAACTCCAGAAAGGACATGCTTGCTTCTCGCTTTGAGAATCTAAAAATGGAGGAGGATGAAACCATCTCTGAATTCTGTTCAAAACTAAGTGCTCTGGCACAAGAAGCAGCTGTGTTAGGCAAAAAATACAAAGATAAGAAGCTGGTGAAGAAGTTCTTGAGGTGTCTGCCATCGAGGTTTATGGGGTACAAATCTGCACTCAGTGTGTCCAGCAACACAGAGAACATGCCATTCAGTGAACTTGTAGGCATGCTTAAAGCTCATGAGATGGAGCTAGACAGTCTGAAGAAACCTAAAAGTCTAGCTCTAAAATGTGAAAACCGCACCACTGAAGATGAGGAAGACGATCCCATAAGTCTTCTGGTTCGAAGATTTGATCGTGCTTTGCGAAAAACCGGGAAACCTCAGAAAAAGGTTGCCTCCTTCAAGTCTAACAGGAAGAGTGAGGTGCAGTGTCATGAGTGCAAGGGATATGGACATTTCAAGAATGATTGTCCTACGATCAAGCGACGGGCGATTCAGTGCTATGGCTGCAAAGGATTTGGACACACTCAGCTGGAATGTGTCAATGATCAAAATCGCAGGAAGGACAAGTCCATGTTGGCTGAGGAAGAATCGGATGATGACTCAGAGGATGATTCAGTTAAAGAGACAAACAACTTTGTGACGTTTATCAGAATCGCTGAAATTGAGGAACGACAGGAGTCAGAGTCAGAGCCTGAAGAAGAAAAGGAGGATGATCTCATAAGCAGCTACAAGGAAGTACGTCATGTTCTGGTTAGTCTCAACAAAGAAAACAGTGAATTGAAGAAAGAAAACTAGAGACTGTCCGTACTAGTAGACAAGCTCAGCAAAGATCTCGAAGCAGCAAATGCACTTGGCCAGGGAAGTGTCAACTTAATCAAGGAGAAGCTGGAGTTAGCCAACAAAGCTGAAAGTCAGGCAGCATCTAAAGGTTGAAAAACAAATATCGGAGAAACTGGAGTCAGAACTAGATCAGCTAAAGAAGCAGATTCAGATGTTCGCAGGGACGAGGCAACTTGACAAGATTCTGAGCTACGGATGTCAAGCCAATACAAAGCATGGGCTGGGGTACAGTGGATGGGAACAGAGGAGGTCAGATAAAATCAAGTTTGTCTCATCCGGATACAACCAGCCTGAAGGACGAAGATCTGCCACCAAACCGCGAGAATGCTATTACTGTGGCAAGATCGGACATATCAAAGCATACTGCTACAGCAGATGGAACAGGGTTCAGAAACTGATGAAGCAACGGAAGTTCAGTTGGAATGGATCCACGAATCAAGTCTGGGTCAGTAAAGAGGATTTGCGATTTGAACCTAAGGGACAACTGAAGAAGAATCCCATCAAGCCGAGAGAATTCACTGTCAAGAGATCTTCCAGAGTTGATCCAAATATCCAATGTCAATGCTGTGGCATGGATTCAAGTGCAACATGGCACAAGTTGAAAGCGACGAAGACGAATCAGAGCCTTGGTACTTCGATAGTGGCTGCTCAAGGCACATGACTGGAAACCGAAGCTACCTCCGAAATGTTAAGAAAATTAAGGGAGGAAGGGTTACGTTTGGTGATGGTAGTGTCGGTGCCATACAAGGAAAAGGTATTACAAAAGACGAAGATCAGCCTGATCTAGTCAATGTATACTTAGTACAGGGACTTAAGGCGAATCTTATCAGTATAAGTCAACTGTGTGATGAAGGGCTAATTGTGATATTCACCAACAAAGAATGCAGAGCAGTGAATGATGATGGACAAATTATCCTAGCTGGAGAAAGATCAGGCAACAATTGCTACATGTGGAACAAGTCAGGGTCGGTTATGAGCTGTTTTACTGCCTGTGATAATCTGCAGTTGTGGCATCAGCGACTCGGACACATGAACATCAGGAAACTCAATGATCTAATCTCAAAGGAGAGCATTAGAGGAGTTCCAAAGATTAAGGGAGGAGATAAGTTTGTGTGTGGAGCGTGTAACCAAGGCAAACAGGTCAAAGTTCAACACAAACGAGTACCTGATGTACAATCCAAAGCACCACTTGATCTAGATCACATGGATCTGATGGGGCCAGTTCAGATAGAGAGTTTGGGAGGTAAAAAGTATGTGTTTGTGCTGGTTGACGACTTCACCAGATTCACATGGGTCAGGTTTCTCCGAGAAAAGTCTGATACGGCGGACAGCTTCAGAATCTGGGCTCTACAACTCATGAATGAACGAGGTTCAATCAAACGAGTCAGGAGTGATCATGGAGAGTTTCAGAACGAGTTCATGAAGTTCTTCTGTGAAAGTCATGGAATAGCTCATCAGTTTGCTGCACCCAGGACTCCACAGCAAAACGGCGTAGTGGAACAGAAGAATCGAACACTTCAGGAGATGGCTCGTGCGATGATCTACGGAAATCAAGTTCCCAAACGTTTTTGGGCAGAAGCAGTCAGCACAGCATGTTACATAATCAATCGGGTGTACATGCGAAAGGGAACATCAAAAACTCCTTATGAATTATGGAATGGAAAGACGCCTAACGTAAGTTACTTTCATGTCTTTGGATGCAGGTGCTACATCTTGAATGATAAGGATCATCTTGGAAAGTTTGGCTTAAGGAGTGATGAAGGAATTTTTCTGGGCTACTCAGGTCATAGCTCAGCCTTTCGTGTGTTCAACATGAGGACGAAGGTTCTGGTTGAGTCAGTTAATGTGGTGTTCGATGACTACGCTCAGATGGAATGGGAGAAGCCTCTGATCGGGAGTGACTCTGAAGGTGATGAAGTGGATCGGGTAACACAGACAG
>NW_006256756.1:718549-1040319 GCF_000478725.1 Eutrema salsugineum | reverse complement strand
AAAAGATCACAGACAAGCGTTGCAAGATGAGTTCTGGATCATTGCCATGGAACAAGAACTCGAGCAGTTTGTTCGCAATGACGTGTGGGAACTAGTGCCACGACCGATGGACTGCAATATTGTGGGAACCAAGTGGATTTTCAAGAACAAAATTGATGAGAATAGAGCAGTGGTTTGAAACAAAGCTCGTCTAGTGGCTCAGGGATACTCCTAAGTAGAAGGAGTGGATTTTGAAGAGACATTTGCACCTGTGGCACGCCTTGAGTCAATCAGACTCTTTCTGGGAATGGCATGTATACTCAACTTCAGGGTATATCAGATGGATGTCATGAGTGCTTTTCTGAATGGTCTGATTCAGGAGGAGGTGTATATGGAGCAGCCGAAAGGGTTCGAAGATGCAGGCAACCCGGCTCATGTGTACAAGCTTAAGAAAGCGTTGTATGGACTGAAGCAGGTACCCAGAGCCTGGTATGGACGATTGACGAGCTTCCTAGTTCAAGAAGGTTACATGAGAGGTAGTGTGGATAAAACCTTGTTCATTCTGGAGGAGAAAGATAAGATTATGGTTGTTCAGATTTATGTGGACGACATAATCTTCGGAGGGACCTCTCAAGAGCTAGTTGATGCATTTGTTGCAAGCATTACGAGTGAGTTTGAGATGAGTATGGTAGGAGAGCTCAAGTACTTTTTGGGACTTCAGATCACTCAATATGAGGAAGGTGTCTTCATATCACAAAGCACCTATGCTAGGAACCTCTTGAAAAGATTCAAGCTTGATTCAGCCAAAGAAGCAAAGACCCCAATGAGCACAACCACCAGTCTCACGCGAGATGATGAGGGAACAAGTGTTGATCCAACTTTGTATAGAGGAATGATTGGGAGTCTCCTTTATCTCACAGCGAGCAGACCGGATCTGTGCCTAAGTGTTGGCATCTGCGCTAGGTAAGCTAAACCTAAGCAATCTTATCTTGAGGCTGTAAAGAGGATCATCAAGTACGTCAAGGGCACAGTTGATTTAGGTATCTGGTACTCGAAAGGATCAAATCAGAACCTAGTGAGATACTGTGATGCAGATTGGACAGGAAGTGCTGATGACAGGAAAAGCACCAGTGGTGGGTGTTTCTTTCTCGGGAATAACCTCATCTCGTGGCTCATCAGAAGCAAAATTCAGTGTCCCTCTCCACTGCTGAAGCAGAATACATTGCCATGGGGAGCTGTTGTAGCCAACTACTGTGGATGAAGCAGATGTCCGCTGACTATGGAATGAATTCAGGTCCACTTCTTGTGTACTGTGACAACAAGAGTGCTATAAGCATTTCCAAGAACCCAGTACAACACTCAAGGACAAAACACATCGACATAAGACACCACTTTATCCGTGAGTTAGTGGATGGAAAACAGGTAGTGATCGAGCATGTAGTCACTGAATATCAACTGGCTGATTTATTCACAAAACCATTGGACTTTAATCGTTTTGTCACTTTAAGAAATGCAATTGGTGTTTGTGGAATTTAACAAGTGCTTTGAGATGTGTAGAACTGATACAAGTACAGGCTCAGGATGAACATAACGTTTCGATTCAGCCTTGAAGGTTAAAGGTCGAAGAAAAAGAGCTACTTATCTTTTCGTCATGTCTCGACATCAGTACAGGTTTCACAGAGAGAACCAAACAACATGAAAGCAATATAAGTCGGTCTTTGAGAAACCGCAATGATAAGACTGAGCTATAGGTTAATCTGTACTGCAGAGACAGGTCCTACATCAAAAAGAAGACCTGTCCAAAGCTCAAGAAAAACCCAAGGCAGAAAAAGAAGGGAAGCTGCCAAGTCACAGTGTATCCAATAAAAAAAATACAATGTGCCAAGTACCTAAGGTTCTCTCTTGCTGAATAAAGGTTGAAAACTGATGAAGAGCGTGATAAAGACAAGATAGTGTGAAAGCTAGTCTCGGTATCAAACCTGGCAAGGCACAAAGAATCAAATAGAAGCGGAGTGATCATTCGAGTCATGTGCTGAATCAGCTTATGTGTCATCTGTGAATCTGGGTAAATAAGTTAATCTCAAAAACTGTTTTCAAAAGCTAGTTGAGGTGTGATGATGTGAACGGTTACTATTCATGTTAGTCGTCACAAAATTCTTTGGATTAAATGTGTCAATGACTGTCGTGTTCCTTGTGGTGTACTAACGAATTCCATTGTGCTAGAAAAGGGTGTGTCATGGTTGAACAGGAAGTGGGCCGTGGACAAATGATGCTCATGCAGATAGGTCCAACAGCAGCCCATGAAGGAAAAGTAAAATCAAACCGAGGAGAGGGAAATTGAAGTTGCTATATTTGCGGGAGAGGAAGAGGAAGAGACACAACACTGAATTGAGTCAAAACCCTAGGTGCAAAGAACTCGCGTTACTCAATTCAAAGCATCTCAATCTAGATCTGCTCATAAAATGGTGTCTGCGACACGAAGAGGGCTCATCAGAAGGAAATCGAAATCAAAGATGGCACATGCAACAGGTGATACTTCGTCTCCTCATCTAATCGATGGATCAAGTGGGAAAGAGCAGAATCCGCGGGTGATTCAGAGTGAAGAGAAGTCTGGAACAGGAAAGGGGACCGGAAGCGAGAGCGAGTCATTCGCTACTGCAGACGAAGGCGGAGACTCATCATCTTGGTAAAGAGGATCCGCTTCTCGACGAAGCTCAGGTTGAATCGGTGGCACAAGAGGAGGAACACGATGGTGCGAATAAATCTGAAGCAGAAAACAAAGAAAGCCCTCGAGCCGAAACTGAATCGCAAGGAGTCGATCAACTGAGGGAGGATAGAGAAGTCGCATCGGAGACCCGAATGGAGGCTGAGCCCAAGGACAACGAAAAGTGGTTTCTGAGGATGAAGAAGGAAGAGGTCTGCCATCTGAGACAGACGAACGGCCAGAGGAGATGTCGGTTCAGGAGCAAATCGACGAGGTCAAAAGGAAGCGGAGCTTGGCAATGGTGACAGTTCCTGCTTCAAAGCGAGCTCGGAAAGAAAAGAAAAGAACCCCATCCGCTGAAGCCTCAGAACCAAGAGCTGAATCAACCCCAGCCGCTCCTTGCCCAGAGGCTGATTCGAGTCATATCAAACAGAAGAAGAAGAAGGCCAATCTCAGGAGCAAAAAGAGGGTGGTGTCTGATGAACGATTTCAGGTGTTCAAGGATCGTCACATCTGGTGCGAGCGAGTTGTAGATGTGGACGAAGAAGATGAATGGAAGTACCTTGAGGTACTTCGTGAGAGCGGAATGCGGTGGACGGTGACCGAGCTCGAGCCATACATGAGCAAGGTGGTGCGAGAGTTCTATGTAGGGCTACCATCAGAGTCACCAAGTGATCCATCTCAGGTCTTTGTAGTGAGAATCATGGGAGCTAAAGTCTGAATTTCTCCAGGGATCATCAACGAGACCTTACGCCGCGAGCCTCTGATTGAAGTAGAAAGAAAAGAGGAGGCTGAGGCAGATCTTGTGCCAATTTCTGAGGTATCAAAATATCTGTCACAAGGGCATCAGTCGACATGGTCTGGGTTAACCTCGAGAGATTTCCCTCCACGGATAGCTGCACTGATGGTCATCGCATCTTACAACTGGGTCCCTTCAACGAACAAGCACCACATCTCTGAGGAACGGGCAAGGTTGGTCTACAAGCTGGCACACGGAATCAATGTTGACATTGGGCGGATGATCTTCCAGCAAATGCTTGATCTGAGCAAGGTCATCAAGGGGGATAGACGATGGTTGATGTTTCCCTGTCTCATCAGCAAGGTCATCAAGAGGCAGCTCATTCTGCAGCTCGAAGAAGGTGAAATGTGGATCTTCCCAACCAAATACAAGAAGGATCCACGTAGTGGGGAAACCTTTCTCAAGAAGGAAGCCGCTGCTGCAGTTACCGAGGAAAAGGCTAAGGAGAAACGGAAGAAAGAGGCAAGAAAGAGAACTGGAGTTGCGTCGACATATCGTCCCGCAACCTCGAATCCGCATTCAACAACCGCTGCCCAGCCGAACATGTCAACTGGAGGAGTCAACAACGTAAGTCTGAGGCTCCAGCCGATGCAGAGGGAATCAGGACAGCTCTTGAAGATGTGGCATCAGTTCTTGAGCAACTCGGAGTAGTAACGGCCATGTTACGCGCTGCAGTCACAGGTAACCTCACTTCGACCCTCTCTGAACTTTCAAAATATGTTTGCTCATCGATTATTTTTAACATCTGTGCTCACAAGCAGGGGGAGAAGATTGAAATCGGTGGATGCATGAACTATGGGGGAGTTTGTGTTGGTTTTTTTTTTTTTTGGGTTTTAGAATTCTGGGGGAGTAAGGAGAGAGTTTTTTTTTTAGACATTGTGTTCTATCTTTTATCTCCTTGAACTCGTTGATGTTAAGACTTGACACTCCATTGGTTTCTTGGAGTTCTTTTGTTTACTCGGAATCATTCCCAGAATTGTGTGTGGCTTGTAGTATGTTGGTTGTTGCTTGTTTGGTCTCGATTTCTTGGACAGGTACTTGTGAAGCACATATGCTAAAAAGGGGGAGATTGAAGATGCAAACAAGGCTGGAGTAGCACGTGTAGCAGTCCGACTAGCTTTGGAACTGACACGGGGAGACTTGCGTAGCAATCTACACACGTGGAGGCGAGCTGGAAGCTGAGCTGGAGCTGCAGGACGTGTTGGACACTTCAAGAGACGAGAAGCTGACGTGGACAGGAAGCTTGGAGCATCTTGGAGGATCTTTTGAAGAAAATATCAAGTTTCCTCTATCTTAGGAGAAGATAGGAAGGTGAAGATTCTCATGAAGATTTGGAGAAATCGTAAAGAGAGTCTAGGCGAGGAGTAGCCGCAAGTCCTATTGTGTATAAATAGATGTGTGAATAACCGTGTAGGGTTTGAACACAACTGAGAGAATTCTTAGCAAAGGGTGAGCGAAAATCTGTGAGAGTTTTTGTGAGCTAGTGTGCTAAGGGGTTTGGGTGAGAGGTTCTTGGATCACGTATCGATTCAAGAACAGGTGAGGCTAGTGTAGCAAATCAAGGTGTGTCTTGAGGTTGCTCTAAATCGGGTTCTGTATACTTGTAAGTTACAAACAGATTTACTAGTGAAATATTCTTGAAGAGAAAATCCTTGTGTTGTGTTCTGTGTTAGTTTCCGTATTACTACTCTTACATTTTCAAAAGGAACTAAAACGAATGTATTGGCTTCACAGACGTCTTGTGAAACGACCTATACAGGCAATTAATAAGATCAAAAAGTATGTATCTGAGGGTCCTAGCAACTTCAAAATGATATATAGGGTCTATGCAACTCGACCCTGCAAAATGAGCGAGTTATACTTTTATTGAGCACCACCTCAAAGATTTCGCCCCAAAAATTCATTGTACTTCTTGGCATGAGCCCTGACAAGTCCCCGATCGAGCACACACTCTGTATGCAAACTAGCTAGGTGATCTTTACATGTGTAGAACCATGTCTCTGAATTGGCTTCTTTCTCGTAAATGTCACACCAATAATATTTACCACTTGCCTTTTCTCCAGAGCATAGTGAGAGAGAATGATCGTCAACTCTACGCTTCACCACTTGTGGTAAAGTGGTGCATTTGAAGTCCAAAACAAATTCACAACCATCTTCAATGCATCAGAGCATAATATATCCCCTTGCAACCATTGCAGAATTCAGCTTCATCTCGTGGAATTTAATATAAAGGATGATTGGGATGACTTGGATGCACAAATGACTCAGTAATTGTACCGCACAAGATAATTAATTTCTTATCTCCATGCTTGTACCTGAAACCGTTGGACATTCTATGACAAGCACCATACTAGAACCACTCGGCCTCGCTTGTAACTAAAGTAAGTCGTCGTTCATTGTGTAACACATGCCTTTTCCTTGTAGGAAGTTCAGCGCAAGTTTGGGGGATAACAAAACCGCAATCCATCCAGCCATAGAAGGATTGTAGACAGATATGATGGGCACATGCTTTGCAACGCCTGTTCTCCTTGCAGAGAAGACCATCAGCATTGAGTCTTAAGTACAAATGATCTTTGTGGCTGAAATATTGTATTGTGTTGTCATCTATTACCACATATTGTATCTTCTGTTTCTTCGGTTATACCTTCGAGTTCTTTCCCGAATATTCCAAACATCCTTCTTGGTAGCACATTTCGAATGAACGACATAACCAGTAAATATTTGACAAAAATAACCTCCACAAGTCCAATCTACCTTCTGGCAACAAACTTCACATACAGAATTCACAACACCAATAAGAGAGGTGCAAGAAACACGATCGAGATAAATGCACCTTGTAAAATATTGGCCAAAAATTTAAGTATTTACTAAATTTTTACAAGGTGCATTGTAAGAGTCAGTAGTAACAAGGCGTGTTGGTGCAAAAACTTATGTTATTGGCCGGCATTTTTAAACTATAATTTACATGAACATTGTTTTATGTTTAACATTATTGTTGTTTTTTTGTTGTCAATATATATATATATGTATAGATATATATCTTTGTACTAAAATTTGGAGAAAAAAAATATATGGAGTACATTACAAGAAGATACATGAATCTCTATATATGTCATGAGATCCGACAAATAAAGCACGTTACAGTATGTGGAAATGGAACACGGGGCTTTGTGGAAACTAGAAACTATTATAAGAGCAGGTCTATTGGGGGTATTCCCGTTTTTGGGTTCGAGTTCATATGCAAATCAGATTAAAAATAAATGAGAATAAGCCCAATACAGAAGACTCGGGTTATCCGGACGAGCCCAACGACCCCGTGTCCAAACCACGTGGCTGGCATGTGGTGATTGGTCGCGAGAAAGGGGATTATTGCATGGAAAAAAAAAAAAATCTTTCGGGGAAAATTTCTTTCTCTCTTCGTCTTCTCGAGCGAGAAACGATTCTGGAAATGTCGATTCCGCCCAGACCCACCGATCATCGTTCCCCGAAGAGGCAAAGATTTCCTCTTGTCGTTGAAGACGACGATTCATCAGAAGACGGCGAAGATTACACCACCGTGGAAGAAGACGATGACGACGACAGCGAGGATTCCGAATCCGTAAGCGTCGCCGAGGAGGAAGCGGTATGAGGGGAAGAACCAGCAATCAGAATCGCAGTTGGTGTAACGGAGACACAACCGGCAAGATCTGTAAGCAGTTTCAGCCCCAGTTCTTCATCATCGTCGCAACCACAATCCAGTTGGTGATGACGTAATTGATGAAGAAGAATTCACAGTTACGAGCTGGTGGGGAGTGATTCTTGTTTTCTTCTTCTCCATTTTAAATATAAATTTTATTATTATTATTATTATTGATGAACTCCATTTTCAGATTCACTAATGGAACCTAAAAATTGCATAAGTTCTTCCATAATCTCAAAACCAAAAAAAATAATTATAATATTCTGATGAACCTAAAAAGAGGTTCACCAATAGACATGGTCTAAGGAGACAGCCGCAACAACGACATTCACAAGTCACAACTAAACTAATCTAACCTTCACTCTCAAGCTTTATTACTAGATCTCTGATTTTAAGTTATGCTCTTTGTTTAATTACAACAAAGTTCCATTTTATGTATTTATGAATTTCTTCTAAGCAAACCTTCATAAGTTTTAGGTATTGGTCCAACTTAATAGCTAAGTACAGACTTGGAATTATTCGGTAATTAATTTATTCAAAACGTAATTGCATTTTATTACTAAAATCTACAAAAATCTTGTATGACCATATATTTTTGTAGTCATAGTCATACAGGATTTTAGTAATAAATCTACAAAAATATATGGTCATACAAGATTTTAGTAATCAATCTATAAACAGATATATGGTCAAACAAGAATTTTGTAGATTTTAGTAATAAAATTAAAATCTTGTATGACCAAATATTTTTATTCATTTTTTATATTTGTGTAACTGAAAAAGAATATCCACACAAAAAACTATAAATACACAAATTTGATGTTTTGTTATTCTAAAAGTTATCTTAGATCTAAAAATGAACTATTTCATTTCTTTTATGTTAATTACTGTTATATATTTTAAGTTGAACGAAGCATGCCTGGAAAATAACGTTACAATATCTAACCAACTCACTCCTCCATCTCGTATTCTTAGCATATATTGCCATGTTGGGAAAACTTATGAAGAAGGAATAGATTTGGCAGTTGGTGCTAATGAGGTCTTCACATTTGTGGAGGAGGAAAAGGGATATAAGAGGAGGGAGATAACATGTCTCTTGAAGCATGGCCCTAATTTAGAGCATTCTCGTAATATTGAGGTGTACAGAGGTGCCCAAAGCAGACGATGTGGTGAGACACGTTTATGGGTTGCCAAAACTGATGGAATTTATTTTATGAAAAATGGTATACCTCCGCTCGCTCGCGCACTTTCTTGGGAATGAAAAAAAAAACAATATGCTCTAGTCATTCTTAATAAATAATTATATAAATAAAAAAAATATAAGCGATCTGATATCTATAAAATATTGTATCAATGTTTCAAATAATATACGTAACATCATCTTTTTAATCCAAAATAAAAAGATTGAGTTCGTGAGCATGCGCTTTCGAAATCCAAAAGAATTTGTGGTAGTGGATGTAAATTAACCACAGCAAATGGCTAATTTGCCTAATCTCGCTTTTTCATATCCAGCGCACAACTTGGTGATAATATCAACTGAATGCATTCCCTCCATTGATGTTATTCAAATTTGAACATATAATTTATATCAAACTACTGGATTTTTTTTTTGGTGATGATTTATATTTCTGTGGCTTAGGGACTTTTAATTTGGACTATGGCTTCAACATTAATGGTAATATTTCTGTTTTTCAAAAATATCCGAAATGTTTCTACATCGGTCGAAAAAAGGCTATAAAAATGGTTTGATTCTTCACCATAAACTCATTAAGGCTTTGTGAATACTACAGAAGTTTGAATAGGCGGAGATCTAGAACACATAGAGAAGGAGCAATAGCCAAAGGTGGATGATATTCTTGTCTTTCCTATAATGCTATGTGAATATTTATCATAAGCTAAAAGGCAATTTATTTAGAAAATTTAAAGAACAAAAAGTACAGGCAAATCAAAAAGATCAAAAGTGAAACATCTTGAAGATTGAGTCACACACTCTCTTAATTATCTACAAAAAGAAAGTTGCAATCATAATAACTAAACATAAGTAATAAGCACCATCGTTCAAAAAAAGAAAAAACGGTAAATCTATAATGATACAATGTCGTTGTGTTCTTTGTATTCCAAATAAGAGATTTGCCTCTGCAACTTGATCTGCTCATAGAACTTAGCAATGAACTCCTCTGCTCTCACATCCACCCCTTTCTCTTCCTCCTCATCATCCTTAGCCGTACGATCTCTCTTTTCCGTACAAGATTCATCGTAACCGTACGATCTCACCTCATCGAAATAATCTTGACCGTCCATTCCAAAGTCATCCTCAAACTCTACGGGAGGAGCAATGCAGGGGAGGAGGAACCTCATAGACGTAGGATGATGATACACCTTCTTCTTGACGTTAAATAACGGCGTCTCATCAAAGGAAAGCTGACGTTCTCCGTAACGGGAGAGATAACGGTCACCGTTGTTATGATGTGCTAGGGCTTTGAGATGCTTGGAGAACAAGTTACGAAGTTCGAACAAATGCCATCTTTTGAAAACTCCACCTTTCCTTCCCCATAGAAGAGCCATCCTCACAAGACTCCAAACTTTATGTGTTATTGCGCTTCTACTGATTTTCTTCTTCGATGAATCCGCCATTGATGATTGATACTCTGCAAAATATTGATTCTTGGCTTTTACCACAGAAAAAAAAACTGATTCTTGGTGGTGATATGATTTGAGATTTGAGATGGTTTTTGTTTCTCTTAAAAAGAAGCTTTTTTTCTAGTGTTTGTTGGTTTGGGTTCTTGAAATGATTGTGTGTGTGTATATATATATATATACACAAAAGTGTGCAGCTTTTGCTTGCTGTTTGCAATTTGCCCAACGCGGGGTAACAATAAAAATAGATTATCACCTTTTTTGTCGTAATAGATTATCACCTTAACCCCCAAAATACATATACACAATATATATAGATTATCCTACGTGATTAGCATTTAATTAGTGCAAAAAAACTTCTTATTCAATTAATTCAATTATACCCAAAATTTTAAATATTTATAGAGACCAATACTTCTTCTATTTATCATGCTTTTATAATTTTATTTGTTATTAGTATTCCACTCTGTAAATATTTTAAAGCAAGGAAAACTTTACAAATAAGTTCATGTGGCCCTGTGTGGGTCACGGCTGTACGCGGACAATATCTTAGCTGTGTTAGCCGTTTTGTTTCATAATTTACAATTTTTTGTTTTATTTTTTTTGTCTGTTATGTGCTTTTTTATTTAAATACATATTTATATTTACTTTCAACCTCTTTAGTGATTTTGTTGCTTCAACCCCATTATTAGTTTCAACTTTCCAGTCTTGAAATGTGTACGTTTAGATATTGTTTTTACTTTTCATTTTAAATATATATAATATAATAATGATTTGCCATTTGTATAAAAAACATTTTTTTGATAACTACTAAAATATCTTGATGCTGAACTAAAGAAATTATTAGACATATATATGACTGAGTACTATTTCTTTTGATGAAATGCAATTATGTTTTAAATAAATTAATTACCGAATGATTCCAAGTCTATACTTAGCTATTAAGTTGGACCATTACTAATTAAAACGTATGATCATGAAGCTTTTATTAGTAGAAATTGATAAATACATAAATGGAACTTTCATTGTAGTTAAAGAAATAGTATATAATTGAAAATTAGAGATCTAATTAAGGTTGAGAGGGAAGGAGTTTAGTTGTTGCGGCTGCGTCCTTATAATAGTTTGTAGTTTCCACGAAACCGTGTTCCATTTCTAGATACTGTAACGTGTTTTCTTTGTCGGATCTCAGACATATACAGATTCATGTATCTTCTTTGTAATATACTCCATTTTTTCCAATACAACGATATATATACTGACAACAAAAGAAGAAGAAACAATAATGATTAAAATACAACAGTCTTCATGTAAATTATACTTTAAAAATGCCGGCTAATAATATACTCTCTCTGTTCCAGAATAGAATATATTTTAGGATTTTTCTTTGTTCCAAAATAGATGATGTTTTGGAAATATTTAATGTTATTACACTTTACAAGAATGATTTAATAACATATTTTATTTAATTATTTTGAAGTAATAAATTTTTATTTGTAAACAAACCAATAGTAACAAATTTAATAATTTTACTAAATTATAGAGCATTTAATAAGTGTGTGAAAAACAAATTTTAGAAAGTGAAAAGACAACTAAAAGCAACACATATTTATTGTTTCTTAATAAGAATGAAATTTTTAAAACATCATATATTCTGGAAGAGGGAGTAAGTTTTTGCACCGCCAAAGAGACCTGTTAATATTGACTTGAAATTCCGTGAAACTGATTTACTAATGTTTTGGCATGGATTTATTTTGAGAAAGAAATATATTTTAATGCTTTTAAGTTCAAATTGGTTAAAAAGGTAAAATATAATTTTTTTTGGGTAAAAGGTTAAGATTATACCATTTTCTGAATAATGTCGCATACAACTTATTAAAAGAAAGGAAAGAAGCTAGCTAGCTAACAATAAAAACTATAGAGGAGAGTTAATACAATCAGAATATATAAAATATAATTCAAGTTGAGAAAGGGAGAAACTATCCGAGTTGGGAAAGGAGAGAAGACAGTCACGAAGGAGCATGACTGATGGAAAGGAATGAGGAAGAAATCGCAGATAAGATAGAGGAATCATCATCGGAGATAGCACTAGTAGGCACCACCAGCAGCAAGAGCAACACGAGAGAGCTTCTTTGGAACCAGCAAACAAGTTATTAATTAAGAGAAATGAAACATGTCTTTATTATGTAAAACATGATATTTGTTCGCCGTTTTCTCCTTTACAAAATAATTAGTAAAGTTTAAGGATCCAAGAATAAATTGGTAACACAGAAATTATTTTGTTTTTCCTCATAATTAAGCTGGCCAAAACAATTTTGTTTATTTTTTTCTTTTTAAAATTACTTTCTTTCATCTCCCTCGTCTTCCCTTTAATGTATGTGTAGCAATAGTTCTAGATCAGTCCTATAAGTTGATGTTATTTTGGAATTGTAATATTGATATATGCTAAGTCTTTTTCGTATGGAAACATTGAAACGTAAGAAACAACATTCCGTGGAAATTTATGTATATAAAAAAAAGAGTTTCGAAAATTCCGGGGCAACTACCCAATAATCCGACCAACCTGAGGAAAAATTCAAATGTGTATACAATGATATACATGGACTTTATATGTATGTCGAAAATTTACAGGTTGGCACGTCGTGTCATTTTTGCATGGAACCATGTTTTGCGGCTATTTTTTCGTGCAAGTAACTTAGGGTTCCCTCATTATTCATATATATGTCTATAGATCTTTCAATCATTAGTCATTTCTTCCTAATTTATTTGGTCATTAAATGTTAATTACAAGTGAAAAAATAACAGAATTAAAAGTAATGTTTAAAAAGTGGATAAAGGAAGCAATAACTAAAAATAAAAATATAAAGGAATCAATAACAAATATAATTATGTTATAACACATATCATATATGGACTCTTATATCGGCTCATTAAACCCATCAGGGCATTGTACTTAACCTAGATTCTCTATGTACTCTATATATACATTTCAGTGATTAATAAAGTTTATAAGTTTTCACAACACGTTATCAGCACGATAAAACTCTCTGAGCGAAAAACCCTAATAAATCCGGCCACCACCAAAACCCTAAAAGCAAGTCGAAACTTAAAAGACGCATATCTTCCAAACCGTGAGGAACCAGAAGACGATCTACATATCAAATCGAAGCCCTCGACGAGACGAATCTACTGGTGAAAACCGTTTGTCGATCCAACGTCGGACGCGCCCTCACGCACACTTACAGTACACGACGATCAACCGAAAAAAAAAAAAAAAAACCAGATCCGAGTTTTTCCTTCTTCAACCAGCAGCTTCTCCAGTTTTGGTGATCAATCCTTGGAATTTGTAGCGGCTAACTGAGGTCTATTAGCTCCCAGTTTCATTAGCCTGTCAGAAAACCAAAGGTGGAAAAGGTATCTTCTAAAACTGAGAGCCATAGAACCTGTTGTTTAAACACTTCAAAACCCTATATAAAAAAAAAAAAAAAAAAAAAAAATCGATCTCTTATTGATTGAAAGTGTTTGATACTCTGATGATTGATTGATAACTTGTTGATTGATTGTTTAAATTACAAGTTTATGCATGTTCAAAGGTTTTAAACTCGTTTTATAAAACCCTAATCTACAAAAACCTAACAACCGTTTTTGGCCATGTTTATGGCATAAACCTATTCGATTTTCTTCATGTTTAATAAGCTTGTTGCAGCTTATTTGATTGTTGATTCTCTTGCTTGAAACACTTGATTGAATAAACTAAGAAAATCAACCCTAAATCCTAAGCTTGATTCACGATTTTGTAATCTTCAAAATCGTAAGTCATAATGCTTAAACCCTAGTCCTTTTCACGTGATTTCTTTGTTGTCCTTGTGAAATTATTAAAACCATCGATCACAGATCCTATAGATCTCGAAATCACATCCAAAATATGTTTTCCAAACCGTTAAAACCCTAGATAAAACCCTAATCATATTCGGCTCCCCTAGGGTTCCTCCTAAACCGCCTAAAACCGGCTAAACCTGGTTCTCATTAACCGAAATTATATTCGGCTTTAACCGATTAAATCACAGCTATTAAACCGACATCATGTTCGGGGTAACTAAAACCATACCCTTTAAAATTTTACTATTTCCGAGAAAGTTCCCTCTAATAGAAAGTTTCCTCATATAAAAACTTTCCTCATATAGAAATTTTCCCGACATAGAAACTTTCCTCATTTAGAAAATTACCCAAATTAGAAACTTTCCAAATTTAGAAACTTTCCTAAAATAGAAATATTCTCAAAATAGAAAGTTTCATCATCAGCATTCAAAATTTTCTCAAAACAATCCCTAACAAAATCAATCTCATGTTTTCAGATGTCAAACATTCAGAAATGTGAATTCGAGGCCTTTCACGTCTCCGGGGATAACTACCTCGAGTGGGCCCTAGACATGCGCTTGTTCCTTGCATCGAAAGAACTCGATGCGTGTATTACCGACGGTAACACCGCATCCCGTAAGGGACAGTCTCAGGCGATATGTCACATACGCCATCATTTGGCCCCGAGCCTTAAGCAGCAATATCTCACTCTTGAGAATCCACTTGAATTGTGGCAAGCGCTGAAAAAGCGATATGACCATCAGAAAATGGTCCAGTTGCCTCAGGCAGATTTCGACTGGAAGAACCTTCGGTTCCAGGACTACAAATCCGTAGATGATTACAACAACGAACTCTTTCGTATTGTTGCCATCCGGAAACTCTGTGGCGAGGATGTGACAGATAATGATCTCCTCGAGAAAACATTATCCACATTCAGCACAGAGAATGTTGTGCTCCAACAACAATACCGTGCAATGAAACACACATTGTACGAAGACTTGTTGTCCTGTCTTCTCCTCGCTGAGAAGAATAACCAGCTGCTTATGAGGAACAGCGCTATGAGGCCCCCGGGATCGGCTCCTGTCCCAGCTTCTCGTCAAGAGTCCTACCATGTTCAACCCGATAGATCCTCAGATCACCGCCGTGGACGTGGTAATGGACGTGGTAATGGCCGAGGACATGGACGTGGAAGACGTGGACGCAGACATGGTCGTGGCAACCGACCTAACCTCAGTTATGGTCGTGGCAACCGACCTAACCTCAGTTATGGTCCTGGTCGTGGTCGAGGCATCACCAAGCCGACCCGCCACACCAACCCTGATCACTCTGCTTGTACCAGATGTGGGATGTTCAACCACCCAACAAAGCAATGTCGCACCCCCAAGATCCACTGCGATCTATACCAGAAGTACGGAAAAGCTCCTGCTGAAGCCAACATGACTCAGCCAGTCGATGCTGCTAACCTGGAAGGTGACGACCTCCTTGATGATGAGAACACCACAAACGAGCAGACCGACCCCATGGACTATGAAACAGCTGATCTCCTCGATTAATTCAATCATCTGAAACTCTGATACAATTTGATTTTGTTCTTTATTTTTTTTTTCATTTTGGGATTTGTTTCATTTGCCTTTATTCTCAGACATTGCTTTACTTTATGATTTATCACATTTTCTGAATTCCTCAATACTGAATTCTATCTTCTATTCATAATGAAGCACACCAGCAAATGGAAACCATAGTCGTAGATAGTGGATCCAGCCACACTATCTTAAGAAACAAAAGTTACTTCATAAACCTAACCTATCAAACCGCAAATATTAGCACCATCGCGGGTCCCTCAAACCTTATCGAAGGATATGGCCATGCCTATGTGTTGCTATCAAATGGCACACAACTTGAAATACCAGATGCTCTATATTCTCCTAGTTCGAAGAGAAATCTTCTGAGCTTCAAGGATATAAGACAGAATGGTTTCCACATAGAAACCCAAGGTCAAGGGAACAAAGAATCCCTCCTAGTCACTAAAACCGTAGACGGCCATAAACAAATCCTCGAAACCATACCCGCGCTCTCTACTGGACTTTACCATGCTAAAGTCAGTATGATTGAAGCTAATACCACTCTCAAAGCCCGGTTTACTGATTATACTATTTGGCACGACCGGCTCGGTCATCCCGGTGTAAATATGATGCGTAAACTAATTCAAAACTCTCAAGGGCATACCCTCAAAGAAAACCGAGCTTATCCTCAACACCTCATATGCACAGCTTGTTCTCAAGGCAAATTGATCACTCGGCCTTCACCAGTTAAAATCTCTAAACAAACACTTCATTTCCTAGAAAGAATCCAGGGCGATATCTGTGAACCTATACATCCATCTCCCGGACCATTCCGGTACTTCATGGTCCTTATAGACGCATCAACCCGTTGGTCATATGTTTGTCTCTTGTCCTCTCGGAACCAAGCCTTCGCTAGGTTCTTGGCCCAAATCATAAAATTGCGGGCCCATTTCCCTGACTTCCCACTAAAGACTATCCGCCTTGACAATGCTGGTGAATTTACCTCACAAGCGTTTAATGACTACTGTATGGCCATGGGGGTAACCGTGGAACATCCTGTAGCACATGTCCATACTCAAAATGGATTGGCTGAATCATTCATTAAACGCATTCAATGGATAGCCCGACCATTACTCATGAGATCAAAGCTCCCGGCCTCAGCATGGGGACATGCAGTATTACATGTTGCTGAACTCATACGCATTCGGCCATCTAGTGAACACAAATATTCCCCATCCCAACTACTCTCGGGTCATGAGCCAGACATCTCCCATCTCAAAACATTTGGGTGTTCAGTATATGTACCCATTGCTCCACCACATCGAACCAAAATGGGACCTCAAAGAAGGATGGGAATATATGTTGGTTTTGACTCTCCCACCATCATAAGATATCTCGAGCCAACCACTGGAGATCTTTTCAAGGCCAGATATGCGGATTGCCAATTCGATGAATCGGTATATCCCTCTTTAGGTGGTGAGACAAACAAGCTGGTCAAAGATCTTTCATGGAATCAAACATCATTAAATTGGCAAGATCCTCGGACTCTAGAATGTGATTCAAAGATCCAAAAGATTATTCATTATCAAAAGCTAGCTAATCAATTGCCAGATTCCTTTGCTGACCCGACCAAAGTAACCAAATCGTACATCCCAGCTTGTAATGCACCAGTACGAATAGCTGTCCCAACGGGACAGACCCAAGTTGCTACAGAGTCTGCACCACGTCTCAAACGGGGCAGACCTCTCGGTTCCAAAGATAAGAATCCTCGGAAATCAAAGAAAGGTGCAATAACCGAAACCGGAATTCCTGCAATATCAGACATAGCCGCGGCTGAGACTCAATCTAATGAACCCTCAATGGAAGTTCGGGACGCCGAATCTCCAGGTTCAGAAGATAACAATGAGATCTCCATCAATTACAATATGTCCGGAATACAATGGAATCGAAAAGAAGTCGACTTAAATGCACTCTTTGCATACAAAGTAGCACTTGATGTTGCGCTCACGCAAGAGGATCTAGAACCCACGTCAATAACACAGTGTACACATCGAACAGATTGGCTAAAATGGAAAGAAGCCATAAACGTGGAGTTAAAGAGTCTCAAACTCAGAAACGTGTTCGGTCCGATCATCCGGACCCCATCACACATCAAGCCAGTGGGCCACAAATGGGTCTTTGTGCGCAAAAGGAACGAACTCGGTGAAGTCGTTCGATACAAAGCACGGCTTGTAGCACAAGGATTCTCACAGAGACCCGGAATCGATTATGAGGAGACTTATTCTCCAGTGGTGGATGCAACAACATTCCGATTCCTCATAAGTCTGGCCATAAGAGAAAATCTTGATCTGCGGTTAATGGATGTTGTAACCGCATATCTCTATGGGCCCCTGGACAACGAAATATATATGAGACTCCCAGATGGCATTGAACTAAAAGACAAAAATGCATCTCGAGATCAATACTGCATCAGGCTGAACAAATCCTTGTATGGACTGAAACAAAGTGGGCGTATGTGGTACAACCGCCTCAGCGATTACCTCATCAAAGAAGGCTACAAAAATGACCCCATCAGTCCATGCATCTTCATCAAGAAGTACTCAAACAAAGGATTTGTAATCATAGCAGTATACGTGGATGATCTAAACATCCTCGGAACATCTGGTGAGATCTCCCAAACAGTCGACTGCTTAAAAGCAGAATTCGAAATGAAAGACCTAGGCAAAACAAAGTACTGTTTGGGATTACAACTTGAGTACATCAAAGGAGGAATCCTTGTGCATCAATCGGCTTATATCGAAAAGGTACTCAAGCGATTTAATATGGACCAAGCTCACCCATTGACCAGCCCAATGGTAGTTAGAAGCTTAAGTGATGACCCTCTTGGTCCCAAAAAGGATGATGAAGAAATCCTTGGTCCTGAAAAGCCATACCTCAGTGCTGTAGGAGCGTTAATGTACCTGGCTAGTCACACTAGACCAGACATATGTTTCGCCGTGAACCTCCTCGCTCGATATAGTTCATCTCCAACTCAGAGGCACTGGAACGGTATAAAACATCTCCTAAGATACCTTCGAGGTACTCAAGACTTAGGACTCTTCTATACTAACCAAAATAAAGATGGGTTAGTCGGCTTCGCCGATGCAGGATATCTATCAGATCCGCACACTGCCAAATCTCAAACTGGCTACGTTTTTACGCATGGAGGAACAGCCATCTCTTGGAGATCAATGAAGCAGACACTCACTGCCACTTCATCAAACCATGCTGAAATCCTAGCCATTCATGAGGCTAGTAGGGAATGCGTCTGGCTGCGCTCCATGACTCAGCACATCCGCAGAGATTGTGGTATGGACGAAGACACACAGCCCACGGTGATGTATGAAGACAACGCGGCATGCATAGCTCAGCTCAAGGAAGGATATATCAAAGGAGATCGGACGAAGCACATTCTACCGAAGTTCTTCTCAACCTCAGACTGGCAGAAGGACGACACTCTCAGCGTTCAGCAGGTCCGATCCAGTGAGAATTCAGCTGACCTCTTCACCAAATCATTGCCTACTTCAACACACCGGAAGCTCGTCAAACAGATAGGAATGTATAGACTTAGAGATCTGCAGTGATGTTACAATCAGGGGGAGTAATGCGTGTTGTACTCTTTTTCCTTCACCATGGTTTTGTCCCACTGGGTTTTTCCTGGTAAGGTTTTAATGAGGCAACATTCCCCAGCGCATTATCGAGATCCCGATTGAGTAGCTGACCCGGTTCACTCGTTCAAGGGGGAGTGTTATAACACATATCATATATGGACTCTTATACCGGCCCATTAGGCCCATCAGGGCATTGTACTTAACCTAGATTCCCTATGTACTCTATATATACATTCCAGTGATTAATAAAGTTTATAAGTTTTCACAACAAATTACTAAAATATAATTAGTAGTAATTAATTGTGTTTGGTTTAGCTGTCTTTCTTTTCTTTAACTTCCTCTTCCCGTAACTACCGCATGAAGAGCGCGCTGTCTTTTCTAGTTATGACGTGAGAAAGCTCTCTTAACTCTAAAGAGACAGCTTTTACTTCCATCGTTTAAACCCAAAACTCTTCAACACTTATACTTTTCACCCCTAATATTTTTAAAACGTCAAACTACACCATTCTATTTATTTTCATATAAATAGACACAAAAATCTTTTCTTCCACTTGGGATCTTCTTCCAAAATCTCTCTTCCCTGCTCATTGCAGGGAAAACCCTCCCCCAATCTTGAATCTCTTTCGTTCACCATTGATCGTTAATTATATATGGAAATTAAAAATCAGACGATTAATGGTGGCGAAGAAGAGATCAAGAATAATAAGATGAAGAAGAAACGATCACGTGGCATGCACGTGCTCGGTGTGGTTTTATACATGATTCGCCGTCGTCGGAGGAGAAAGCCGTTTAATAACGGGTTTTGGCGGCGAGTTGTCGAGTCTTTTCGGCACTTGAAAAACGATAATATTACGATACTGCCATCATCTACTAATAATATGATACTGCCATCGTCTTCTCCGGTGAAGGATGAATCACCGGCGAGTAGTGACGATCAGCTATCAGAGATGGTTGAGGTTTTCACGGCGACTTCTTCTTCTTCCTCTTCGGGAATATCCGGGTATGGATCGGCAAAGTCATTGCGTGATATGGATTGTCTTGATGAAGATGATGAAGATGATGATGATGATGAAGATGAATGTTATGGCGATGATGATGGAGGTGATGAGATGATTGACGTGAAAGCGGAAGAGTTTATTGTGAGATTTTACGAGCAAATGAGGATGCAAAATCAGGCTTATACAGAACGTTACAAAGCCAAAGAGATGATGATGGTCTGAAGCGTATATTATATGACATGAATGTATGATTTGTATATGCATGGAGATGTGTATGTTTATCAAATTAAAAGGTTTGTCCTAGGATCGTTTTGTCTTTAATCATATCAAAACATTACTTTAATAAGTTATTAAGCAAAAATAATCTCTATTTATTTATTTAATTATATCTATTATGGTATTTAGTTAATCAGACTTAAATGTGCATGTTTCTTCTAGAAGATGAATTAGTAAGAAGTTTACAACAATACTAAATTTATAAAATACATCAATATGTTGTTTCCTATCGATCGAGTCTGTATTTTAGGGTTAATAATGTGTTTGTAGTTTATTTAAGATTTTATTTATCTTTACTTAGGGTTAATAATGTGTTTGTAGTTTATTTAAGATTTTATTTATCTTTACTTAGGGTTTTAACTACTTTTAAGAAGCTTAACTTCCATAATTCGTGCCTTGAATGAACGTTTACGTCAACTTATAACCCATAATGTTCAACAACAAAAAAAAAACTTATAACCCTTTTTCCTGATCGCCTAATTAAGTTGGGCTACATCTGAGTCGATTTTGGGTTTTAAGTAATACATTATTTGGGCTTCAAAAGCCAGTTAAGCTAAAATATTTGCCTGGAGAAAATAAAAGGAAACAAATATAAGTGAATCGTTAAGATACGTAAACAAATACAAATATACCTAGAAAAGCAGAGAGACGTTAAGATTCAAATTCAAATAAATAAAAAAAACCATGGTAATTTCGTAATTTAGACCAAGATTTAGGGCCACTTTGGGATTAACAAGACTCCTGAGTACACGCTCTTATATACTCGCATCAACTCCAAAACCCTTAACACTCATATCCTCTTCGTCTCTCGAGATCAAAATCCACCGATCGAACCCGTGTTCATTTTCCGATCGCTGATTCCTCCGATTTCGATCGATTAAGCGAAGATGTCTCTAAGACCTAGCGCAAAGACGGAGGTCCGACGGAATCGATACAAAGTGGCGGTCGATGCGGAGGAGGGACGACGGAGGCGAGAGGATCACATGGTTGAGATCAGGAAGAATAAGAGGGAGGAGAATCTGCAGAAGAAGAGACGCGAGGGGATCTCAGCCGCCGCACAATCGGGACAGGATCTTTCTTCAGCGAAGAAAGTATGTGCTTCTTTGTGTTTGCGATTTACTTTTAGTTTCTGATTTTCGTACCGGTTTGCTCAATCAGATCGCATCAGTTTATTGGAAATCGATTATCTGGCTTAATCAAATCTTAATTTGGACTAGATTGACAGTTTTTGCGATGTTTATGTATTCTTAGGTTAGATTTCCCATCAATTCGAGAAACATTAGTAATCCTGAGTACACGCTCTAATTCGGATTACTAATGTTTCTCGAATTGATGGGAAATCTAACCTAGATTGCTATATGGAATCTTGTTTCATCTGTTCTTGACATGTATATCGAATTCTCAGCATCAGATTCTGGCATAGTTTTTTTGTTCTTCGATTGTAAGGTCTCTTTGTAATTTGTATTGCAGTTAATAGATACTCTTCCGGATATGGTTGCTGGAATTTGGTCAGAGGATAGCAATTTACAACTTGAGGCAACAAATCTCTTAAGGAAACTGCTTTCGCTCGGTTTGTGACTTATGTTGTTTAGTCATTTAGTATATAGCAATCAGCGTTTTGGTTAGAGTCTTTAGCAGTTATATATTTTGCTTTTTTTGCAGAACAAAATCCTCCTATCAATGATGTTGTACAGTCTGGTGTTGTTCCTCGCGTCGTGAAGTTTCTTTCAAGGGATGACTTTCCCAAACTTCAGGTGTGAGGCACTTGCACCTCGTTTTCATCAATGATTGATCTCTATCTTCGAGTTTGATGTATTTGTTGACCTGCTTTTTCTGTTCATTTCTGCTTGTGTTTAGTTTGAGGCAGCTTGGGCTCTCACCAATATTGCTTCAGGGACATCAGAGAACACAAATGTCATCATTGAAAGCGGTGCTGTCCCGATCTTCATCCATCTTCTTAGCTCGGCTAGTGAGGATGTCCGCGAACAGGTATTCGTTAGTTACCGTCATCGTTTTGTTTATCCCTGTTGTCAAAGAAACTCTTTTAGACCTTATGAATTGTAAGACTGTTATCATTCTAAAGTTTGGTTGTTCCCGGAATATAGGCTGTTTGGGCATTGGGAAATGTTGCTGGAGACTCGCCAAAATGCCGCGATCTTGTCCTAAGTCTTGGTGCCATGATGCCTCTTCTGTCTCAATTCAATGAACAAACAAAGCTCTCGATGCTGAGGAATGCTACATGGACCTTATCAAACTTTTGCAGAGGGAAGCCGCAGCCTTCATTTGAACAGGTTTCCTTTAAGATTATGCGCAGAATGTAAACCAAATTTGGAGTCTCCATAACATATTCTAACTCGTTTCTGGTATGTTCTTTTTTTTTACGTTTTGAGCAGACGAAACCAGCTTTACCAGTTCTTGAGCGCCTTGTGCAATCAACAGATGATGAAGTTCTCACAGATGCATGCTGGGCTCTGTCATACCTCTCGGATAGCTCAAACGACAAAATACAAGCGGTTATCGCATCAGGCGTTGTCCCTCGTCTCATTGAGCTCTTAAAGTGAGTATCTGATTGTGATTTACGGCATGGCATGATTATCTTACCTGAATGCTTCCTAATCCTCTTCCTCTTCTTAGTCATTCGTCACAAACAGTGCTGATTCCTGCGCTTCGTACCATTGGAAATATTGTAACCGGCGATGATGTGCAAACTCAGGTGCATATATATATACAATCAATATTCTACTTTCAGGAAAAAATGTCTCTCTAACTTATTCTCCTAACAGACGGTTATCGACTTTCAAGTGCTTCCTAGTCTATTAAACCTTGTAACAAACACTTACAAGAAGAGTATCAAGAAGGAAGCTTGCTGGACTATCTCAAACATCACAGCTGGGAGTTCAAATCAGATACAAGTGAGTTTTATTTATATTTATATAAATGGCAATAAACAACAACAAAGTCAACTTTTGGGTGTCTGATTTTGTCTAAACCCGAATGCGCAGGCAGTGATTGAAGCAGGTCTAATTCAGCCTCTTGTTTGGCTGCTCCATAACGCAGAATTCGAAGTGAAAAAAGAAGCTGCTTGGGGAATCTCGAATGCTACTTCTGGTGGCACCAAGGATCAAATAAAGTAAAACAAACTAAAGCACAAATGTTGTTATGTTACCTTAATGACGAAAGGATCATTTCTAAAACATGTCTTGTGTGTGTGTTCTTCTCAGGTTTCTGGTGGGCCAAGGCTGTATCAAACCGATATGCGATCTTCTTACCTGCCCAGACCCAAGAATTGTATCGGTTTGTTTAGAAGCGCTAGAGAACATTCTCGTGGTTGGAGAAGCAGAGAAAAACTTGGGTAACACAGGAGAGGATAACCTCTACGCTTCAATGATAGATGAAGCCGAAGGACTTGAGAAGATTGAGAATCTTCAGAGCCACGACAACGACGACATATACCAAAAAGCCGTGAAAATCCTCGAAACCTTTTGGACTGAAGACGATGAAGAAGAAGTAGGCAACGATGAAAATCACGCTCCGCAATCCGGTTTCCAGTTCGGAAGCACTAACGTTCCTCCTGGTCAATTCAACTTTATTTGAAAGGTATGAAAAGTTGAATTTTGAGTAAAATAGTTTTTGCTGGGACTTTTATAAGTCAATACTATATAATGTTAATATACTACTACTGCAGGACATCTCGAACGTTGATAACGTGAAGTAGAAGAAGAAGAAATCTTCTCTCGTCTTTCTCTTTATGCCCGCCCACTCCTCACAACTCGTGGATATGAAGAAACAATTTTACGAGTAGTATTTTTTTTTCTTTTTTTTCTTTTGAAGTCTTTCTGTGTTGTTGGGAAGAGAAACAATTACGTTGGATTTTTTCAATAACGAATCTCTTTATAACGAGTGGATATGAAAGTTTTTACATTATATTATGCCACTACTAAAATAATTCATCAAGTCACTTTGATCCGAAATATTAGAAAACAGAGTAGCTTGAATAGGTCTCAGATTTTAAACAAAAGCAAGTTTTTGAGTAACAGTCAAACTTTTTGTGAAATCCACTTCGTTGGCTTTTGATTTGGCCTAAAAGATAGGATAGATTAATGGGAATTAAGAGGTTATTATCATGGTCATAGTTTCTTTCTGCGAGAAACTAGGGTTTAGCTTTCTGTTTTTTTGTTCTTTTGTATTTATAAAAGAAAAATAAACCTCCTTAATGTTTTAGACAACAACAAAAAATCCAGGAATAATGCTGTCTTCACAAGCATTTACCGCAGCGGCACGTTCATCTCTCGGTCGTCGTCTTCTAGCCAAGAGACTATCTTCTTCTTCTTCTGGTCGAACCGCTGATCCAGAGATTCATGCTCGTAACGATGGAGACGAGCCTAGTCTTTTCCCAACAGACCCCGAAGTATCTTCCATCTTTTACTTACCTTATCTTTTTTTCCTGTCATTAATTACAACGTTTTAGTTCGATTTTACATTGTCACAAGACTCACTCCCAACTTAGGATGTGTAATAACTTTTCTACAGCATATACAACATCTACACTTTTTCTTTTCTTTTCTAATCATGCTTTGAAAACTAATAAGCCCTACTAGTTGTTACCGATCTAAAACTATACTGACCCAATTAACCAACCAGATTCTTACATTGTAATATATATATATATATATGTTTTTGTTGTTGTTGTAGGGTTTGGATGATGTAGCGAATCCTAAGACTCCGGCGGATGAGAATGTACCGGAGATTCGACCACCCGGTTTTGAAAAGGAACCGCTTTCGCCTCCGAAGAATCCACGAGCTACTTCACACAAGCTCGAGTCTACTCCTGTTGGTCTACCCGCGGATCCCAATCTCCAACAGAAACGAAACTAATTAAAAGCACCAAACGCCTTAGCCGCTGCCTTTAGCCGCTTTCCCCGCTTAGATAAGACATTGTAAACTGAAGGCAGAAATGATTACTTTTGATTAACATTGACAATAATAATGAATAAATAGATCTTTCTGTTTTCTTGGGATTCAAGAAACTATTTTACTCTGTTTACCAAATGTGTTGTGTCTTCGTATTTTGAGTTTATGTGTTCTAAGTATAGATTTGATTCGAGCATAGATTACAGTTTTCACATGGTCCAAAAAGGCTTTTAAATAGGTTCTTCACAGATGCCTTCTGTGCTATCCCCACAAGCTATAAATTTAAAGAGAATCACATTCCAAAGTTGCTATTGATGACTGATGAGTCGAAAATATTATAAGAAGAAACCTTTTTGGGGCCAACAATCAATTAAAAAAAAAAAACATTTAATAAAAAAAATCACAAGACTTTTGTGTTCTCTCTTTCTTCCACATTTAAAAAACTACTATTAGAATTATCTCAGAAAACAGGATGTGTTCATTTGCAAACTGAGTAATTAATGGACCGCTCGTCAATAAACAGCAACAGTGACCAACAACGAAATCATCATGTTCGTTTCGTAATCGTTCACTTTATAGACGATTTTGACGATTAAATCTGTTTGTTACTTAGTTGTCGGCTCAACAACATAGTTTTATTTATTAAAAAATTATAGATCTTGAGTCGTCAAGGAAGACTGTAAGACAAACAACAATATATATCGTCAATCAATATTGCTAATAACCTCGACAACAACGAGACAAATAGTCCCACCGTTGACACTTAATTACGAAACAAAACTCGTGATATATTTACATGTGAGTTATAGGGAATAATTATTCCTTAGTATTACTTTTTTTTCAACGTATTCCTTCTTATGATAACATTATGTGCAGTTAACATTCTAGAGTCTCATTTCTTCATCTGTCTTGAACATTGATCTCATATTTCAATTGAAGAACTGGTCTCTAGCATTTATCATAACAATAGCACTTGAATAGTTCTTCTGATCATAGGTTCCGTCTTAATCTCATTTCTTGAATGAAAAGAAAATGAGTCGGGTCCCACGAGACAGAAACTGAGTGAGAATCCGAGTCAGTACCCGAGTGATGGTCGTGGAAGCCAGCCTGGTCTGTATTCTGTAATGGGCCTATGTGGTTCTGAAGCGTAGACCGTACGGACTGTTGCACATGTGCTTTTAAAGACCAAAAGCACATTTCACAATGATTTTTTTTATAAAAAAAACATATATATATATATATATTTTCATAAACTAATCTCAAAATTAAACCGTATTTCAAATTTTTAGTTTTTTTAATCTATTGCTCTTTATTTTCATTTAGTAATAAATGTGAGTACTTGAGTAATGTTAACGAAAAAAAAGTAGTCGATTGCTTTTACTTTGTTGTATTTGACATAGAAACGTGGTGAATTATTAATGGTTCTTTTGATTACATTTAGAGAACGTAAAAAAAAAAAATTAAATTTTGTCTATTAAGGGTACGTTAACGTACGTGTAAGAGTTTACATAGCAAAGGAAAATTTAAGATTCGCATTGGTCGTGTCGCTTGTGTCAGACTAACCGACGACGTATTAACGTAGATAAGGGGACCCACATTGAATATTGTGAGATAATTAAGTGATTGTATTAAAAAAACGTAACTAGTCAATATATTTTGTTAATGGATCAACAATGAAATTACGGAATATAAGTTGCAATTTGATATAACTAATTATGTATTGATAAGAAGAAGTTATGGAATCATAAAATGATTTTTTCGTTTGTTAATAACCCCTGTATCTGTTTTTACTTTGTTTAGATTTAGATTTTTTTTTCATACTTAATTATATTTTTTTGGTGAAATTGCTTTCATTATATTCAATTTACAGTATACTCTCTCCGTTTTACAAAGAGTGTCGTTTTAAGGTTTTATTTTTTTTTCACAAAAAGTATTATTTTATATTTTTAATGCAAAATTTTAAATAATATTTCAGTTTTAATCCTATTAATTTAATATATTTATTAGATAAAAATAAATTATTTAATGTATTAATAAAGGATAAAATTGTACTTTTAATAATTTTTTTAATATGTGTAAAAAATGTCAGAATAATACTATTTATGAAACGGAGAGAGTATTAAAAATAGATATTTTGTAATTTAGCATTTAACAAAATCCATTATACTGTATATATTTAGTGAATGCATTCATGTAGAAATCACCCAAAAAATTAAATACTCTATCTCAACTAATTAATTACATTGAAGTATCAACAATTTATTGAGTACATGCATGATTTTGTCTTGATATTAGCATGCAAAAGCAAAACATAACTATTTTGTTATCTCTAAACCAAAAACTTAACTACCATTTTTGAAGTTGAAAGCGAGATTCCATTTCCCTCTAAAATTTCTTTGTTTCTATCTATAAATATTTAAAATCTCTGTATACTCTATAATATAGGGGAAAAAATATTGTTACTTTCTCAAACAAACCATACATTCAATAGTATAAGATAAAAAAATAAAAAAAAATTAGTCCTGGCGTTTTTAAATATTAATAATGTTGTTAATAACAGAAATTATAGAAGATAGACAATGACAGCTGTTTTTTTTTAACACCTATTTCATTCATTAAATAGTGAGAGGGAAATACAATGACAACTGGTCTTTCTATCTCTGTAATCGCAACACTTACACAAATTTATTTGTTGTTTCATTAAATCGTATAAAATACGCCACACTTGACATAAGATAATCAATAACAAAAGCTTAAATACTGATGCAATCAATATACAATTAAAAAAAGTGTGCATTCACTTCTCACTCGTTTTATTTATAAGAAATATATATTATAAAGAGAATTAAACCATCGTCGATTCTCTCTCTCTCTCATCGTCGTCGTCTTCTTCTTCTGCGAGCTCCGAGCAGAGAAGGAGAGAAGGGAGGATTTAGAGTCGGCGCACGGTGCTTCTCTAATTTCTTATCCTGCGCCTCTCCGTTTATCTTATCCTGCGCCCTCTGCGCCTAGATTCGTTGTCTCATGGAATCTTCTTCTTCTCCTTCTCTCTCAAAGGAAAAAGACTCTTGTGGTTGTTTTTCAGGATAAATTTTCGGGGTTTCTGCATTGAAATAATCTCGTGATTTTTTTGTTTGTGTGGTGTTGTGTGTATTTCGTTGATTTCGATTCGGATTTTGTGGGAATCAATCAGCGATTCTCGAAATGCTTTGGATTACGAGATTTTCTGGATTTTTCTCCGCCGCGATGGCAGTGATCGTCTTATCTCCGTCGCTTCAGTCGTTTCCACCGGCGGCGGCGATCCGGTCGTCGCATCTCGACGCTTACCTCCGACCGACGCCGCCATCGGATCGGAGTTTGTTATCATCCTTCAGGAAATCCCCGGTGTTTCGCAATGCCGACGAATGTGTCTCCTCCGGCGCAGAATCCGGGATCTGCAGCCCCTCATTGGTCCACGTGGCGATCACACTCGACGTCGAGTACCTTCGTGGCTCAATCGCAGCCGTCAATTCCATCCTTCAGCACTCGATGTGCCCCGAGAGCGTCTTCTTCCACTTCATCGTCTCCGAGACAAACCTAGAGTCGCTGGTGAGATCGACTTTCCCGGAATTGAAATTCAACGTTTACTATTTTGCCCCTGAGACCGTCCGTGGTTTGATATCCTCCTCCGTGAGACAAGCTCTGGAGCAGCCGTTGAATTACGCCAGAAATTACCTCGCGGATCTGCTCGAGCCCTGCGTAAACCGGGTCATATACCTGGATTCGGATCTCGTCGTCGTCGACGACATCGCGAAGCTCTGGAAAACCGGTCTAGGGTCGAGGATAATCGGAGCTCCGGAGTACTGCCACGCGAATTTCACCAAATACTTCACCGGAGGATTCTGGTCCGACGAGAGATTCTCCGGCACGTTTCGAGGGAGGAACCCTTGTTACTTCAACACAGGCGTGATGGTGATAGATCTAAAGAAATGGAGACGAGCTGGGTACACGAGACGCATCGAGAAATGGATGGAGATTCAGAAAACCGAGCGGATCTACGAGCTCGGGTCGCTCCCACCGTTTCTTCTGGTTTTCGCCGGTCACGTGGCCCCGATTTCACACCGGTGGAACCAGCACGGGCTCGGTGGGGACAATGTTAGAGGAAGCTGTCGTGATTTGCATCCTGGTCCAGTGAGTTTGCTTCATTGGTCTGGTAGTGGCAAGCCATGGCTAAGGCTCGATTCGAAACGACCCTGTCCTTTAGACGCTCTATGGACGCCTTACGACTTGTATCGACACTCGCATTGACTTGACGCCACAACTCTAGCTGGGTTTTCGCCGTCGCCGGTAATATTCTCAACACAAACTACTCTGTTTTTTCATTTTCAGTCTAAGTTAATAGTTTTGGTTTTTGTTTGTTCGTCAGTAGTTGAACCACACTAATCACTGACTTTAAATTCTTGAAAACCTGCTTTCTTCATTACTTTGGAGGAGTCTCTCACTTTGATATTATACGAGGGTCTCCAGGGAAGCTCTAGATTGTTTGTAACGTTAGAATGTCTCTTTGTTATGTCGGTGGATGTGATATGTACAGTGTGCCACTAGGTTGGTTGCCTTCATCAAATGGCAAATGAGTGGCTCCTCCTACTAGGGTCTGATGATTGTTCATCCAGAAAAAAAAACACAGTAGCACAAATTATATTTGAGCATTGTTGTTTTTGCACAATTGTATATGAGATGTTGTTAGCTCAGAGGTAAGTCATCTTTAGTCTCATCTGGGTATTAGTTGACTCTCTGTCTGGCGATTGAAGGACTTTTTAAGTTTCTGGTGTTTAGAGATGTATTGTGCTTGGTATTATCATATCTTTGTTTTAAGAGTGGGGTGTTTAACTACTAATTAGAATGAATCATAAGATTAAGAGAAAAGAGTTAGTAGGGAGACGTGTGAACAATGTTCTATTCACCATCACTATTAACACAGCTAATTAGAGCTCCAAGAATTGGTCTCTTTGTTCTTTGTGTTGGCATCTAAAAATATGTTTGACCCCACCTTCTCTTTTGTTCTTTATAAAAATGTCGAAAAAGCAAAGGGGACCGATTCTTTTCGGACCCCATCGTAGGTGACAATGGCTCTTAGAATCCAACCATTGATTAGCTTGAGCCAGCTGGTTATGTTCTAATCACATGTGGGTCTGATTCTGATCATCAGATTTTTTTTTGTTTTTTTAAGTATCTGATCATTAGATATTTATTTTGTAAGGTCTTAAAAAAAGGAGGAATGTAAATTTACTTTCTGATTGTTTTAAAGCAGCCGATGGTGCTATATGAGGAGAGTAGAGGAGGTCTCATCGATCTTGGTCGGTTCGGTTTGGAAGAAAATCAAAGGTAGCTTTTGTTGTAGAAGATGAAAACCCTTGCCGGTAAAATGGGTTTGGTTTAGGGCGGTTAATCAAAACCGGTGACACAAAATGAGATGTGGGAATATTTTTTATTTATTTTAATGTGTGGTTTGCCGGCGGGTTGGATCATTTTTGTTGGGGAGAAAGAAAAAACCAGAGTTAGGTTATTCATGTGGATGAGATTTTGTTGTTTTTATCATTAATTTTTATTTCTCTTCTTATAATTTTTTTTTTGGTATTTCTGTGCAGATACTTGTATTTGTGTCCCCTCATTAAAAAAGGAAAAACTATTTACCCAAGTAGCTAGAAAGATTGATTTGGTTAATGGCTTATGTTCCTCTTGTAGCATCAGTTACACATGACCTGTTCCCCAAATGATTAAATAGATTTGTCTAAATAGATATTTTTATTGTTCTATAAAAAAAAATGAGATTTTGCATTTAACATAGAATCACCCACCTTTGTTTATTCACACCTTGTCAGTAAATAAGTAGTAATGCATTTTACTTGAAGGCTTATGACAACGGCAAAGTATCAAATGTCGACTTATTCTTATTTACAAAATAATATATAATGCTAATGATCAAGAGTTTGAGCTTCGACTCAATTGCTTAAATGGGCCTGAAGAAGCTTCCTCGCAGCCAATATAAACCCTGTAAAATTCCCATTAGACCTGGTCCATTGAGGGTTCATAAGGGTTTTAGAATGGGTTTGTTAAGTATTTTTTGGGTTTTAAAATTTTTTAAAAAGCTCAATATCTATGGATCGATCCTTAGAGCATGTTTATCCTTACGAGACGTGGCAGGCTTGTATTGGTTTAGGGCAAAAAAAAATTTAGCGGCGTTCTCTCTCCAATGTCGAGCAAAAAATCCCGACCATTTTCCTTCTCCAGCTTTCATGTTGACGATATTTTCTGTAACGGCGACTTCAATCCAGACCAATATCGGAGCAAATCGAAGACAAATTGGGGAAAAGAAGACTCCGAATCAGTTGTACAAGCCCTCAAGATTCCAGACGAGTGGTTGCTCCCTTCCAGGGCCATTGAGGTGCTTTCTCGCTTCGATCAAATGCCAAATTTCCAAAGCGATTGATTTTTGTGTTTAGCGATTCCTCTGTTTCTAGTTTCGAATTTCCGCCACTTTTCTCCTTCTTCTTTCTGGGTTTCGCGCCGTCCTCGCGTTTCTTCTTCCATCCTTTGGTTTCTGGTGCCTCGCCGTAGAATCCTTTGCAGGTTCACAGTTTTTTTTTTCCTTCTGTTTTCTCTCATTTTTGTGCTCTTGTTGAAGTTTAGTTGAATGGTTCATCGAAAGTCAGCTTATTTATTTGCCAATTGATCTGTTTAGTTAGTTTGTTGCTAGTTTGACAGTGATGATTCACGTTTTGGAATAATTGAAGAAGCTTGTAAAATTGTGTTAGCTGCGACTTTTTTTGTTCCTGTAAATGTTAAAGCTAGTTAGGAGTCTGCTTGATTAATCTTTTGGTTTACTAGAGCGATGTGTTCAAAAGTTAGAGCTTGTTAGTTATTAATCCGAGCTTGAAGGTGTTCTCTTTGTGTTGATACCATTTTTTGGGGTGCTTATGGTTTGCAGAAAAATAGCTATCACAAAGGGAAGTGCTGGATATTCCACTGCTACAGCTCCTGGTGATTCCAACGGGTGTCAGCATTCGGGTCATCAACGGTCTTTTACTGTTGACTTTAGTGGAGAGTGGAAACTTAATATAGGATCCAACTTGGCGAGAATGGTTCCACCAACTGTGAAACAAGCTGGAGCTGTGTAAGTGTTTGGAGGAAGGAGGAAGTCAATCAATATGGAAATCTTGTCCATGCTTGCCATACAGAGGTATGTGGTCATGTGTTTGCTGTTACATTGTTATTCACAAAGCAATGAAATGCTAATGCACTTGACTTATAGACGCTTCTTGTAATGTTTCTTTTGTTCTCTGCTTATCGATTCTTTAGGTGTACACAATTGATGTAAAGAATGAAACACCTGTGATAATCAAATTTTATACAAACATTTTTAAGAGCATAGTATCGGTTTTGAAGAGTTTGTAATGAAAAATACACAAATGTGTACTAATGGGAAACAAAAATCAAATTTATGCAAACATTTTTAAGAACCTCTAATGAGGTTCACCATTGGAGGTGAAAAAACTCATGAGGTTCTAAATTTTTAAATAATCAATATTTACTATTAAAAAATTTGTTAAGAACCCCTCATGGGGTTCACTAATGAACATGCTAGAGTTTACAAATCTAGCGAGTTTTTAAAGATTTGTCTGAGAATTGTGACAAAAGTGTTTTTGAAAAGAACAAGACTTGCCTAGAAACAGAGGAGAAGGTCTAGTGGGTCTAGACTTGAACTCTGGATGAAATTGAAATCCAACATAGAACGGATGATCATGAAGCTCAATCACCTGTTGAAACAGAAACAGATGATGCAGAGAGAGACCAGACCAGACCAAAAACGATTATGCCTATTGATGTTTTTTTTTTGTCCCATACCTCAACTCGTAAATGCGTTTTTGGGGATCCTACTCTCATTGTACTTCCCATATGCGTCCTTGCCCTGTGGTAATTCAAAAAAATAAAAATGAATGAGAGAATGAACGGACTCCATTGATAGGTTTTCATGTTCGGAATACATACTTGTGGCATGAATATAACAACAGGGTCAGGTGTCTGAGCATCAAACTCAGTGCTATTTTCTCTTTCCAAACCCAAAACCTGAAACCAATGTCATAGATTTAGATTTAGAAGAAGAAGAAGAAGAAGAAGAGAGCTAAATTGGTTTTAGGGAGGGAAATGGAACAGAGCAAGTTGTATTTCAGAGTTTGAAAGAAGTTTCTTAAAGATCTGGCAAACTGAGTTACTGCTATTTGCATCCCCAAGCAGATCCCACGATAAGGAATTTTGTTCTCTCTAGCGTATCTTGCTGCTAAAACCATTCCGCTCACGCCACATCCAGGAACCAGTGGTTAAGTTATTGTCTTTGGTTAGTGTCACTTGGAGAAATCTTTCATAGTTCCCCAAATCAAGATCGACCTTAGACAGAAGACAGAGAATCGGCGATATGCAATGCAGCCATTCTATGGCAACAAGATGTTTTATGAACAAATGTAAGAAGGTGTAAAACAAGAGAAAGTGAGAAGAAAACCTCTCCACCATCATCGAGTACAAAAACCTCTCCATGCTCAAAAGGGGACATAGTACCAACATCAGGCGTTCAAATATGGATCTGTATGATTTGAACGAGAGAGAGAGTGTGTAAGAACGTTAACAAAGTCTAGAGATAGGATTGATACAACGGTCAAAAAATCAAGATCAACAAGAACAAAAAAAAAAAAAAAGGCTCAAACAGTATCAGATATCCCTATCGAAATGCCAATTACCATTTATAGTAAAAAGTGCTTTCCTAATTGTGAGAAATTCCCAGCAGAAATTCCCAGCTCCTGAATTTTGAGAGAATTGAGAGATGAAGAGTGATTCGATGTTCTGCGTTTATTCACTTGTTGTTCTTCTTCTTCTTCTTCTACAGTCTTCCTGTGTTGAATCGTTTATCTTGAAGCTTGAAAGGAACGAGACGTTTCCGTCTCCGACAAACGTCTTCGAGTTAGGGTTTGTGCAGCCAAATGTGTTTATTTCTAGGTGGTATCTGGGGATTTGGTTAGCTCAAGACCCTAAAAGAACCTGTTTATGGGTCGCCAACAGAGACAACGCTCTCACCACACCAATGGGAACCCTCACGTTCTCCAACAACGACCTCGTCTTGATCGGTCAAGGTAATAAAACTGTGTGGTCGGCGAATCTGACAGGAGGAGGAGATGTGAACTCACAGATGGTAGTACAACTCCAAGATACCGGCAACCTCGTCGTGAGGGACTCCAACGACGCAAAAAAAAGGATACTTGTGGCAGAGCTTCGACAATCCAACAGACACACTGTTACCAAACATGAGGCTAGGATATGATCCCAAAACAGGAAGCCGAAAAGTCCTTAAACCCTGGAAAAATCAAACTGATCCGTCAAGTGGGTACCTTTCGTTGAGATTTGAAGATGACTTCTACAGCGCGGTTGTTGCGATTTCTCTAGGACATCCATTGTCAGCGAAGAACTGGAGCATTGTGTGGAATGGATACAGTTTTGGTGATATGCCACCGATACTGGAAATAGAGAATGAAACCTTGCTGGTAATGACGAACTACCTTGGGAACCACTCGAGGCTAACCTTGGAAGCTAACCAAGAGGAGAGCATTGGCGTATATACTTGGGATTTGAAATCCCGTGTATCGAAAGCTTCTTGGTCGCTTTCCAAAGATGACTGCCACGGGTATTTGCGTGATGTTGCAGGAAATTACAGGACGTGTGGATCCTATAGCTTCTGTTCCACCACCAACAAGGCACCCATGTGTAGCTGTATTCAAGGTTTCCATCAAAAGACGGAGCCTTCAGGTGGGTGTGTGAGGAGTAGAGCTTTCAATTGCAATGACAGTAAGTATCTGCTACTAAAAAACATGAAGCTGCCGGAAAGACATTTTGATCAATACCAGTTAGATGGCTTTGAGACTTGTAAGCAATTCTGCCACAGTGATTGTGCCTGCACTGCATTTGCCCTTGTGGAAAAGCTAAACAATTCCTATTGTGTGTATTGGACCGGTGAACTCGACGATATGCAAAAGTACTCTGGTTTTGGTGGTCAACAACTTTATGTCAGAGTGGCAGCAAAGGATCTTGGTTAGTCGTCACATATATAAGATAAGAACTATATATATATTACATGAAATTTCAACTTAACTACTGCCTCATGATCTTCATCCGATATATATATGTCTTGTTCCAGAACCTGCTAAAGAAACAAGTCCAGAAAAGTCTTTGAAGCCTTGGATCATAAACCATCATCGTCGGTGGAATCGTAATATTCATCCTCTTTTGCTTCTGCTTCTGGAAACGAATGAAAAGAAGCGCAGCACCAACTCCTCCTCCTCAAGGTAGAACAATCTGATCAGTTTCGATTTCTGTTTGATTTGGTAGCATTCTTATATTAGTCATTATTATTTTATATATGCCTAGGACCAAATCAAACAGAAATTATGATTAGCGAAATAACCGGAGAAGATCGATTTACCTTCATGGACTTTGCAATGATTGTGGAGGCGACAAATAATTTTTCTCCTTCCAACATACTCCTCGGCCGAGGTGGTTTCGGTATCGTGTATAAGGTAAGAATCTCTATGTTAATCAAACTCTATATTGTATTTGTATAATAATGTGGTTACAGCCATTATTACCAAACGGAACGGCGGTTAAAAGGTTATCCACAGATTCGTCTCAAAGGATAGAAGAGTTCAAGAACGAGGTTCGAACAATTTTAAACGTTTTGCACAAAAACCTTGTCCGGCTTCAAGGATGTTGCTGCGAAGGGGATGAGAGGATCTTAGTGTACGAGTTTTTAGAAAACTCTAGCTTGAATCGCTATCTCTTCAGTCAGTGGCCTCCCTCCTCCATTTCCTTTTATATTTTGTTTTTCAACCTCTTTTCTAATTCGATTTGGTTTGTGTGTAGATGAGGCTCGAAGCCGATTACTGAACTGGGAAAATCGGTTCCGTATCATCCGTGAGATTACAAGAGGACTTTCGTATCTGCACAATTTTAGAGACAGTCCCATAATCCACAGGGACTTGAAGCCCAGCAACATTCTGCTGGATAAAAATCTGACTTCAAAGATATCTGACTTTGGGATGGCAAAGATTTTGGGAAGTGGAACGACGGAAGCACATACGCAGACACTTATGGGAACTTAGTAAGACATCGAAACAACAATATTTTTCCCTTAAAAAATAGAATTAGAAGAGTTCTCATATATATATATGATCTCTCATATTCTCATTCAGTCTTTTTTAATTTACTCATTACAATCACAGTGGGTACATGTCCGAGGAATACGCCATGTCTAATACAATTTCGGAGAAAAGCGATGTCTTCAGCCTTGGGGTAATGATCCTTGTACCGGACAACAAAACGCCAAGTTTTGTACCTCACACCCTGGCGACAGCCTTCTCAGCTTTGTAAGAATCAATCAATCAATCAATCAATCATACACCAAATACAAATTTTGATATCTTTTCTAAAAAAGAAGCACTGATCGATATAATTTTATGTAACAGGTGTGGAGAAGATGGAATGAGGGCAACGGTCTCGACCTAGTTGATCCTAACTTCAAAGACGATTCATTAGTGGAAGAGGAAGTTTTAAGATGCACACAGATCGGTCTATGTTGTGTTCAAGATGAAGCTGAGAATAGACCAAGCACCGAGGTGTTGGTGGTAATGCTAAATAGCAGGACAGCCGATATTCCTGTCCCACAAGAGCCTAACTACTACTACGCCAGACTTCTCGCTGATCCAGCTGCTTCATCGTCTTCAGTGGGTCGAGCGATTCAATCCATTGGGCACACTCAATCTGCATCAATCAATCAAGTTACTTTCACTACCATCAACGGTCGATGATGCTTTATTTTAATTTACAATTAAATATAACTATGAAACAAAACAAACTTACTCCTTTGTCTTCCAAATTGAGTCAGTATTTAGGTATTACTACTATTAACACATCTAATTAGTGTGTTGTTATCTAAATATATTGGTGACGGTCTGTCTGGCGACTAAAGGACTTGGTATTTGGAGATATATTGTGCTTGGTACTGGTAGTATCTGGAGATATATATTGTGCTTGGTTCGGTTTTTGAAGAAAATCAAAGGTAGCTTTTGTTGTATAAGATGGAAAACCCTTGCCGGTAAAATGGGTTTGGCTTAGGGCGGTTAATCCAAACCGGTTACACAAAATGAGAGATGTGGGAATATTTTTTGTTTATTTTAATGTGTGGTTTGCCGACGGGTTGGATCATTTTTATTGGGGAGAAAGAAAAAAAACAGAGTTAGGTTATTCATGTGGATGAGATTTTGATTGTTTAATTTATCATTAATTTTTTTCTTCTCTTATAAATAATTTTGTGCACAGATACTTGTATTTGTGTCCCCCCTCGTTAAAAAAGAAAAACTATTTACCAAAGTAGAGAGATTGATTTGGTTAAGGGCTTATGTTCCTCTTGTAGCATCAGTTATACATGGCCTGTTCCCCGAAGTATTCCTCTCTAATTAGCGTCGGTCAAAAAGAGTAAATAAATGACAGTGAAGAGTTTGAGATTCGACTCAATTGCTTAAATGGGCCTGAAGAAGCTTCCTCGCAGCCATTATAAACCCTGTAAAATTCCCATTACAGTTTACAACAAATCTAGTGAGTTTTAAAGATGTCTGTCTGACAAAAATGTCATTGAAACGAACAAGACTTGCCTAGAAACAGAGGAGAAGGTCTAGTGGGTCTTGACTTAAACTCTGGATGAAACTGAACTCCAACATAGAACGGATGATCATGAAACTCAACCACCTGTTAAAAACAAAAACAGATGCTGCAAAGAGAGACCAGACCAGACCAGACCAGACCAGACCAGACCAAAATCACTTGTGCCTATTGATGTTTTTCTTTTTTTCCTATACCTCAACTCGTTTCCCTGTATCATCTTTGCCCATAAGCCTTAAACCAGCTTCTTCAAGTACTTGAGCTACTTCTGGATTCACCTAACATCATCAAATAAAAACAGCTTTTTTTGTTTCACATCATTGTGATCAATACTGTGAGTAGAATATTTAAGGATCCACCTGAAATGAAAAACCAACCTGGTAACGGTTCCTATGCCTTTCGTCTACATAACAAACATCGCCGTACCTGGTAAAATTGCCCAGAGCAAAACAAGTTGTAGTCTTTAGATCATGAACTGAAAGCTACAAAGGAATCTCAAGGAAACAGCAAAGATAAATGTAGTTATGTTTACAGTTTTGAAGTGAGACAGTCTCGGGTCTGTAAATGCGTTCTTCGGGATCCTAATCTCATTGTACTTCCCATATGCGCTCTTGAGCTCTGTGGTAATGTAAATAAAAAATGAATGAGAGAATGAACGGACTCCATTGGTAGATTTTCATGTTCGGAATACATACTTCTGGCATGAATATAACAACAGGGTCAGGTGTCTGAGCATCAAACTCGGTACTATTTGCTCTTTCCAAACCCAAAACCTGAAACCAATGTCAGAGATTTAGAAGAAGAAGAAGATGAAGAAGAAGGAGAAGAAGAAGAGAGCTAAATTGGTTTTAGGGAGGGAAATGGAACAGAGCAAGCTGTATTTCAGAGTTTGAAAGAAGTTTCTTACAGATCTGGCAAACTCGATCACTGCTATTTGCATCCCCAAGCAGATCCCAAGATAAGGAATTTTGTTCTCTCTAGCGTATTTTGCTGCTAAAATCATTCCACTCACGCCATGATCTCCACCAGGAAGTAGAATGCATTCTGCGCTCTGCGAAAAAAAAAACAGAGACTATATTGTCGGCAAAGAATGTCTCCTTTTTTTTTGAAAAGTGACAGAAATTCTCACCTTTAAACTCTTCCAAGCAGTAGCATGTGCTTCCGGAGTCTGCAAAGGAGAAGTGATGCTTAAATCGAAGATAGTGGTAGTATAGCATAAAACTTTTGATCGGAAAGATTCAAGAAGATGAATACCGAGTTTTCACTTTCGTCTTCAAGATCTGAAGCTGCAATCCATTCGATCTGTGGCTTCAATGAACATGCAATGCAGGCATGAAGAAGGGCCTGCGACGAAGTGGAAAATATGAAAATAAGAAAGAAAAAAAAAAAACCAAACCAAATGCGCTAGAAATTCAATTTTTAGAAGACAATCTAAAAAATTCCTTTTTTCTTTCTTTCTAAGTTTACCTTAACAACTGACAAATAAGAATCCGTTTGACCAACGTACTTTCCAACCACAGCAATGCTGACCTGTGCATAACAGAGGAACAATCTATTTGAATAAGAAAATCAAAGGCTCTAAAACAAAGGTGTTCTGGCCAGCAAATACTCACATGATTTGTCAAGTTATCAAAAGTCTCAGCCATCTTAGTCCAGCTATCCAGATCAGGTGCTGTTGCAACGCTGAAAGAGATGAGTTTTGTGTTACGCTGAAAGTGTTCACTGTTCACTTTTGATATCGAAGCAATAAACACCATAAGAAATGAGACTAACCCGATTAGATTCAGTTGCTTAAGAATCGACTGGTGGGCGTTTTGGTTCTGCAGCAGGAGCGCACATGAAAAAGTACTTCTCCAATAACAAAACTCATATCTCAATATTTATTTTTCGTCTCTTTGGAAGAGCCAAAAAAGCATCCAACTTACTCGGAGTAGGAGAGGAATATGCCAAATGTTAGGAACATCATGGATATTGAGAATATTATCAGCCTGAAAAAAATCAGCAAGTGTTATGAAATCCCAACTGCGTCAGATACACATCAGGTAAGTAAATCCACAACGTAGACTTCAGATAAGTTTTACCGAAACATGACAAAACTGAGACAATTTTGTCTTTGTAGCTTCCAGTAATGGCTGCAGGAAAAGTATATTTAAGGCATGTCAAGACTCTGCAGTAACTGTGAGAGTTCATATTTTCCCAAGGTATGCAAATTTTGAAGCGATACCTGAGCAGAGCGACATGCCAAAAAGTGAGGAGTCAATCCCAAAGCTCTTAGATCTCGGACACTGTGTTGGGTTGGCTTTGTTTTCTGCATGAAGGAATAGATACGAAGTTTAGTCCCATTATGGGGATACAAAGTATTATTCCAGTGATTAAGCACATGTCTAAGCAAGGAATTATTCTACCTGCTCCCCAACAACACCCAGAACAGGAATCAAGCTCACATGAATAAGGCAGAAATTTTCTTGTCCTAGCAAGTGAAAGATGAAGCAACATCAATAAGAATAAAGTAGAGAAGCACAGAAAGAACAGGAGGATTCACAGGCTTACCAACCGAGAATGATAATTGTCTCAAGGCCTCGATAAAAGGCATTGATTCAATGTCACCTATCATAAGCGGTAAAAAAAAAATGTAAATAGGGAACCGTGATTTAGTAAACGAAAACCAGATATGAATAGCATCGCCAATAGCTCTTACCAACAGTTCCTCCCAGCTCAATAACACAAACATCGGCTTGGCCTTCCTTTCCATCCACAGGAATCAGAGAGACTGACTCAATCCAATTCTTGATTTCATCTGTAATGTGTGGGACTACCTAAAAGCCGATTTCGACCGAAAAACACATAAGCTGACTATAAAACCAAAGCACAATGAACTAATCCACCAACACACACTTTTTACCTGAACAGTCTTCCCTAGGTAGTCGCCTTTTCGTTCCTTCTCAAGAACAGACTAGTGAGAAAGAAAAAAACGGTAAAACGTTATCACGAAGGCCAAAAAATGACTAATATAGTCAGCTTATGAAGTGTGTGACTATGGATGGAAAGTTAACAGCATACTACAATGCTCTACCAAATAAATAAGTACCTGATATATCTTCCCAGTGGTTATGTTGTTGTCTTTGGTTAGTGTCACATCGAGAAATCTTTCATAGTTCCCCAAGTCAAGGTCGACCTTAGACAGAAGACAGAGAACAAGATGCTTTGTGAACAAATGTAAAGAAGAAGATGTAAAAAAAGAAAAAGTGAGAAGAAAACCTCTCCACCATCATCGAGTACAAAAACCTCTCCATGCTCAAAAGGGGACATAGTACCAGCATCAGTGTTCAAATACGGATCTGTATGATTTGAACGAGAGAGTGAAAGCACGTTAACAAAGTCTAAGAGACGATAGAGATATATATAACGATCGATACATCGTTAACAAAGTCAAGATCAACAACAACGACAGAAAAAAAAAAAAAAAAAGGCTCAAACTTTATCTGATTTCCTGTCGAAACCCAAATTGTTACTATTTCTAGTGAAAAGGGTTTTCCTTATTTTTGATTTTTGTGAAATGAAATGAGAAATTCCCAAAGTCCAGAGAGAAGAGATGTTAACCAATTTTAATGGAGGTAACTCGAAGGCCACAAGCTTTAAGCACGACGCCGATGCTACTGGCGGTAACGCCTTTGCCAAGGCCACTCACCACTCCTCCAGTCACCAACACGTACTTCATCTCTTCCTATTACTCTCAGTCGCCGATCTATGCCAAGTGTTTGTGTTAATGCCTGATCGGAAACTATACACCAAAAAAATCTATTGGCGGATCGGAACAGCTGTCGTCTCTGATTTGGACTTTTAGGGGTGATCAGTTATTTCGGTTCGGTTCGTGTATAACCAATCAATACTTAACCGGTTCTTGATAGAGATTGTACTACTTTGACCATTAAAAAGGTAACTTTTGTAACTTTAAATTAGTGACTTTCAACTATTATTTGACTTTATTTTAGTGAAAAAATAATTCCGAGATTTTAAAATATTTTATTTGTATTTTATTATTACTTTATATTTTATTCATATAATTCAATTGATTTTTAAAAAAATATTATTTAAATCAAAATGTGTTTCTAATATATTTGGTGGTTTTGTTGATCAATATATTATGGATTTTCTGCAAATACATCTTGCAAGTGGATTTTTTTTGCTGCAATTCTACCTTCGACTTGCCAAAAATGCAAGCTAAAGCAATAAAATTATGATTCAGCCCACTATATAAACTTTGGCTGTAATTAGATTTGGATCTTTGTATAAGACTGTGTATAAGTCATCAAAACTTAGTCGGTCAAATACATTCAAAAACAATATACTGAATAAACCTTTTCAATATTTTATCATATTTTATTTATTTTGAAAAATTAATTATATTATAGAATTAATAGTGTCAATTCGAATTAATAACATCTAGATTGACACAAACAAATTTGCCATGAGACTTAGATGGGTTAGGGCTTTTTTCTAAAAGTGACAGTTATATTAATTGAGTATATACCAAAAATTAAATTTGATAAATATTTTACTACTTCAAATTAGACATACAAAAAATTATTTTTCAAAAATTCAGAATTAACAACAAAACTTACAGTCTATAAATTAGAGTTACCACTTTCAAAATTCAAAATTATAGTTCTTAACGGTGTAGTCCAAACAATATATATATAAACATATTTTATTTACGTAGCAAGCAATTATAACTTTACCAAAATTTTAAAATTAAATTTTAAAACAAATTTTAGGAATGCAGCTGCCAAAATGTATATAAATAAATATCTATCTTATATCTGAGGATATGATTACCATATAATACACCTGCAGGATGTGATTACTATACACATAAATATCTTGTTACAACAATTACACAACTAATAGATTTCATTTTTAGCAAACAAAACCGGCAAATTTTCTATAGACTATACTGAATTATGAGGTCTTTTACTTTTTTCACGATTTCTTATATTTTCATATCGCTCATTTTGAGTTATGTTCAAAGTAATATCTAAACATTTTTTTAGTTTGATTCGTTACTTGATTTTTTTTTTTAATAATATTTGATTCTTTCTGATTGCAGAAAATGGTTTTGCAATAAGGAAAGAAAAAAAATTCTAGAGCTTTGTTTAATTAATACAACAAACATTTTGTGCTAGTATTACCAATTTTTTATTTGAAAACTTTTGATCTACAACAATTGTTGATATAAATATTAGACGTGGAAGCTTTTCAGTACAAATCAACGGTAAACTTCAAGGGACCTTACGGCAGTGTTTCTGAATGCATTGCAAAATCAAAATTCAAAAGGAAACCTTCGTAATGCAGCTACCAAAATGTGATCGTTGATGGAAAAATAATTTCTCATCTGTGCAAATGTATACACATTTGAAGATAAATGGAACTTGTCAATTTGACTTGTGATAAATGGTTTCTTTTTTAATTTTGATTCTGCAATGCATTCAGAAGTATTGCCGCAAGGTCCCTTGAAATTCACCGCTGATTTGCATTGAAAAGCTTCCACATCTAATATTTATATTAACAATTGTTGTGGATCAAAAGTTTCAAATACCAATTGGTAACACTAGAACAAAAGGTTTGTTGTGTTAATTTAAACAAAGCTCTAAATCCCTTTTTTTCTTTCCTTATTGCAAAACCATTTTCTGCAACATAAAGAATCAAATATTATTAAAAAAAAAATTATCAAGTAACCAATCAAAATTAAAAACATGTTTACATATTACCTTGAACATGATTTAAAATGAGCGATATGAAGATATAAGAAATCATGAACAAAGTAGCAGACCTCATAATTCAATATAGCCTATAGAAAATTTGCAGGTTTTGTTTGCTGAAAATGAAATTTATTAGTTGTGTAATTGTTGTAACAAGATATTTATGTATATAATAATCACATCCTGCAGGTATATTATATGGTAATCATATCCTCAAGATATAAGATAGATATTTATTTATATATATTTTGGCAGCTGAATTCCTAAAAATTGTTTTAAAAATTAATTTTAAAATTTTGGTAAAGTTATAATTGCTTGCTACGTAAATAAAATATGTTTTTATATATATATATATATATTGTTTGGACTAAACCGTTAAGAACTATAATTTCTAGGGATTTATGTATCATCAGTTATTAGCAAATGAAAATTTGACATATATCCATCTATTAATTACATATAAGGACTCTTTATTTTAAATCCAATTATTTCAAAAGTCATTATAACAAAAACATAAATAAATGAATTTTAAATTTCATTTAGAAAAAAATAAAAATAAATAATATGCTATTTTAAAATATTTTTGTTTTCATTTTTGTGAGGTTTGGTCATTATCACCAACTAACGAGGATAAGCAAATGAAATTTGACATGTGTCCATCTACCAATTGGAGATAAAATTTCTTTCATTGAAATTCAACTATTTTATCATTCAAACATAATCCTAAATAATAAAATTTAAAGTTCATTCGAAAAACTATTAATATATAAATAATAAAAATATGAGATTTTAAAATATTTTTTTTGTGAGATTTATTCATCATCTATGAACTAACGTGACTAATCTAATAATTTTTTTTGGATTAAAAAACCTTCATTAATTTAAGGAGTTTACAACAAAACTGAAAAAAACCATGAATCATTAAACATAAATCAAACCAGAAAAATGAAAGCTAAACAAATGCCCTAACAAGAAGAAGCCCAAGAAAAGGGAAAGGGAGTCGAAGCGTGGACAAATACCAGGGGAAACAGCATAAAGCTGAAGACGTCAAGCCGCAGACCAGATGCGCCAGAGTCCAAACCCAGCGACTTCAAGGCTAAAGCCTTGTTTTTCAGCTATAGACATTACTGAGAATAGCTATAGGAGGGAGCGTAATACCATGATGAAACCTTGGGGTTCTTTCCTTCCAGATCTCATCGATGATGGCCTGCCAGCCAAGGGTTTAAATAAAAAAAAATTGGCATGTACTCATCTATTAATTGCATATAAAAACTCTTCATTTAAATTCAACTATATATTAACAATCATTAAAACATACAAATAAATAAAATTTGAATTCGGTTTTAAAAACTACTAACAGATAAAATTTATTATATAATTAGAGAGTTTTCTCTCCATCTAAGATGTCTACATCAGAAAAAAAAAATAAAACTAAATTTAATGAGTCAATCAATTTTCACTTAACAATTATTTTTATTAAAAAAAGCACAAATACTAAAATTAATGATTTAATTATTCACATACAGTTTATTTTTATTAATTTTTTTTAACAAAACTAATAGTAAAATAGAAAAAAGAATAAATTAGAAAAAACGACTATGATAAACAAAAATCCATAGATGATGAAAAAATTAAAAAAAAAAAAGACGATATAGATGAAGACAAAAACAGAAAAATACATACACCAGATAAGTAAGAATAAGAGATAAAACAAAATCAGAAAAGAAATAAAACAAAAAAAAAAAAAAGATGAAGAATAATAAGCAGAAATCAGAGATGATGAAGAGGAAGATGAAAAAAAAATAATAGAAAGAAAAAGAACACAAAGCTCATGAAGAAGAATTTTGAAAAATACGAAGACAAAAACGTTGAAGATGAGAAAGAAAATCGGAAGATGAAGATGAAGATGATAAAGTATGAGAATATAAAGATGGGAAAAAAGTCTAATAAAATCAAAAAATTTAAGAACAAAAAAAAGATAAATACGATGAATTAATTGTTCAAATATTCGAAATAATATTTGTTTAAAGATGAAATCCGCGCAACACGCGGATTATAAATCTAGTTTAAATAATACAAGATCTTAAAATATTTTCTCATTCAATTTTGCGAGATTTGATTGTCATCTTGGAACCCGTTATTTAATAATCAAAAAGAGAAAGTTTCTCTCTTTTCCTCTTGGCATCATAGCATACAAATGAAAAAAAGAATTAATTGGTTTTATTTTCCTAATTAATAATAAGAATAATTAATAAATAAATTGATCTAAACATATCAAATAAAAAGAAAAAATCATAACTATATTTAAAAAAAAAACCAAAATCCTTTGATATCCACCACAGTATTTTTTAAATTTATTAATAAAATAATTTTCAATGATATATGTGGTAAAATATTTTATTATATAAAATTAAATCTTTCAATCTGTCATGACACGCGAAATAGTTATAACTCTTGAGATCAAGATATGTATCATTTTTTATTTAGATAATGACATGTATTAATGTAATAAAATAAAATTTCTAATTTAAATAAATATTACTAAAATAAAAAAAATAAGAAAAAAATAGAAATTGCGAAATAAAAAAATATATACAATATATATATATATATATATATGGAAAAGGATTCTATTGAACCTCCTAATGGATCAGTGACAATAAAGAGAATAATATGGAAGCTTGAATTCTACCGAAGATTAAACACTTTCTCTGGCGTGTACTATTGGGTGCTATACCAACAAATGAAAGGCTTTCAACAAGAGGGATTCAACTAAATACAATATGCCAAAGATGTTGTATGGAAGAGGAAACCATAAATCATATTATATTTCAGTGTCAATATGCTTCTGCGGTTTGGAGATGTACAAGTATGAATCATTTTAATAACCCTTCTAATGACTTACAATCAAACATCTTGAAGATTATGGAGTCTGAAAAAGAAGAACGATCTCCTAAGCACATGCAACTATTATCTTTCTGGGTACTATGAAATATCTGGAAATCACGTAATGAATTTCTATTTGACCAAAGAAGTGTTCATCCAGATGACGATGCACAACGAAGTATCTTGGGAGTCAATGAATGAACGACATCATTAGATACAGCAAACAAGGATGCAACAAATACGTCATTATCTTATTCAAAGAGTTCTGAATGGGAACCTCCTCCACAAGGTTGGTTAAAATGCAATTTTGACAGCAGTTTTCATGTTGGACAAACCTGCACAGGTACAGGATGGATATTGCGAGATTACCAAGGAAAACACATAATATCAGGAAATACAAAGTTAAGAGAAGTTAGTACATCTCTGCAAGCTGAAGCCATTGGCTTTCTACATGTTCAACAAACAATATGGTCACAGGGTTGGAGACAAGTCTGGTTTGAAGGAGATAATATCGAATTGGGAAATCTAATCAATAGAGGTGGGGATTCGACAAAAATTGGGAATACTCTAATTGACATCAGATATTGGATTCAGAAGCTACCACAATGTTCATTAGACAAGGTGATAATCAAGTTGCTGATATGTTGGCAAAACAAGCTTTTAACTCTGTCTCAATATATTATGTTTTCTATGTACTGCCTAAGTGGCTTGTAAACAAATTGTACCACCCTTTTACAATTTAATAAAATAGATGTTAGAAAAAAAAACCAATATATACAATTAACTTTATAATTTCCGTTCTGGAATATCCCTTCTTCTCCTCTACAAATGTGAAGACCTCATTAGCACCAACTGCCAAATCTATTCCTTCTTCATAAGTTTCCCCAACATAACAATATATGTTAAGAATACCAGACGGAGAAGTGAATTGGTTGGATATTGTTACGTTACTTTTCAGAGGCATGCTTTGTTCAATTCAAAATACATAACAGTAACTAACATAAAAGAAATGAAATAGTTTATTTTTTAAAATCCAAGATAACTTTTAGAATAACAAAACATCAAATTTGTGTATTTATAGTTCTTTTGTGTGGATATTCTTTTTCAGTTATTACGAATATGAGAATGAACAAAAATATTTGGTCATACAAAATTTTAGTTCTATTAAAAAATGACCATACCTTTTTATGGATTTTCTTACTAAAATCTTGTATGACTATGAATTTAAGTAATAATTCTACAAAAAAAATAAATGGTCATACAAGATTTTTGTAGATTTAGTAATAAAATATATTGTAGAGTTCTGTAGATTTTATGAAATGCAATTACGTTTTGAATAAATTAATTACCAAATAATTCCAAGTCTGTACTTAGCTAGTATGTTGGACCAATACCTAAATCTTATGAAGGATTATTAGAAGAAATTAATAAATACATAAAATGCAACTTTGTTGTAATTAAACAAAGAGCATAACTTAAAATCAGAGATCTAGTAATAAAGCTTGAGAGTAAAGGTTAGATTAGTTTAGTTGTGACTTGTGAGTGCCGTTGTTGCGGCAGTCTCCTTATAATAGTTTCTAGTTTCCACAAACCCCCGTGTTCCATTCCCACAAAACCCCGTGTACTGTAACGTGCTTTCTTTGTCGTTTGTCGGATCTCATGACATATACAGATTCATGTATCTTCTTGTAACGTACTCAATATATATTTTATTTTCCAAATTTTAGTACAACGATATATATATTGACAACAAAAAAAAACAATAATGTTAAACATAAAACAATCTTCATGTAAATTATAGTTTAAAAATGCTGGCCAATAATATAGGTTTTGGCACCGCCGCGCCTTGTTATTTGCTACTGACTCTTACAATGCACCATGCAAAAATTTAGTAAATACTTAAATTATTGGCCAGCATTTTACAAGGTGGATTTATCTCGATCGTGTTTCTTGCACCTCTCTTATTGGTGTTGTGAATTCTGTATGTGGAGTTTGTTGCCAGAAGGTAGATTGGATAAGTGGAGGTTATTCTTATCAAAATGTTTTACTTGTTATGTCGTTTATTCGAAATGTGCTACCACAGGATGTTTGAAATATTCGGGGAAGAACCGAAGAACTCGAAGGTATAACTGAAGAAACAGAAGATACAACGCCATATGTGGTAATAGATGACAACACAATACATTATTTCAGCCACAAAATTTCATTACTTAAGACTCAAACGCTAATGGTTTTGTCTGCAAGGAGAACAAGCGTTGCAAAGCATGTGCCCATCCTATCTGGCTACAATCCTTCTATGGCTGTATGGATTGTGATTTTGCATACTTTTTGATCTTATTAACTGCCTATATACTGTTGGTTACTTCTGTGAAGCCAATACATTCCTTTTAGTTCCTTTTATCCTTCCTTGGAACCATGAGTCGATTTCCTCCTTGTACTATCTTATCTAAGAATTTTGTAATCTTGATTTGATAAGGATTTTGCATACTTTTTCTTTTTCTTTTTCTTTTTCTTTTGCAAATTGGGTTGGTAACCCAGGTTTTGTGACGATTATTTCCACGAGGTGAGATCGTACGGTTACGATGAATCTTATACGGAAGAGAGTGATCGTACGGTTAAGGATGATGAGGAAGAAGAGAAAGGGGTGGATGTGAGAGCAGATGAGTTCATTGCTAAGTTCTATGAGCAGATCAAGTTGCAGAGGCAACTCTCTTATTTGGAAGACAAAGAACACAACGACAGAATCAAATGTTTGTTAATTTATTGAAGAAATGGGCAAATGATACCTCTTTCTGCTGCTGGAGACGTTTCAAATAAGTAGATTGTTTTCTGCGGAGCTCCATGGAGAGGTTCTGAAGATCTGTTGCAAGAGAACGCTGTCAAAAACAGTATGTCAAAGAGTAGGTCAAGTCCATTGGAGAGCCCCGCTAACACATGTAGACAGAACTTTAATCTCGAGCTACAAACTTGAGACATAGAATAACACAAAGCTTGTGAAAGAGAAGAAAAAAACAAAAAAAACAACCAAATTTACTTCATACGTTTCGCTAACTGATAATGTCAACTAGATTGGTAATGAAAAGATTTTCTTAGAACGACTTAACCCAGATTCCCATATCTGATTCTTCTAACAGCACAGAAGAAAAGGTAATCGCCACACACTGTCTTTATCGTTAACAAGCTCAATACTGGAAAAGTCCAACAATACCTGCACATTTTTCCTGAGATTTGATTCTTCTGAAGGCCCTCTAGTAGATAACTTCTGCAACCTCTTTTCTGAGTTCCTCAACAGATCCGTGATTTCATGAGTGAGCATCTCGACCGCACGTTGATTCCCTTTGTTATCTCCAAACGTAGGCATTAAAGCCTTTGAATGAGCCTTTGCTAATTCACCCATTTTGTCTCGAACCTTTTGTATATTAAAAGTTATCTCCTCAGAATCGTCTACCCAAGCTGGTGGGAGACCTATTGTGAAGGCATCGCTACTGCACAAACATTCACAATTAACAATAAGTCTGTATTTCCCTTGGAAAGGATATGAACACAAAATTAAAGGCACACTTCAATTCGATCATGATTCATCAAGAAAATTTCTCAGCCTGAGAAACTAATGGATCGAAATCTGTTGAATCATATGGATCAAAAAGAAAAATGGTATTTGCTTCCCGTGAGTTGCATTTGTTTAAATCACACTCTGCAACCTAAATCGCTTAGGGTTCTAATTCCGTACCTACGTTTTTTCTTGCGAACCAATCATGATTACAACTTGTTTCTATGTATAATCCAATAGTTGCCACCATTTTTGCAGAAATCAAACAATACATCCATAACCATGACAAAACGAAACGAACAAGAACACAAAAATTACCTCGACGGACCAGGATCATTGGAATTCAAAGGAGCATAAGAAGAGTGATTAGACCGAGCAAACGAGCCGCTAACCATTTCGATCACCGGACCACTGAACGAATCAGGCGCCGATAAAGATAAAGGAGCTCGCGCGCTCTTGCACGCATCCCTGTGCTTCCTGTACACCGTCGTTCGGTTCCTCGTCGCCATTCAAGCAAAATCAATTTCGAAACAATCGAATCTCAAAATCAATTACAGTAGAATTTTCCCGGAAAATTTTGGGATTTTTATAACACAAGATCGGATTTCACCAACGGGTGTCGTAGGAAGCTATGAATCTGAAAATCGCAAAATGTTTCTGCTTTAGCGCGTGCTGTGTAGACTTAGCCACAAAGGAGAATTATTTGGGCTTTAATAAATGGGCTTTCAGACTCATTTAAATATGAGGCTTTTTTGCACACTTGCTCAATGACTTGGGGTCAATATATTGCAAGTAGGTGTGTGTCGATCACACGTTCTAAGACGATGACGCACTTAAAAAGTAAGCTAAAGGCTCTGAAAAGACGTAAACACCCTTAGTCTTCCATGCTAAGTAGGCCAAGCAAAATATTCATTGAGAAGAAGAGAATGAAGAAAGAGTTGAAGAGAATGAAGAAGTAGGAGGTGAGGTGGCAAAGAAGGAAAAGAAGAAGACGAAGACGAAGGCAGTGGTTGTGAGAAAATATTTGACCAGACAACGAACTGGAATTTAGGTATTATTTGGTACTTCTAGGTATTATTTGGTAGTAATAGGTATTATTTGATACTAATAGGTAGAACTATAATATAAACCACATATCTTTGTTACCATGTAGAAACAATCTGGTGTTTCAGTCAAGGAAGGGGAAGTGCAGCATGAGAAGAACAAGAAGATGAGTAGGAATTAACAGTCTCAGATGTTCCCTCTATCATGCTGTCGATTTGAATTTACGGTTTTTTTAAGAACTAAATTGTGAGATCGTGTTGTTTGCAAAATTGAAATTTATTTGAGGATATTGGTTTGTTATTGTTATAAGAATTGATTTATATTTAATTTGAGGATTTTGGTTTGGTATTAGTTGGTTTGAAATATTGTTGCTTTTTGGTTGTCGGGTAACTGTCTTGTCGTTATTAAATTATGTTATCTAAAACGACGCGTGTGGGAATAGAGAAAGGTAGCATTTGTATAGTGAGAAAAATCCTATAGTTAAACGACGCCATTAATGCATGCCACCGCTTAACTTCTTCCTCTATAAATACCACACCCTCGCCTTCTCACAACACCATCGCAGAGAAAGAAACATTCCCTAAACTTCAAAAAAAAAATCTTATCTTTCCTTTTGCTAACTCAAAACCCTAATTTCCACAAATGGCCCACTTTCATCTCAACATTCGTTCAGCGTCATCAACAAGTCCCGAGTACTGGATGCACCAATACCTGCTTGACCTCCAGCGAAACCCGTCGCCGATATACTCCGCCGGGGTGGAGGCGGAGGACGTGTTTGTGTGGGCGGCGATCATCACCGGTCCGCCGGGAACTCCCTACGAAGGGGGTGTCTTCAACCTCCGCATCATCTTCCCACCTCAGTTCCCCTGGAAGCCACCGGAGGTGCATTTCCGGACCCCCCCCCCATCAAAAACTGAAAACCAAAAATCAAAAGCGAAAACAGAATACAAAAACCTACATCGTCTTTGCATCCTACAAAGCCTAATTTTGTTCAGGCAAAAAAAAACAAGATTACAAGTATAAGCATGAGCAATCAACGCCAATCAACGCCTTATACTTGTAATCATGTTTTTTTTGCCTGAACAAAGATTAAACCTTGTATTTCCCAGTCTGCAACATCAGGTGACCAAACTCGCTGACCAAACTCTGACTCGCTGATCTGACTCTTCATCAAGTGAAATACCCATCCTTCTTGCTTTTATGGTGTAAGTACGATGGGTATTTCATCTGATGAAGAGTCTTAGATCACCGAGTAAGAGATTGATGATTATTTTTGGGTTTACGTGTTTTTGAAGGACGACATTTCTCCAGGGTAAGATCTGACTCACTGATCTGACTCTTCATCAAGTGATATACTCATCCTTCTTGCTTTTAAGGTGTATGATGGGTATTTCATCTTGATGAAGAGTTTGAGATCAGCGAGTCAGATATTGATGATTATTTTAGGGTTTATGTGTATTTGAAGGACGACGTTTCTCCAGGGTAAGATCAAAAATATATATATAGTCAAGGAGAGGATGAATAAAGAAAGCAGTTAGATTCAATGAATAAATTGTTTTTCGAGGAGTCGTGTTTCAATGTATTTTATTAATCTCATTTTTAATAGATTAATGATAATAACCAACGCCTCAATTTTCCTTAAATACCCCACCGCTCATTTCATTTCTTTTATTTCATTTAATTCATTGTAACATCTATTTATTCTCGACTTGTTATAAACCCTAATTTTCAATAACTATCTGTTCAACAAGTGAATTCTCTCAAAATGGCACGGCCGCAACTTCTTAAGATATGTTTTTGTTTTCTTATTTTGTATTTATTTTTATTTTGATATTTTCACTTAATTTGTAATTGCAATGATATCTCTGTTATTCTCGTTTCCAACATTAATTATTATTTGGAATAGAATTTTTAATTTCTTTTCAATATATTAATGATAATAAATGATATCGTTTACCAAGCTTGGTAGTTATACTAGTCTTACTTTATAATTGTAACGCGTACAGACGTCACCAACCACCCCTCATTTATCCTTATATACCCTAGTCTCCTTCTCATTTCATCACTCCACCCTTTCATTTCCTTTTAGAAAGAAACGCTTACTTATTCTTCTCGATATGAAACCCTAAAATCGTACAGAAAGTTGTTGATGAGAAGATGAGCAACTTAGGAGCCTGAGCGAAGAGTTTGGAGAAAAAATCCAAACACCAACCTCCTAAGTTGTTCATCTTTTTCATCCACCACTTCTTGCACCATCTTAGTAAGGATCCACTCAGATTGCCTTGTAATTCAGGTAAGTATTACAAATCTAATTCTTTAATATGTAAAATAACCGTACAATATGAAGAAACCTTAAATAATAGAATGTCGTATAATTGTTTACATGGGGTTAATTCGTCCAGGGTAAATTTAAGAAATTATAAGTTTTGGTACAAATTGGTATAATTAGGCCCAACTACATTCAATTTGGGGAAATTCAAATCTCTAACGGAAATTGGTATAATTCGGCCCAATTACGTGTAACTTTGGGAACCCCTAAAATCTGATACTAATTGGTATAATTCAGCCCAACTAAGTGTAACTTTGGGAACCCCTAAAATCTGGTACTATTTGGTATAATTCGGCTCAACTACGTGGTACTTTGAGAACCCCTAAAATCTGGTACTATTTGGTATAATTCAGCTAAACTACGTGTAACTTTGAGAACCCCTAAAATCTGGTACTAATTAGTATTATTCGGCTCAACTAAGTGTAACTTTGGGAACCCCTAAAATATGTTACTAAGTAGTATAATTCGGTCCAACTACATGCAAATTCTTGAAATTAAATCACTAGTACAAATTGGTATAATATAGCCCAACTAAGAGTACTTGTCAAACCATAACTCGGTAAAATTAAATTATCAGAAATTAAGGATAAGATAAGTACTTAATCTGCGAATGAAACAATCAGGGAATTAAACAATCTGGGAATTAAACAAGGATTCATTAAACAACGGAATTCTTAAAGAACTGTATCAGTTCTACACATTAAACCCTAAACCCGCCAATACGCCTTTCTACTTTGCAATCTCTTCAGTATTGTTGTCCAGCTCCATGCGCATTTGCTTGATTTGAAATTCATGGTTTAACATTTTCACAATCCTCGAGCGCAGGTCCTTAGTCTCACCTTTTAGCTTAGAAATCTCATCATCGACAGCGTGATCCCATTTTACCCTAAAATGGTAGTTGTCGTTCTACACAACAATTCATAAACTTAAACCTTATACACTTGACCCAGGAGTTTTTAATCAATCTAAATCCAGAAAATTAAAGTAATTTAAACCTTATACACTTTGCAGGTGTAATATCTCTTTCCTGGATCTTCACAAATCTCCTGGATGATTCTTCCACCACATGGGCAAACTGTTGGAATCCCAAACTCTGCATCGGCTACGTGGTAAAGGCGGTCGATAAGCTTCTTGATTCTCTTTTCGTCGCTGTAGGCCGAGTCCATAGTCGCTGTAGCAAAGAAAGTTCACAAATTTGAAGAGAGATAGAGAGAGACCCAAGAGAGAGAGACAGAATAAAATATGTAAAATGAAATTCAAAATGGGGGGAAATTCGAATTTTTCTGAATCAAGGTATTGGGGGGAAATTAAAATTTGAATTATTTTACAACTAACAAGTATTATTTAAGTATTATACGCAGAAAATGGGGCTGTCACTCACGTGGGGAATTCGCTCACGTGTCGCCGCCAATAGCTAATATCCAATAACGCGTGGACACATGTCATTTTTTCATATGAGGTTTCATACGTTTTTGTACGTAGTATAACAGTTACACACACTCTCAAGTAGTTGTACATTTCCGATTTTAACCAAAAAAGTAGTTATACTTATATTAAATTTGTAATTTGATGTGGTGGTGTTGTGTTGAGGGTTGTTAAGTTTTACCCTAAATGAAATCAATAGCCGCAAGTGCACAACTGATCGATTGTAGTACTTAGGGATCGAATCCACAGGGAAGGAGAATATTTTCCTGCAAAAACCTTCGAAAGAAATATAAAGTAAGAAAGTCTAGATCAAACGGTTTTGTGGGGGTTTTGGTGGTGTTTTTAAGATGTAGAAACGAATCTTAAAGAGAAAATACGGAAATTACAATGACATAATAACTAAACTTAGCAAAAATGAGTAAAAATGGGAAAAACGGATATCCTAATTGCTTAAATGAAAATCGACTGAAAAGGAATGAGAATATTGAACTAAAGCTTGAAATAAAAACGGTGTGAATCTATAGGAAAGAAGGCGTTGGGGTTCAGGGAAGTTTTCTCAGGGGTACGAACGATTCAAAACATTGCTAGAGAGTAAATTTGATAAGATCTTAGCTTAAACTTTTCAAACTGGAGTCACGGACGTATGAATACGCCACTGTCGTAATCATAGACAACTATCTCTCTCAACCCTGACCAGTAGGTTTCCATCTGGCCCTGGAAGAGAAGAGATGCATTATGTTTAAGACTCGTCAGCATTCACAAATCGCCCATATATAGGTTTCCAATCCTATATTTGTTTTGCTCTCCCAAACTAGATCTGACACCGGATGAACACTTTCGTGTCACCAAGCATCTGGATCAGATTGTAGTTCATGACGCTACTCTCATGCAGTAAAAACGAATTCAGAAGAAAAAGTTCTAAGATTCGGCTCAAAAGCTCTTGGAATCCTCATCGAACATATAAATCCCCATCGAAAATCCCTTAATCCCAACAATAAAACTACTCAGACATAATGAACGAAATCAAAAACATAGTATTAATAAGTAGAATAGAAACCGAAATTGAAAAAGAAAGAACAAGGGTTCAAGAGACAAATCTCTCTCTCCCTAAAACCTAAAACTTAAAAAGTATTCTAAAACAATAAGAAAAATATCATAGCTCCGAATAGGGTTCCTAAGACATGTATTTATAGTGCTCAAGACATCTCTGGATGTCTCTTAGGGTTTCTCCAAATGAGGGAATCACTGTGGGCTTCAGAAATGGGCCTTCGGGCTCGGAGTTAGCTGGCCGCAGTCGGGATGGCTGTGACCGCGGGAAATGGATGGCTGGCCACGGTCGAGATGCTTCTGACCGCGGGAAATTGCTTGTTGGCCGTGGGTGGGAACGCTTGCCGGCTCGTTTACGAGACATCTTGCTCTTCGCGTATCTTTTGATTGAACCGTTGGATTGCCAAGCTGTAATGTGTGCTGGAAAGCTGATACTTCCATCTTTGTGGTCTCCAAATTTGAGCTGGATCAGACGGTGAGAAGGCCTTCAATCAGGGATGAATTTCTGACGTTTTGACTCTGAACTGAAATCTGGTTTTCTATCCATTTTGTTAAGCTTTTTCCTAAGTTACCTGAAAAGAGTCTTGGAACTACAAATACTAGAAAAACGTAATAAAAGTACTTAAAAGCAATTAAAAACATAGAAAAAGTATTTCAAAACGATCCATAAAAGTGGTCAAAATACAGTGTTATCATAATTATGTAGTTGAACTTTTCACACGTACTACTTAATTTTTTTCCCCATCATGTTCATGTAATCAGATTTCGTTTTCGTTTTTTTATGTTCTATTCGATGCCTTATATGTTTACTCATTGTGAATTCTTCATAGAACTATGATGTGTATTATGAGAAAACTTGTTTCAAAATTCAAAGATTTATAAATTGCATATTTTGGCTAGTTTAAATGTTAATCATAACATAACTATGCATACAAACTACGAGAATGTAATCGATTTCATATAATTTGGTGTATATGAAATCGATTTCATGGTTATTGTAATTTTAAATTGGTTTACCGAACCAATAAATACCGAAACATAGAATCAAAACAGAATGTATTCATATATTTTAATAATATATTAACTGAGAATGTCTCAAAGAGGTCATGTCTGATGAAGGTATAGTCATCTACTTCATTTACTCTGTCTGGCCCACAACCCTTTATCTGATAAAGTAAAAAGTAACTGATTGTAACTGATACGTGTCTATTTCTCACAGAAGCTCATTTTCCGATGAAATGAAACAGAACATTCTCACTCATTTCCCATAATTGTTAGAAAAGCAGTGGACACATAGAGTTTTCTTTATTTTTAGCACGAGAGAACAAGCAAACCCAAAACCAAGAGCTGAAAATAGTTGAACATAGTTGTACCAAGTTATTCATACTATTACAAATTTAAATTGTTAATTATTGTGAGAATATAGTTGTAACGTTTTTCTCCTTTCAGACAATGCTTCTGATTTTTTATATTTTTATATTTTTATCCATTTCAAATTTATAATAGGTTCCGTTATTTCACCACATTTCAAATTTCAAATCCATATTCAAATCCATATTTGAAGATATCTCTCTCCTCTATCTATTCAAATTTCAAAACCAAACAACGTGCTTTTCCAGCTACGAGATGTGTTGATTGATATATTCTTAAGGGTAGGGAGATAGTCTGCTGCTGATGCTGTTTCATTTGGTTGTACGTCGAAGGTTCTAAGCCAGATGTTGAAAGATCCATAACTCATCAAGGTGTTGAACCTGTCTGAATTCGTTAAGCACCCCCGTTTAATTGTTTGCTCCCTAGATTTCTTTGAGTCGGCGATCAATTATGGTAATCCATACGCCTTGTACCTTTGTGGCATGATCGATAATTCGGTGCCTTTTTTTAACTGTGCCTCTAAGGCGGAAATTGATGCGGCGACAGTCATGATGGCAATCTGCGCCACCGCATATGGTTTATATCCAAGAGGCCAGGAGATCCTAGACCGTATTGATGGTTGTAAATCACGGATGATGTACATGGAAGAACAGGGGGATCAAGCAATGAACATTATGTTGATAATGGTGAATGATGGTTTCCAATATCTGCCAGCAGTCCTGACCGATTTCCCTGCATGTCGATTCCAGCACTACAACAAGTGTTGTGAACTCTGCTTCCTTTACATGCATTACCAATGTGCGAAGAATTTACTACTTCTGTAACTGATTACTAGCTAGGAATGGCTACATAACCGTTAGAACTAGTTATGTTTGTGTTATTGATTGGTTAAAAACTTTGTATTCTGCTTGTAGTCAACTTCTATGAACTTGCCTACAACTAAGTCTTTCTCTCTCCGAGTGTTCATTTTCACATTCTGGGCCAAATGATAAATGCCATAACCATGCTTAGCTTGCGGGTACACATCCCTTATTGCATTGATCAGGCTTACATTCCTGTCTGAAACAAACACCAATTCAGAATTGTCAGGTATATGGGTTTTAAGTTAAGTGAATAACCAGTTCCAACTATCATTCTTTTCCCCATCAACTACCCCAAAAGAAAGGGGATAATGGTGATGATTCGGATCCTGAACTGTTGCAAATACAAGACATCCACCAAATCCATTCTTCAAAAAAGTTGCATCAACAATTATCACTTTCCTCATTGCCGCAAACCCTTCTATGGTAGAACCCAGAGCGACGAATAGGTACTTGAATCTTCCTAACTCATCCACTTCAACACTTGATGTCGTACCAGGATTAAACTGCTCTATCATGTACAAATACGAATGCAGATGCTCGAAACTCTCTTCTGGAGTACCACGAACATAACTTATAGCTTTCTGTCTGCCTCTCCATGCCGTAGAGTATGATACCTCCACATGACCTCTAGTTTGAACCAAAACCATGATATCTCTTGGAGATGGTGGTTTTAATCGACCTGAGTAAGTTTTACTAACAACGCCTGCAACTAACCTAGGTGTGCCTTTCCTTTGCTTGCTGTTAGTACACACAGAGGCCCGAGATCAAGAATGCATTTTCCTATATGCTCTAACAGTGAAAATATGTGACTGAACTGTCTTAGCGGCATTTATATACTAGTTACATCCTGTTTCAGCTTGACCACATTTCACATAGTATCGTTTCTTATAAGTCTTTACAGTGATGCCAAAACAATGTTTATGAGAACCTCTGTAAACTAAATCTATTAGATCCTGCTTACAGCTAAACTCTGCACCAAATCTTAGTTTCAAACCATCTTCTCATTCCCGTTGAATACGTTGTTCTTCTACAAAGTCAGGAGGATCAACAATATCAAGCATTCGACATGTTTGACTTATGTCATCTGGATCTCCACCGTTTTCCTCATTCTCACGAGATAGATTAACACCTTCGTCATTCCCCATTACTGGCACATATGTTGTTCTATTGAACCGTTTTCTGTGTAAATAATAATAGCACCATCATTAAACTCAGCATTGTCGACAAAAACGCCATCACTCGATATATCATTAGCTGCACTCACCTCCTTGACATTCACAACAACAGAACTTACCCTCTTTACACGTGAAACTTGCTTGGCCACCTCAGACACTCCATTTACATTGATGACCTCTACATACAAGACACTTCTGTGTCCCTCATTATCAAACGATGTCAGATAGATACCGAGATCATCGTCATCCAAAATATACCAATGTTTCTTTGTTTGCACTACTACCGGAATATAACTTAGTTTCAACTTTGTGGATGATTCTCTTATTCCAACCTTCTTGCATATCCTACCCACTAAATCGGAATAGCTTATTTCCTCTAAGCCTGATGTCTTAAACATTATACCATACATGGAACCTTCTCTTGAAATCCATTTATCATCGGTACATGAATAATGTCCTCCATAATCAAACAATATGTTTGTTATCATTGTGTTCTGAAAAAAAAAATATATATATATATATATATTATATATACTTAACTCATTAATACCAATTGTTCTGAGTTATACGAAAACTCCTACTATAACCAAATTGTCCCCTAGTTATCCTGAATCGGTGAATTTGGTGTATAAACTAAATATCATCGTTCTTCTCAGATCGCTCCAGTATGATGAATCAAGGGGGGCTGCCAGAAAAAAATGAACACAATTGAGGAGTTAGCTCTGCCGCGCAAGATTCACGAACCTACCACAAACACCATCAGCGGCCTCTTTTCGTTCTCTTTCCTGCCCGGAAAGGTGGATCAAAGAAAGGTAGCTTGCTTCTCTCCTGGACTGATGGCCGGGACCACCTCATGGCATCCAAGTTGAAAAAGATAAATTGAACAAGTATGGACGTCCCCTATTAGGATGTACTATTAAACCTTACGATTAAACCTCACCAGTCAATTAAAAGAGCATATGCGACCCAATGTGAATAAAAAAATTAACTATCCCCATTTTTAATTGCCCTATTTTGTAAATCGAAATTATATCCAAAACCCAATTGTTTCAATGGAAAAATAATCATTTAGCGACTTTACAAGAAAATACAGACGCCGAGGATGAAGAAAAACTTACCTCATTCTTCGGCGTTGGAATGGAAGAGTAAAAACCCCTTCGAATTTCTCGAAGAGAGGAGATGTTGCATGTAAACCCAGTTTTCTGATTTCAGCAAACCTAGGAAAGTAGAATAAGACCAGAATCGACCTGATTTTTGATTAGCTTAAAATTTGGTCTGAAATATTTTAATTGGCTGAAACTTCACTTTTGATTGGTTGAAACTAACACTTTTGATTGGTTGAAATTATCATGAATCTCAATTATTCATTTTAGTTATTGCCCCAACAATATGGAGATTGGACTTTTTGTTGGGCTTTTCCATTAATGGAATTGTCAAGAAAAAAATGACAATATGTGGATAACAAGTTTCATTGAAATATTTTTATTGGCTGAAATCTCCTTCTTTCTTATTGGTCGATAATTTCCACCAACACTTATGATTGGCTGAACATTCTTAATTCTCATTGGTCGATCATTCTTTTTTTTGGTCAAACCTTAATTTCATTAGCTTAAACTTCCAACTTACACACACAAGAGGGAATTATCCATCCTCTTTGAACATTACAACAAAGCATAAACACAACAGAAATAAAAGTAGATAGGTCTTCATAGAAGCTTGACAGCGAATCCAATAAGCTTGGATGTGTTGATACACCATTCACGAAGAAACCGGATAGTTGAACGTTCATCACATGTGACTTTGAAATACAATTCACACCTCGAAATCTCGTTGAAACAAGACCCGTTGCATCTTTCGGTCCTGAGAGGACCACTACCCAAGATAACAATATAGTTAAGAATTGAAAGTGTTCTTTTGGCTTCCACACCAAAGAAAAACTACCGCTCATAAAGAGGTAAATCGTGAAAAGATTCTCTCTTCCAGAAAAGAGGATGATGGAAACGATCTCTTCTAAAGGAAGGAATTTGATTCGGATGGTTTCTCCACAAAGGAGAATATAAGAATCAGTCTCTCCGTCAGAAACGGAGGAAAGTACGGAAAAGAAACTGCCCCAACTGCATTTGACGATTAAAGGATCTGAATACTGACCGACTAACTGGAAAGAGGAAAGACTACATACCATATAGTTCGTATTGGATAATATGGGAATAAGACATTTTATTAAAAAGATGGGAAACTACTACTAATATGAGAGAATAACTGGATAGAGGATAAGGTATAATAAATCATCACTATCAGTAGACAGATAATTTTTTCTTTTTTCCATATGTGATCCACCTTTTTTTCAAATGACATTTATTTATTTTTTTCTGAATTATGGCCCATTGGGCATTAACATAATCACTGGCGACTGGTTTCGTTTGTGAACTTGAAGGCTCCTCACTGATTATTTTACTTTGAATTTCTAAAATCAAATTCTTGATGTTGATCGCATCCATAACCAATTTACATATAGATTCTTGATGCAGTGTAAATATTTTTGGGTTTAGGGTTTGAAAATGGGTTCGGAATCGCGATCGGCGCAGATATCAGTTTCGTCGCCGGCTTCATCTTCTTCGCCGAGCGGGAAACGAAACAGAGATCCCGAAGACGAAGTGTATCTCGATAACCTCCGTTCCCAGAAACGTTATCTTAGCGAGGTTTTTTTTTCTCTCTCTCTCTCTCTGTCTGGCTTCTTTAAATTTTCCAATTTCTTATTATTGCATATATCCGAAATTGCCATTTCCAGCTTGTTTATTAATTCTGATTTCGATTGCAATGGCTTCTCTAGTTTTTTTGTGTTTGTTTGTTAGTTCAAATTTTAGCAGCTTCAAACAACTTTGGTTACTTGAGTTCTTGTTTGTGTGTGTGTGTTTTTGTTATTCCAACACAAAAAGAACTAAAGAAGTAAGCAACTGTTTTGTTTGTTTTTTAAAAATGTCTCTTTTTTGAGATTTTTTTGGCCAACAACCAATCTTCCTCGTAGATAATGGCTTGCAGTTTAAACGGACTAACAGTCGGAGACTCACTTCCCGTCAACATGTTAGAGTCTCCAGCTCGGTCTGAGAGCTTTCTTTATCACAGGTTTGTTATGTCCTCACCTTCTTCTTGAGATCATTCATGTTTGTGTAACTCAAATGACTCTATATTAAAGATTGTTGTAATATATAATTGTTCTTGATGAGCTTCGTACCACAGGGATGACTTGCCATTGCAATACTCTCCCATGTCAGAAGACTCTGACGAAGCGAGATTCTTCGAGGACCCAACAACAACAACAACAAGCAATAGTCTCGAGAGCCGCCCAACAAGTCCGGTTTCACCTTACCGATACCAGAGACCTCTTACTTCAACAAACCCGTCGTCGTCAACAATCTCACATACATCCATTAGCACCAATGCTGCAACAACAACTACTGCTACTACTACTCCACAGTCTCGCCAAAGAGGATCAGACACAGAAGGAAGGTTTCCATCATCGCCTAGCGATATCTGCCATTCGGGTGACTTGAGGAGAACCGCTCTGCTCAGGTCTGTTCAAATGAGAACACAGCCATGTGGTCATGCTTCTTCAAGTTCAGGGCCAAGCAACATGGACGGTGAAGAGAGGATGTGCTTTAAGTCTATGGAAGAAGATAATAGAGTGGAAGATGTCTCTCACTCTCAAGTCTCTAGTAAGAGCAAGTCTTGTAAAGCATTGGACATGAGACTATGTGAAAGAGACTCAACTTAACAGAGACTAAAGCCTTTCATTTACTTATCTCAGTCTCACAAAAACGATTTCTTCTAATCTTTATGTAATTAAGTAAAGTTTCTCTAAACACAAACACTGAGAAGCTGCCAATTGCACAAAATATATTGGATCTGACAAATTGTAGTAATTGGCTTCTATCTTCTTCTTTTGTTTGTTTGTTTTTTTTTCATTAGAACTTTGAATCGTAAACTTGCTGCTTGATTGTATTAAGGAAGAACTGGAATGGAGTCTGTTATTTACATTTTTTTTATAATATCTTTGTTAAACAGCAATGACAATGAGCAATAAAAACAAATGAGTCAACGAACTGATCATATGGAGGATTAGCCTACTAAATCTGCTTCAGTCAAAATAAATTACTATCACTGCCCTGGATGATAGATGAAGCTTTAGATTATTTTCTCTAAATAAATATGAAAGAAAAGAAAAAAACATACTCCTTGTGTTCCAAAGGTTTTCATACTTCCCAGCCTAAGCAACACTACATACCTACAATATTAACTTTTAGTAAAGGGATAACCCAAGGTTTATGTTGTAATGAGATGGAATGCTAATTCTAAATTACGTTAAGCACTAACTTCATCACTAAGAAGCAGCTTATTCCTAGGCCACGACTTTCTCTTCAGCACTAAGAAGCAGCTTATTCAATGACCTTTCTGCCCATGAGTTTGTGTTGTAGAGAACGTGCTTGTCAAGTGCGTATCCAGGTTTGCAAACGTACTCCACAATGTAATCCGAGAGGACACAAGGGATCTCGTGGCGTATAAACTCCTGGATCCACAAGTCATCACGCGGCATCCCGGGGCTTATTAGTGCGAAATCAGTATTTTCATTCAAGAAACGCTTGTAAGGCGGTGCGGTTGCTAGTATCGTACCATCCCCAGCTTTCACAGCTCGCTTTAACGTATCCTGATTTGGGAGTAAGCAAAAAAAATTAAAGTGCGTCAATAACCAAGAAACAACGTCTCTAATATATCCATTCTAGTGTTCAGCTGTATTATGGCTCTTTTTTTTGCTAAATCACACCAACGTTGTTTTGTATTACGAGACGAATTCACAAAGAACATTGGCAGAGATGCGACCATTGTTCTATTCAACTGTGTAAGACCATTTTCCATCATTTTATACTGTGTGAATGTGAGAAAGATATTACTTACCAAAGAAGGGATGGTGCAGTCACCGTATACAACAATGCGCATTCCGTATAGAGCACCATGTCCTGTTTGCTCCCTGATGAGCCGCCATTTTCTTGGGGACTCAAGGCTTATTGCACCATCTGCACTAAGACCAGTACTGTGCCATTCATAAGGCTCCTCTGGTAACAGTTTCCCAGCTTCTTTTGAATCAGCCACATAATCAGTCTTTAAAATCCAACTGCATTTAAGGAAAGTGATGAGTAAAATACGGAAAAAATATCATAGGAGAAGCTCAAACTATCAAGCTGTTTGAAAATCCTTATTAAAAGGGCTTAGTTTGGTGTTCTACACAATACAGAGGGTCTATTATGCTGAAGAGGGCAATAAAACAAGTTGACTGAAAGGATTTATTTGTACCTTCCAGATGCAGCAGCAGCGAAAAACTTTTCGGTCCTACGGATTTCAGAAGCAATGAAATGTGTTGCTTGATAAGACCACTGATGAGAATCCCTGCAACATTTGCCTCTTAAACCCCTGATGATCTGCTGGTATTCCTTTCTCTGGGACCTAGGACCACTGACAATAAAAAACCTGGGCTGCTGTTCTTGGTCCTGTAAGACTTTTCTACGAGCCAAGGGCTTAACACTGAGCTGCTTAGACTCTTTATCCGCCTTTGTAACCCTCTTGGCTGACTTTGCAACTTCCTTTCTTGCTAATGGTTTTCCTGAAACCGGGCTTTTCTCTGTACCAGATTTATCATCCACTGCAATGTTCTCCTTCTCTTCTGCAGAGTTATCCCCTATATCTTTCATCACAGTGTCGGTTGCTTTGGCGCCACGTTCTTTTTTTGATTTTTTAGGTTTCTTGACACTGGATTTTCCTACTTCAACTGTACAAGAACTTCCTTTCTTTCCACTTCTTGCTACTGGTTCCCCCGCAACAGGGCTTTGGGCTCCATCAGAACTGTCATCCTCAGACTTCTTATCCACTGCTAAATTCTCCATCATTTCTGCAGAGTTAATTCCTATATCTTTTACCACCGTATGGTTTGCTTTGGCGTCATCGTCTTTCTTAGAATTTTTAGCCTTTTTGACACTAGGTTTTCCAAATTCGACTGTAGGAGAACTTCTTTTCTTCCCACTTGGAAGCCTAGTTTTTTCTACAGTGGCCTCCTTTCTGCGTTTCCCTTTAGTCTTATCAACCCCTAACTTCACTACAGCATCGCTTGGATCCTTCGTTTCTGCCTCCTTTCTTGCTAATGTTTCTCCCGCAACTGAGCTTTGGTCTCCACCAGAACTAACCTTCCCAGATTTCTTTTCCAAAGCAAAGTTCTCCATCGCGTTCGCAGAGTTATCCCTTATATCTTTCATCACAGTATCGTTTGCTTTGGCATCATGTTCTTTTCTAGATTTTTTCGTCTTCTTGACAGTGGATTTTCCTATTTCGGCTGTAGAAGAATTTTCTTTCTTCCCACTTTGAAGGCTATTTTTACCTACAGTAGCCTCCCTCGTGCGTTTACTTTTATTCTTATCAACCTCTAATTGTAATGCACCATCACTTGGATCTTTAGTTGGGACATCATTAAGCTCCGGTTCTAGCATTGCAATTTCCACCTCTGCATCAGCTTCCTCCGGGGTCTTAGCCTGCAGCTTATCTTGGCTCCCAAGATGGTCTTTCTCTTCTGGGACATAAGATTTATTATCTTCAGATTCCATTCCATTAAGGGCTTCAGTCTCTGAGTCAATTTGTTTTGCCAGTTCTGGTACAGCCTCAGTATTTAGAATAGGACTTGATATCTCCTTCGGATTGCCATTATCTGTTATTGGCGCTGAAACGTTTCCTTTCTGCAGAGAATCAGTGCGCTTGTCCTTTGGAGTAGGTTCGCTCAAGTATATTGATCCCTTTTGGGTAATGGGGTTCTTTTTCCTGCCTCTGGTGCCAAGGCTCTTTCTTGGAATTGTTGTCTTCTTGGGCAGCTCAGTTTCTAGCTGGTCTTTCATTCCAATTAAACCCGACCCAGGAGAGTTACTAGATCTTCTCATCACAGCCTCAGTTACAGATCTTTCAGGTACTTCATCCAAAATACCCTTCAAAGTAGTTATTTCTGGAGTCCTAATATCAGCTTCCATGGGAACAACACTTGAATTGAATAACCTAGTTGCTGAATCACTCACATCCAACTTACGTGTAACTTCCCTGGCTTCAATGTGGTCACTGATGTTTGGCACAACCCTAAGGTTTTGTTCAGGTGAGCCTGATCTTAGTTCCTGTAATATTTTATTCCCCACCATTGGCTCAGTCGATGATCTCTCCGGTATTTCATCCTGTGCACATTTCGAAATGATATTCTCCGCAGTTGAAATAGCACCTTCCACGGGTACTACATTTGATCTCAACAGTTCAGTATTTAAAACACTTGCAGGAGATTTACGGCCAACTTCCCCACTTTCAGTTGGATCATTAATGCTCGGCACAGGCCTAAGGCTTTCTTTAGGCGAACCTGTTCTGAATTCCTGCAGCAACAAACTAGCCAGTGGTGGAATACTTGCCTCGCTGTTGTTGTGTACCTTTTGTGAACCTTTGCTACTGACAGATCCATCTGTAAATTTCGCCTGAGGTAACGACGGAGGGGACTCCTTGCCATGGAACTTATCAATCTTGTCAAGATCCTCAAAGAGTGTTGTTCTTTCCACGGAAGAAGTTGATTTCGATGCAGAGATATTAAAGGCAGTCGAAGCTTTTAGGCCCCTGTCATCCATTCTAAGGGTACCGTTTGGGCCACTTGACTCGTTTCCTAAAGTACCTGTTTCTGGCGATCTCTGAAGTGTTTTCCTCGAATAAGTGGCTAGAGAAGAATGCCTTCTGATACTCATGTTAATAGATGCTGAGTCATCGGTCGCCATTCTGCCCATCTCTTGCTCAGAAGCCTTTTTGACTAGAACGGGGGACGCATAGTTAAAAGCTTCCTGAAATGTACTAGATCTCTGATAATTATTCTGCTGAGCAGCAACGGCGTCAGTATTGGCCATAGCTTCAAGAGGTCTGTCCATCTTTTTCGGTGTTAACCAATTGTCTTTGGACGTATTACAGAATGATGAACCGTCCTGTACACCTGAATTAGTTTGAACAACCGGGATATCTTTTCCTTCTGACTTGGACATTCCAACTGCAGCCGCAGCACCGACCCTAAGACCAAGAGGGCTGTTGTTTGCACGCTTCACAGAGGCATCTTCCGCTTCGTCCTCAGAATCTCGAGCTGATGCCTCCATCATCTCCAACTCATAGCCACTGAGAAAAGAGAAAATGATCAGCTTGTACTAGGAGTATATGCTTGGCCCAGATTTTTTGTTGACATAACCAGCTGCTGAACAGTAACTACTAGTCAAAGCTGAAATGAGCATTGAATCTAGAAACCAATTTCTTTAGATAGCCACAGTTCAACTTTTAATAGAGACTATGCCAACCCTACAGAATAGCAATTCCAGGAATACCCCTGATACATGGGATAGAGATGGATATGTGTGCGCTTTTACCTTATCTCGTAATCAGCCTCAGGAAGGAGCTTCCAATTCTTTAAGCTGCAAAGACGAAGAACAAATTGTGAGAATCTACATCGCATCCACAAAACGAAAACGAAAAGAGAATGAAAAAAACTCAAGCTCTTATATGCCTCTCACCAGTGCTCTAACCACCGGTGGTTCACTAGTTTAATCCTCTTCATCCGCTTGGCTAGCTCATACTTTTCTCCTGCGCAGAAAGAAAGATTCAAATCAAATGTTTATTCCCCTCGTAAAAAATACTAGTTTAGGATTGTTAAAGATGTGAAACCAAAATAGAGACCTATCCCAAATGTCTATAAGTGACTCACCCTCAAACTTGTAGCATATAAGATGGGTTACTCGGTTTGCAACCAACGGCTTCGAGAACTGCCCACCCATCAAATCAACCATTGTCTGAAAAACGAAGAAAACAACTTTCATAAGGTACAGCAAAAAAAACATAAAATTAAACCAATTCATGAAAAGCAAGAAAGTGAGGAAGCACACACCATAATGTCCTCTCTATCTTGACGTTGGTACCCAGTTAAACACACAACTAAGCTTTTGGACCCTGGAATCCCATTCAAATCTTTAAGAGGCCTGTATAAAACCTGCCAAATTATGCAATAATAAGATCAATAAATATTGTTAATGGACTATTCTTCTTCTTCTTTTTTTGAACTAATCATAAAGAAACTGACCGAGTTCGCATCTATAAGCATTCCGATGTCGAAGCTGTGATCAACCCATGATCTAGTGACAACCACTTTCCCACTGCTTCGAGCAGCAACACAAACCGGATCATCCTATGATGTCCCACCCCAAAAAAAAAAATTAATAAGAATTTATTCAACCGCGAAGAAAAAATAGAGAGCATAAAATAAGATATTAGACTTACATAAACCAGCTTATCTACAATGAGGTGAGTGCAGGATTGACTGTATTGGCCAACATCAACACCATCACCACTCAGAAGCTTGGACCGTAACTGTGGTGAGATTATGGCAAAAATTGACAGTCAGCGAATCAAAAAAAAAACCTAACTAGTAATAATACACATTAATCGTTCGACTAAACAACGGAGATTTCTACCAGAGAATCAATCAGAAACCCTCGAGTAATGAAAACCGAATCTCTAAGAACAGAAGAAGAAACAATTTGGCAATTTCACCCGAAGAATTGACGATGGAGATAGAGAAAATACCGTGTTTCCATCGATGGGATTGAATCCAACGAGAGCGAATCGAACACCCCAAAACGTCTTCGAAGGTAAACCTGACTCCAGCATCTCTTTCTTCTCTATGTATATAAATTAGGGTTACAGTTTGGAGAAATCGAAGATAGGCTTGAAAACACACAAAAAAACCCAGATTTGAACAGAAAAATTTGGGATTTGCAGAGCGAGTGAGAGAGAGAGAGCGTCTTGGGGAAGATTTAGTTTTGTGGGAAATGTAGTAAGCGGGGGAAATTGAAAACTTTTTGTTCAATTTTTACTAATTTTGTTCTTTTTGGTGATGCTGAAACGGTTCGGCGGGAGAAGCAAATTGCCGACGTGAAATTAATGGGCTTTATTAGCCCGGCCCAATATCGAAAAGAAAGTCAAAACCACAGCCCTCTTTTTTTTTTCCTACCAAAGCTACGTTAACGTGGATCCACTTTGAAATTCTTCTCATCACCAGAGATGCATCATGCATGCACTTTACTTCTTGTTCGAACGTTTCTGCTTTTTTTCTCGACTCTCTTCTTAACCGTTTCTTCTACGTTCGCAAACGTCAAAAGCTTCATCTAAGCCTTTGTATGGTCTGATCATTTCGAATAAAACCTAACTGCATGTAATCTAGAGTGGAACATCTCTAAACTTGACCTCAGCAACAAATTTTCCGTAGTGAATCATTCTCGAAAGAGCAAATCAGACATACATCACATCATGTAGACTTGGTTTTATTAGATATATGTATACCGGTTATTATCCGTCTGATGTATATAGTAGGATTAGACCACTCTGGTTAGTCTCCTTTAGCTAAACCAGATGTGTATATATATGAACGATGTACATTTTTTTCCAATTAATGATAAAGTGAACATTTCCTCAATATGGTATCAGAGCTTCTCTAACGGCTAATTAGAGAATCTTCGTTGCCGCCATTGTTGTTCATACCTCGAGCTTTGTTACTTCATCTTTCTCATGAAATTCGAATCGCGAGCCTCAATCCAGTTATGAGCTTATCGATTTCTCAGCTGCGATTTGATTTCCTCGTCAGATTCTTCTTTGCTGTATTTGATTTTCTTTCGCATCTTTCTTTCTTCATCTTTTTCCGTTTTTCGTTCCTTCTTTGACCTAGATTTCGTGTCGTTTCTCTTCGATTACTCTAAAACCGACTCGAATCTTCTTCATCGATTTCAATTTCAATCTCTGAAATGGCATCGGTTCCATCAAATACGGCAAATCAAGGTTCCTCGATGGATACTTCTCGATCTTCGACAGATCAATATCAGAATCCATACTTCTTACACACGTCCGATCATGTTGGCCTGGTTCTTGTTTCCGATCGTCTTTCATCTGGATCTGACTTTCATTCTTGGCGCCGTTATGTTCGTATGGCGTTAAATGTTCGGAACAAGCTTGGCTTCATTGACGGTACTATTCCAAAACCTCCTGATTCTCATCGCGATGCTGCTTCATGGTCTAGATGTAATGATATGGTAGCAACATGGCTCATGAATTCGATATCCAAGAAAATAGGCCCGAGTTTGCTTTTTATGTCTACGGCTGAAGCAATCTGGAAGGACCTATGCTCTCGTTTTAAACAGAATGATGCACCTAGAGTTTATGAAATTGAGCAACGATTAGGTTCGAACCAGCAAGGTTCAATGGATGTTAGTGCTTACTACACAGAGTTACTTACACTATGGGAAGAATATCGAAACTATGTTGAACTTTCTATCTGCACATGTGGGAAATGTGAGTGTAATGCAGCTGGTTTGTGGGAACAACTTCAGCAAAGGAGCCGTGTTACTAAAATTTTAATGGGTTTGAATGAAGCTTATGAGCCGACTCGCAGACATATATTGATGCTTAAGCCAATTCCTTCTATTGAGGATGTTTTCAACATGGTTGAACAAGATGAGCGTCAGAAGTCTATTAAACCGTCTGCTAATGTCGAGAATGTGGCTTTTCGAACTACTGCTCCTGCTAGTTATAATAACAATCAGAACACTGGTTATTATACTGGTTCGAATGAGAATACTGCATGTGCTGCTGCATATAGACCACCTCGGCCAATGTGTACTCACTGTGGTCGAACAGGACATACAATCCAGAAATGTTACAAGTTGCATGGATATCCTCCTGGTCACAAGATGTCTAAAGGAGCTTCTACTCAACCTCAACAGCCTCAGTTTCAGCCTCGTGGTCAATATCAGAATGGTCCTCGACCTTCTTTTCCTCCGCAAGCACAGTTCTCTAATTCTGCTAATTCGGTTACAGCAGTATCTCCAGCTTCACAGAATATTGACCTGAGCATGTTTACTCAAGATCAAGTTCAATCTCTACTTCAACAACACAGTACACAGAATCGTTACCAAGAGCCTGCAGCTTCTACTCCTTCAGCTACAATAACAGAACAAGGAGCTATGGCAGCTACATCTTCCTCTGGTATGATTTCACTTGTGTTTCCCTCAACTAGTCTTCGTTTTGAACATAATACTTTCACATTTCAACACCAATGTTTGTCCGCTTTATACTCTATCCTTCCCAATGGTAGTTGGATAATTGATAGTGGGGCAACCACACATGTTTGTTCTGATCTAACAATGTTTAGTGAAGTATTTCCTGTTACAGGAGTTACAGTCTCCCTTCCTAATGGCACTAGGGTACCGATTAGTCACACAGGCACAGTGCATATCTCAAAATTTCTAGTCTTATATGATGTACTTTATGTGTCTGCATTTCGGTTTAACTTGTTAAGTGTCAGTACTCTTTTAAAACGTAATAATGCATCAGCTCATTTTTACACCGATTCATGTTATATCCAGGACCATTCTCAGGACTTGACGATTGGTAGAGGCAATCTTATACACAATCTCTACATTCTGGAGACAAGTGTCACATCTACCTCTACCAACTTCTGTGGATCCTTGTTAGAAGATGGAACTCTATGGCATCAACGCCTTGGGCATCCATCTCCTGCCAAGTTACAACATATTACAGGTTCATGGCCTTTGTCTAAGTGTAGCATTAGTTCTTGTGACGTCTGTCCTTTAGCTAAACAGAAACGTCTTCCATTTGTGTCTCATAATCATCTTTTGGATTCACCATTTGATCTCATTCATATAGATATATGGGGTCCGTTTAGTATTGAGTCTGTAGATGGTTTCAAATACTTTCTTACTATAGTAGATGATTGTACTCGTGTCACTTGGCTTTATATGATGAGGAATAAAAGTGATGTTGCTACTATCTTTCCTACTTTTATTGCTCATGTTAAAACTCAATTTCAAGCTGTCATCAAGGTGATACGTAGTGATAATGCTCCTGAGCTTGCATTTACTAAACTCCTCGAAGATCATGGCATCATACATCATTTCTCATGTGCATATACACCTCAGCAGAACTCGGTAGTTGAACGTAAACATCAACATTTGTTGAATGTGGCTAGAGCTTTATTGTTCCAATCTAATATGCCTTTAGTTTACTGGTCAGATTGTGTTCAAACAGCCGTTTTTCTGATCAATAGAACACCTTCTCTTGTTTTACAAAAGGTTTCACCGTATGAAAAGTTGTTTAAAAAGAAACCTGACTATTCTTTTCTACGGTCTTTTGGTTGTTTGTGTTATGTGTCCACGTTAAATAAAGATAGGCATAAATTTACACCTCGTGCACGACCTTGTGTATTCTTAGGATATCCTCCAGGTTACAAAGGTTATAAGGTGTTAGACTTGGAATCTAATACAGCGAGCATCTCTCGTAATGTCATTTTTCATGAGCATACATTTCCTTATAAGAAATCTTCACCATCTGTTCATGATTCGGATATTTTTGGAAAATCCATATTGCCTTTACCGATTCCTGTAGCTCTTGATGATTCATCTGCATTAGATAATCATGTTCCTTTGCACATTCCTGAACATACATCTATTCCATCCATGACTGTTGCATCTTCATCATCTGCATCACATTCTAGTGCCACACCTATAACACAAGAGACTGTGGCTACTGGAACAGGAGATATAGCATTACCCGTTGGTAGACCAAAACGACAGGTAAAAGCCCCTAGTTACTTATCGAACTATCATTGCAACTTCACTCAGATATCCACATCCACTTCTCCCAAAGTTTTATACCCTCTTTCATCAGTTCTTACCTACTCAAAACTCAACCCGTCTTACCAATCCATTATCCTCTCTTGCACAAGTGAATCGGAACCTCAAACTTTTAAGCAAGTCATGGCTCATCCTCATTTTCCTAAAGCTATGGACGTGGAGCTGTTGGCACTTGAATCAAAAGGTACTTGGATTGTTGAATCTCTTCCACCGGGTAAACATGTAATAGATTGTAAGTGGGTCTATACAATCAATTATAACCCTGATGGCTCTGTGGCAAGATACAAGGCACGTTTGGTGGCCAAAGGTTACACACAGCAAGAGGGAATTGATTACATCGATACTTTTTCTCCTGTTGCGAAGTTGGGTAGTGTTAAACTCGTCTTGGGATTAGCTGCTTGTTATAACTGGACTTTGACGCAAATGGATGTCACCAATGCATTCTTACATGGTGATTTAGATGAGGAAATATTCATGAGCTTACCTCAAGGTTATACGCCTGCTCAGTCTAGTCCTCTCCCACCTAATGCAGTCTGTCGATTGAAGAAATCTTTATACGGTTTAAAGCAAGCTTCCCGACAATGGTACCACTGCTTCTCCAAGGTTGTATTGGATTCGGGGTTTGTTCAGTCTTCTGCTGATAATACATTGTTCGTTAAGCAAACAGCTACAGCTCTCATTGTCTTATTAGTATATGTAGACGATATACTAATAGCTTCTAACAGTGCCTCTGAGTTACAGTTATTAAAGGATGCTCTTCATCAAGCTTTTGAAATAAAAGATATAGGAGCACCGCGTTTCTTCTTGGGCTTGGAGATAGCTCGAAATTCTTCAGGTATCTCTGTTTGTCAATGCAAATATGCATTGGACATTCTTGCTTCCACAGGAATGCTTGCCTGCAAACCGAGTGATGTTCCTATGGATCCGAGTGTGCATCTTAGTAAAGACTCGGGTACATTACTGGAAAGTCCATTGCCTTATAGAGAGCTTATCGGTCGGCTTCTCTACCTCACAATTACACGGCCTGACATCACCTTTGCTGTGAATTACCTGAGTCAGTTTCTATCTTGTCCAACCGATGTTCATATGCAAGCGGCTCATCGGATTGTCAGATACTTGAAGACTAACCCAGGTCAGGGTCTTTTCTATGCTGCAGATTTAGAGCTTTGTCTCAATGCATTTGCAGATGCAGATTATGCTACTTGCCCTGATTCACGGCGTTCTATCACTGGATTCTGTGTCTATCTTGGCAGGTCTTTAATCACTTGGAAGTCTAAGAAGCAACAGACGGTTAGTCGAAGTAGCACTGAAGCTGAATATAGAAGTATGGCTCTGGCTACTTGTGAACTTTTATGGTTATCACAACTGTTAAAAGATCTCAAGGTGAACGTCTGCAACTCTGCGAAGCTTTTCTGCGATAATAAGTCTGCAATGCACATCGCAACAAACCCAGTTTTTCATGAGAGGACCAAACACATCGAAGTGGATTGTCACACTGTAAGGGATCAAGTGAAAAGTGGTTTCATGAAACTCTTTCATGTTTCCAGTGCTAACCAACATGCTGACATCCTTACTAAGGCTCTTCATCCAGGTCCTTTCTATTCTTCAGAAGATGTGCATTTCAAGCTTCTTTCATCCTGCAACAGCTCCGGTTTTGACTTCAGAACCTGCAACAACTCTGGTTTTGATTTCAGAGGCTTGAGGGGGGTGTATTAGATATATGTATACCGGTTATTATCGGTCTGATGTATATAGTAGGATTAGACCACTCTGGTTAGTCTCCTTTAACTAAATCAGATGTGTATATATATGAACGATGTACATTCTTTTCCAATTAATGATAAAGTTTTGTGAGTATATATATGATATCCTTACTTGTAAACACGCGAGATCACTAGCAGCAATTGATGGGTAGTTGCAATCATCACCAGGTTTGACAAACAAAGGAAGCAACTCTTTAAAGTAAATATCCCAAATACGTTTGTTTATATTAACAGATAAAGCCTTGTGGTGTAGAGCCTAATCAAGAGAAAAGAGAAAGCAGTGTTAGATTCAAGCATGAAATAATTGCAAGGAAAATGCTTACAGAATTTACTACCAAAATTGTTACTAAACAAAATGTTTTGTATTAGCAAAGCATTTACATAATTTACAACCAAAAGTTTAGATAATGAGGAAACCCAAAATAGATACTACAATTGAATTTTATGATATTTAAGAGCATATAAAAATCTCCTTGGGGTAATTTTATTTTTAAATAAAACCAAATGAACTCGAACTGTAATTTGTTATTACAATTTAATTTTGGTCTCATCTGAATTATCCTGGTCGGATTTAATCTAAGCTGTTCTATAGTTTTACCTTGGTAAATTCGAGAAACACTCATTTACCGATGTGCTGTCTGAATTGTGGCATGCAAAGACCCAAAGAAAGTTTCACAGTGATTTAAAAGTAAAGACAAAAATCCCAATGAGAAAGTGAATGAAAAAAGCAGAACAAAAGTTATGGGCAGCAATAATAAACTATATAATTTATACATTCATGTACCTTTCGAAATGTCATGTCTGAAAGAGAAGAAAGTTTTGTCCTATCCTAAGTTTCTTCGTTTTGAGTGCATTTGATTGGACCTCTGTCAATTCTTTCTTTCAAATTTTTTTAACCTTTTCTTCTCATTTTCTTTTCATTCGCCAGAAAATTTAGTTACACAATCTTTTTTATTTTGGACAACAACACAATCTCTTCTACATTTTCTATTGACACAACCAAAAAAAGCATAACCACTAACCCTTTTGACATCACTACGTGTACAATTAGATATTTTCTCTTTTCTGAACTTCTCTAACCAGAGAGACGAATTCATTACGTATTCCCATCACATCATTTTTGTAGCTCTTTTCTTTTATTCTTTTTGCGAAAATAATTTTTTAGCTCCAGGACGAAGCGAATAATTGAGCAAATCGTATTGCTCAAAGTGTTACGAGAGAGGATTGATGGCAATCATATACAGATTAGGAGTCAAGGGTTATCCGAGTTGGTTTAAAGAAGTTTTTGTTGCCCATGGTGGAACTACATTGGTTTTGTATCATTTTGGATGTTGTAACATTTCTGTGATCAATATAATAATATATAATAGATATTGAGACGAAAAAAAAGCTAGAGGATGAAGCTTTAGAAGATTTCGCTTACTATAATGTTCTTATTATCTTAATTAAACATGTTTTTAATTAACTTGTTGGAACCACCGGATATGAATCGTATACTAATTATTTAACTATTAAAAAATATATTTAAAATGTATGTTAAAACATAGATTGAATTATGCAGGTTATTGATCTGGTGGTAATGGTTCGAATATTTGAAAATTAGTTCGAATATCAAAAACTTACTATCTTAATTCACAATAGATCGAATAATTATATGTGGTCGGATATTTGTGATTTCATGCGATCGAGTACTTTTCAGTTAGTTTTTATCCCAAAAAATTGAGTAATTCTAGTTAGATACTGATAGGGATAGTATTGAATGATATTATCTAAAATGCATAGATGATATATCTCTCTTGAATCATATAACAGAACTAAAACAAAATATCAATTTTGATAAATTTATATTTTAAAGTTACATGTGTACAAATTATCATAGCGTTTCATTCGAAAAATGGGGAATAAGAAAGGGGAAATATATATATATATATATGTACACATGTAACTTTAAAATATAAATTTATCAAAATTGATATTTTGTTTTATATATATTTTTATATATATATATATATGTTTCTTTCATCTATATGTTTATGTCTAATAAGAAAAAAAGATTTTAATGTATTTTTTTCAATATTCCTCATCTTCTATCAACATATTGCCTAATAACAGTTAACAACTTTTGAATCAAAGCTCATATGACTTGAATCTAACGTCATCGTGAAGGTAACTCAATTTTCGATCTTCTTCCAAAAATATAAAAATAAACTAGGCAGGGGAAGATTTCCACTACCCGACGAAATCTTAGACTAGTTTATTAGAAAGAGATTACATTTTCGGTTGAAAAATTCAGATAAATGAAGTATTATATATTGTTTTAAATTTAGTAGATTTATCATTCTTTAGTTGAGTGATAGCAACTAGAATTATAAATGATAAAAATGCAAGTTTGCTCTTTCAATGTTGTTTACGAGTCCATGAAGACTATGGTGTACTGGTCTAGGTTTGAATTTAGTGGGGGGAAAATGGTTTTTTAATTAATATTTTTAACTTTTTTTATGAACAGCATGGTTCGTCTAAAATCTAATTATCATATTTTTATAAGGAAATGCAACAAACTAATCTACAACAACTCATACGAGATCTCTACTGAGAAAAGAGAAGAAACAATCAAACATGTTGTTTTAAATTTTTTAAAAAGGGTTAAAAAATCAAACATATTGTGATCTTTTCAACCTCTTCATGACTCACACTTCTTGCCAATTATATATATCTTGCATCATTTAATAAAGTATTCCACTTGTAACCAAAAGTACTACCTTTAAAGATATTTTTTCCTACAAGGAAAACTACATTAGATCTACATAATTATTTAAATGGTATCAACAAAGATCATGTGAAAACCATATTTAAAATTTCCATGATCTGGTGTATTTTTCCTCATAACTCATGGGTTGCATCCTGTCATTACTGTTTCATAATAATACTAGCTGTTCAACTAACAAAAATATCAGAAATGCACAAATTCCAAATGATTATAGCGATTGTTATTTGGTAAACATATGAGGTTTCCACTGATCATTCGCATTTATTTACTGTATATTCTTATTCCAAATAAGCTCACAATCTTCCTCATTTAATTTTTTTTCCTTAAAAAAGCAGCCACGTTTGGCATTTGCTTTTATCGTTTGTATAATGTACTTGTGTATTCGGTTTAAATGTTAAAAAGAAAGAAACTCAAATTAGATGTTTTTTACAAACTATTTGATATCGACCAAATAAAGTATCTCACCGAAAACAGAAACACAAATGTGAATAGTGATATAAAATTTTCCTAAGCTTACGTATCACTTTTTTTGGGGGGTTTTTTTGTCGTTTAGGCAGAGAGAAGAATAAAGAAGAAACAAACAAGAGAGAAAGCTCCAAAATTCTCGGGCAGACAATATTCTTATTATCCATAATTTCATCCAATGTGATCTGTCTTTTCTTTTGTACAAACTGCAGAATCAAGAAGAAGAAAATGAAGAAGAAGATTCAGCAACTAAGCGCTTCGTATTTAACCGGAATTGGTTGATTAAACCCGGCCCGTGCAATCAAACTCCCAACCACCGTCAAATCTCTACAAAACACTCCTTTCACCACATTCGTATTACTGTTGTTACTGTTCGCAGCAACCGCAGCCGCTCTAATCGGCGTTTCGATGTTATTACTACGATGATTTTCCGTAACGGCGGCGGCGGCTGCTTTCCGTTGCTTCTCCGCCGCTTGTTCCGCCGCGATGTTACTTGTCACGACGGAGTAACCTTTCTGGATCAATCTGTACAGTAACAGAGTTGACATTCTGGCTCGGTCCTTAACCGAGTCTAATTCTTCTTCGTCATCGGTTAACTCTAACCGGTCAATAAATGACATTGATCTCTCCGGTTTATGCTTTAAATTGAGTAATAAGTAAGCTCGATCCAGCTCTGATCTCGAGCAATCGCGTCTGATTCCCATCAGAGCGTAGTAATCCACGTTTCCGATCTCTCCGTTTGCGATTTTCTGCTTTAACTGCTGGATTTTCGAGGTCAAAACGCATAGTTTCCCCGGTATTTCTCTATACCGGACGTTGTGCCGTTTCCAAACCGGACCGGGAAGTTTCCGGTCACGTAAGATTGAGTTGTAGAGGAGTTTCAAGTGTTCTAAATCGTGAAGCGAATCCGGGAAACACCGAACGGATTCGAGCAATGCGGATCTGGTTTCCAAGGCTTGGAGGCAGGACGGATCTAAGGCTAAGGTTTTGTTGCAATCGGCGATGGATTCCGCGATTCTGCCGGCGGATCTGTAGGCGGAGGCGCGGTGCATAAAGCAACCGGCGAGGAATCCCTGCGGCGCTCCACGGCGGCTATCTAAGATTTTGGAGAAATGGCGGATTGATTCGGAGTAGAGTCCGGCGTCGAGAGCGGCGAGTGCGGCGGCGCGCCGTCGTAAGAGGAGCTTAATGTGAGATAACACGTGAGCGACGCTTTCGGATTCGGTGAGAGATCGAGGTTGAGAGGCAGAAGAGACGACGACGGAGGAGGGAGGAGAGGATCCGCCGTCGACGGAGGAGAAAAGGATAAAGCTGTCGTCGGGCCAGCAGATGCTCTGACGGCGGAACGCGGCGGTGGCTAGGCGTTTACCGGTTTGGAGAAGGACCATTGCGTCCTCCATTAGACCTAGATGGCAACAAGCTTGACCCAGAACCAAATATCTGTAACAGGGAAGAAAGAGAGGATCCGAATCAAAACCGGGTCGGGTTATTTTTACCTCAAAAAAAAGAAAAATTAATAAATTATTACCTCCACTGCCCTTGTTCGTTGCAGTTTTTACTGAGACCTGCCATGACTTTCTTCTTCAAATCGGAGACAGAGAAGCATTTGAAGGAGGAATCATCATGAGTCGGCAAATCGTTGAGAAGTTTGACCGATTCTCGAGACGAATGCGTGGAAGAAAGCTCCGATGAACCGATGCCGGAGCCGGAGTCTTCGCCGGCTAATTTAAGGCTCGGAATGTAATCCTGAAGCATATCGGCGACGTCTTTGAATCGACGAAGGTAGAGGAGCGATCTGGCTTTGAGTTCGAGAGCGAGTTCGTAACGAGGAGAGACAGAGAGAGCAGATTCGATTAGACTCAGAGCCGATTTGACGTCGTTGGGATCTTGGCTCGCGATCAAATTCCTTGCTTCCTTCATGTACTTGTCCACGATCTGAAAAACAATTTGAGAAGAGCGGATCAGATCGATTTCGAAAAAGAACAACAATGCATGAGATATAGATTTGGAATCTCTCTGGGGAAAACAGATCCGATTAAGGGAAAATGAAGAAGACAGACCTTCTTGTTGCGAAGCCACCAATGCTTCTTCTCGCCATAAACCGCCATTGCCGTAACTTTCTGGTCTTCGTGAAACAATCAGAACATGGAGAACTTTTCTCTCTTCTCGATCCGGAAAAATTAAATGAATATTTAATATATACACACACAGCAAAATAAAAAGTGTAAGAGATAGAGAGAGAGAGAGAGAGAGCAAAAGTGGGAACACGAGAGAAGAGAGAGAGAGAGATTTTGAAAAATCATGTGAAGAATTGAAGTGTCTTAAATATGGAAGAGAGTTGTGGAATAGAAGATGAATGTTGAAATGACGGATATACCCCTGGACGAAGCTCTTTGGATCCTTTGAGGCTCCTAGCTGGCAACACAAAACCACACTATTGCTTAGCATCAGCCTATCATGATTCCTCCAATCCACCTTCATTCATTATTTCCTAAAATACTTATTAGTATTCATTATTTCATGTTATCTTTTTAGAATGCTAACTTCACGATTTTGTTTTCATAAATAAATAGTCTAGAATTTGTAAATAGTTGCAAGAATCAAAATAGTGTTTATATTTTCCGGTGTAGTCCCTCTGTTTCATTATAGTTGATTTTCTGAATATTTACACACAGATTAAGAAAGTTATAAATGCTCAATTATTTAATATTTATTTTGTTAATTAAATTACTTTTACAACTGATTTTATTATTTTTATTATTACTTTTTCTTTTCTAATTGTGCATTAATGGAGTAAAGCAACATGCATTAATATTATTCATTCAATTTAAAGAAGAGTCATGCATTAATTACATGTAGGAAATCAAATATTATGAAACAAGAAAAAAAATCTAGAAAATCTAGAAAATCAACTATAATGAAACAGAGAGAGTATTTACTAATGACCACAAGTCTCATTCAAAACCAAAATATTCGCTTAGAAAACAAAAATTATCATGTTTGTGAATTTTAACTTGCATAAACTTACTATTGATATCCAAACTTATGTGGTAAATTCAGTGACCAATTGATTGCTAAAATGACCAAGTTAAACAACTGCTACAATAAAACAAGTAACACGACCCATCTTAAATTCGCATGAGTCTGGTGGCTTAGGAGATTTATTATTGTGTTAGATTTTTTATTCGTTTAATGTTTTCTTAATTGGGGGAAAACTTTCGGCTTTATTTAATTGCTAGTATTGAATATTATATAACTATTTTTAACTTTTCAATGAATGCACATGTATATATATATATGGATACAAGATAGATCAAAAGATGGCCTGCTTTGGTTGGCTTTAAAGTCTCTTCACTAAAATAAAAGAAAGTAAGTTTTATTTTATTATTTTTTAGAACGTGAAAAAAAAATAAAGTAAGTTTTATTTTATTATTTTTTAGAACGTGACAATTTTAGTTGTGGAGATTGGAGATTTAAGATATAAGATGAAAAGTGATTAATTATTAGATAACTAGTAACAATTCACTTATGTGTATATATTGATGTGATTCCATTAAAAACATGGAATCAAAAAACCAAATGATGTAGAGTACTCAATGATGTATTCAACAAATATAGTGTATATAAATACAATAAATTTATAAAGGTACAAAAGTAAATGTTCTCCAACTAACAGGTTTGCTTTTTGCAGTTGCTGCTGATATCTCATGCACGCAACAATTATACCGCTCGAGGTTAGACGCAATAAATTTTTCAATTTTTTTTTAAGAAAGTTAAAATGAAAAATTTAAATGACTGTTCGATTTATTATTTATATATATAGTATTATATATATATATATATATAGAAACCGATAATCTTACACCAAAAAATGTACAGAAATTATTTTCCCGTAATGAATTTATGAACCTCTTAAAACGAGAAAGAAACATATGGTAATGGCATTTTTTTCTTTTTGGTAAAAATGTTAAGATTTTAATACGATTTTCGAGTTTTTGACAAAATTACAGAGAATACAAAGAAAATAAATGGAAATAAGATGCCATTACAAAGAAAATCAGATGGTAATTGGAAGAATTTCTTAGAGGAAATGGAAATAAATTAACAACATAATACTTTTGGTGACAGAAAAAAAAGTATTTAAATAATTTGAAGGAAATGGTTGCGTTAACGCCAAGAATATAGCTTTCTATACCCTTCAACGTGGCATTCTCATACACGACATCATAAAATAATTTATAAAGATAAATTAATGCCTAATATAAATTAACTATTTCATCACAATGAAATCAATAAAAATGTCACATTTAAAAAGTTGAAGGGAATAAAGCGAACAAAAAAATAGAAAAAGGACTCGAGGGTAATATATTTACTATCACAATGACAAATGTCATGGAATCCGTCATTGCTTATTGCTCTTAAGTCTTTAATATAAATTATAATCATACTAGCTAGTGATTTCTATCAATATTGATTTGTGCTTATAGTTAAATTTATACCCCTCTTTTTGTTTTCAAAGACTTTTTATGCTGCGTTGGGTGTAACTACAATAATAAATGAAACTAGTATAAGCATATGGAGTCACTTCAAGGAATAATTTGACCTAGTGATCGAAACCCATTTATTAATCTAAAATTATTTTGCATATTATAACGATTTTAGACGTAAACCTTTTTTTGTAGAGTGCTCCATGGAAAAAAGTATGTTAATTATAGACACCACGAGACAATAAAATGATGCATGCTCCTAATTCCTAAACTCCAAAATAAAACAATTAGTAGGAGTGTTAGATATTGTTAATTATATACTGTTATTATTTTGATACACTAGTTAGTTGTGCCATAATGTTGGAAAAGTACAATCTTATGAGCTAACCATATAATTATTGGTCATCCATATAAAAAATACTCTAGGTCTATGATTCGATTCCCTTACATATATACACCATCAATTCTTTTTGGGATATGCTTTGGAGAGATAATTAACCATGGCTGATAATGGTAGTATTCACAGAATCATATTATATATGTATGTATATGTCTTATCCTAGGAATAATAAATGATTATGTGTGAGTTTCTATAATGAAGTCTTGAATTGGGCTCCAGTATATAAAAGGGCCAGCAAAGAATCACATAATTGCAAAATAACATGACAAGTTCTCTTTGCATCAAAGAGTCTGGTTTGGATTCTTTCTATAACAGACATGTCTTCACAGCTCATGTCTCCAGCTCTTAACTCTTTGTTTTTACTACTATGTATTTTATTATTTAGTTTGCTGTATTTGATGTATCTGCGTATGTTGTGATCTGATGCTTTTCACTTTTCAAAGTCGTTCGAGGTTAGAAATTGGTTATACTTTGATGCACACACTAGACAATTACACCATCCACATGATATGCGTGGTTGCAAATTCGGTGATTTTTTGTTTAATGCTTTGTGGTTTTATTTGAATGGTAACCATATTGTGAAATTGAGATAATCAGTGGGAATAAACGTATATACGGAATTGTGATATGAGTGACAAACAAATTAACCATATAATCTATATCATTTTACGAAAAAACTTAATTCCTACGTGAAATTATTTTTAGTTCTCATTAAAGTTGAAAAATTAGCTGGTCCAAACCGTGATTTTTGTCTAATTGTGTAATTAATGAAATTATATAATAACAAAATGGTTATGTAGATGTTAAAAAAAAATGGTTATGTTAGTTTGTACCCTTTTTTAAAAAAAAAAATTTGTACCTTTGATGTGTTTTAACTATGGTTCATTAATTTTCTTAACATTTTCGACCAAAAAAAAAAATTGTATTAACTACCAGTCCGAGTTTAACCATAGTGAGGTAAAACCGATATTCATTTTATTTGAAGACAAATGTAACTTATTACTTTAATTAATATTGGTGTTGTGCATCTCGTATTTATAGTAGTACTCCATATATATTAATAGTAATCATTTTCTCCTTATAGTTATTTAATTAATATTTTGTTTATAAATATGCAACTCTGCCATAATATAGTTGTCTTATGGATATACAGCTAAGGCTGCTAGTTAGTGTTGTATGTACAGGTATAGAATATCCATAAGGAAATGAATTTAAGAACATGAAACATAATGGTGGGTTTCTAAAATTATTATAAAAAGTTTTACATCAAATAAAATTTTCATGAGGGTACAAACTGGCGAGTTAGACGAGAGCAAGTCATTAATGGTTCAAGTGGGCAAACACATGTTGTGTTTTGTAATATAAACATTTGCTCTCTTTTTTTTTGTTCCATAAACGAAGATGTAAGTAAATACTTTTCGTTTTGAAGGAAAACTGTGGAGTATACTAGTTTAAAGGTTTGACCTTTGAGAAATTCGAGTATATGTTTAATTAGTAATAAGGAAAGGGAATAAGAAAAATCCAAATCTACATGTTTTCTAGTCCATATGCATTATTCATTTTAATTATAAATCAGCAGTTGGATTTGTATTTTTGTTATGCGACACATGTCAATATAAGTATAAAACGAGGGTAAATGAAATTGAAAAGAAAAAAATGAGTGAATTGAACCCCCTCATTGGATCCCTTCATATATTTCTGCAGGAACTGCTGCCGAGTAGTCGTTGTTTGGTGGGAACTTACTAATTACACAATAAATAACGTTTTTCATTAAAACAAACTGAAAAATCTGCTATATTAATTTTCAAAACTGAAAAGAGGTTTAAATTGTGATCACTGTATGTGCATTTATATATCAAGAACACAAAATCTGAACTCAATTTAATTTAAAGTTGAATATTATATACATATGTCGTATAAGTACTTTTTATAAAATTGCGTCATTAACAACATTTAATTTCCTTACAACAAAATGCGAACGCGATCTCGTGAGTGGTCCGTTAGTTGCCACAAATTTCTATTTCATTCATTAATTGAACACAGCTACACATTGATTTGACCATCAGCGATCGATTGTGTAATTAATTAAAATGTAAAGTATGGAGATAGTTACCCTTCCGATGAGATCGCATCTAATGATTACTTGCTTTTTAAGCTATCTAGTTATCTAAAATAAATTAAACCAACAAAAAAAAGGTTATCTAACATAAGCTCTTCAATTCTCAATACGTGTTGGTGTCCAATGAGGCAAAGCTTGTTGTGAAGCTAAAGATTCCCTTATCCAAAAATTTCACCCACATTTTCATGATAATGTATTTTAATAATCACTGTTTGATCACTAGGCTACATTTAATCTTGTAGTTGAGACCTAAGTATATGATTACAAATCGTTTGTTGGATTATAAGTTTATTTAATTCTATTTCATTTTCAGAAATTTAACGTAACACGATTTCGTCGATAACATGCATCTTAGTAAGAAATTCCGTTTTGAAATTTATATATAGCTAACTAGTTAACTTCGGTCTACTGCATCTATATGATTACAAATCGTTTGTTGGATTATAAGTTTATTTAATTCTATTTCATTTTCAGAAATTTAATGTATAACACGATTTCGTCGATAACATGCATCTTAGTAAGAAATTCCGTTTTGAAATTTATATATAGCTAACTAGTTAACTTCTGTCTACTGCATCTATATGATTACAAATCGTTTGTTGGATTATAAGTTTATTTAATTCTATTTCATTTTCAGAAATTTAATGTATAACACGATTTCGTCGATAATATGCATCTTAGTAAGAAATTCCGTTTTGAAATTTATATATAGCTAACTAGTTAACTTCTGTCTACTGCATCTAGACTCTAGACGTATTCGTTGGATCCTTGAAGCAGCTTTCAAACGACACAATATCACCTAACAACAAATACAGTTTTTTTTTAAAAAAAAAAATTGATTTGCAACATGACCAATCATATGTCCGTGTTCATCAGCTGATGTGACGTCATGTTTTCATTATACAAAATATGAAGAATAAAAAAAAATCTTCGAGAGGGAGGACGACGTGCCATGCACGTGCCTGAAGACGAGATATCACGTGTCACATGCAAACCATTTTGTTCTTCATACAAACCCTTTATTTGTAAGGATTTTCTTATAATTAATAATTAGTTAACTTTTTAATGATTCTATCTGATTAAACATTTTTCAGACATATACGTCGAATCAAATGTAGCTGTATTTAATTTCGAATTCTTTTTTATACTAACCTAGTTAATATCTGATCGATACCTTTTAAAATCAGACTTTAACAAAAACAAATTTTTGATTGATTTGTTTTTTTAGCTTAAGTATTAAGTAATCTTTAAATTATACATTTAATTAGTTAAGCTTTCCATCGGTAAATTTTTTTTGGTTCGATAATTAGTTTACATCAACTTTTAAAAGATATTATAATTAATGTTTACTGTTTAAAATAAAATTAACAAATTGTATGTAGTATGTATATATCATCCAATAAGTGGTTTACCTTTTTTTAGATATTTAAGACTCTAATCAGTATATGTTAGTATGTTACACAGATAATCAGAAACAAAATATAAAAACAATGTAAAAATATATCGTGTTACCATCGAATGAAAGTGGGTTAGTGCCTTAGTGGTTATGTATAGCGGTTGTATGTTTGCTGATGCGATTGTAAAATAGGCTTTACGCAATTTCTCACCCGACCTTGTGTAAAAGATTTAATAAGTAATCAAGCTGTTTGTTGTTAAGAGAAAAGGTACTGACCGATTATTTGGTCCACTACTACTTAACGTTATTTAGAAAATTAGCTTTAAAGATTACATATAAATTTTAATCATACCAAAATAATTTGATGATAGTTTTTCTTTTCTTATATAAAACTTGTCTTCTACAGTTTCATCAGATCATACGAAAAAGAGAGTTCTCACATATAAAAGAAAAACGTAACTTGCATTCACTTGATTTATTCTATTTTTGTTTTTCCTGACTCTTTGTTATATTGAATGTAATTTTTTTTTCGTTAAAGAAACTGTTTTACAATGAATGTTGCATCACAGCTGAAACAAGTTTAGATTTTTTGAAGATTGAGAAATGGTGTTCTCGATCATTATGGAAAGGAGATTATGGGATGCGATCGAGTAGCAAACCATAGAATGAGACCGTCATCGTCTTTTTTTTTTTTTTTTTTTTTTTTTTTTTTAGTGTTGGTTTCTTTGGTTTCGGATGGAACTGAAGCGATTTATTACCTTTTTTGTCAATTAAGCTTTTTTCGACTTTTTTAACATGCAAGAATTCCTCTTTAAGTGATACTTTGGAACCTTCTTTTACTGATACTTTGCCCTGTTCATATATATTGCCTTATGCAAAGTAAATCTACACGCACGTTCGAAAAAAACCTATAGATTTTTACGACAAGAAGTCATGCAACATCTCACTTCTTTTCCTTAGAAATTCTTTTCATGCTAAAACTTTTCTGAAACAAAAAAAAAAAACAAATAAATAAGAAAGAAATCAAGAAGATGAATAAATGCATGAAACGGATGTCGTTAATTACAAGAAGAAAAAAAACATGCTATTAGTCACAGATTGCGCCGACGGGATACTCCCTCATAATTCAAGGGAAAAAATCCAGTTAGAAAACTCTTTCGATCCAAACATTCATGAATATCGGTCGACAATGGATGCAAACAATGGATGTATAAATACAAAGACATATCTAACGATTGGTGCAAACAAAATATTAGAATTTTAGGGGTGGGCTAATTTATATAACATGTCACTAACCAAACGATGATTATTATACCTATGTAGTAAGTGCATGAATTTGCTGGTTTATTTTTTATGACGGTTTTAGAAGAATTTAGTTATTCGCTTGTTGTGTTTTTAGTAGTTTTGATTCGATTTTCTGCTACCTGTTTATTTGTAATCTTCAGTCAAAAACGAAAATGATATAAAATTTAACATTTTACAATAAAAAAGTGCATGAATTTGAACATAATCTGAAATTCTACATATATGTTTGAAAATGTAGAAATGTGTTTAGCTATATTTATTCCATTGTAAATGCTATCTTCGTCAACATATTAACTATATTTTTCAGTGCTATGATTGGTGACATGTAGTGTTAGATTTGAGTTGAAGTTGATGTTGTAATTCGATTTATCTTGTAGTAAAAATTATGTAGTAGAAACTGTAGATTTATGTGGTAAATTTGCTGTAAAAATATAAATCAAGTTTTTGTCAAAATAGTTGACTGGTAACTTTTTTGCTGTATAAAATGCAGTATACATTATTTAAAATAAAATAAACTTCTAATTATTAATAACAATTATATTTATTACGAAATTTAATAAAAAATAGAGTTATACTAACTTAAAATATATTAAATAAATAAAAATATATTAAATAAAAAATTTGATAACTAAAAAGTTAACTACGTATATTCCAAATCATATTTGGAATCTCATCTCGTACGTTATTCATATATTGGCCATTAAGTGTTGCCTCTTTTTCCTCGAGTCTTCTAAGCTCTTCTTCTTCAAGTTGTCGTCTACGACTATCTCGAGTAATCTTTTCTTCTTCTTCAAAATCAGCATCTGGAATTTTGTAACGTCTAATAAAATTGTGAAGAACCATAGTAGCATGCACAATTCTATTTTGAGTCTTGACGTTGTATCAAGGCAAATTGTCTAGAATCCTCCATTTTTTCTTTCAAACTCCAAATGTACGTTCGATTACAGAACGAAGTGACGTGTGCCACCTATTGAACAATTCTTTTTTGTTCCTGGGAGGACCTTCATTAAATTCTGAAAGATGGTATCTGATAGTTTCTCTACTATTTCCTCTATACGGCGCCAAAAATCCTCGCTTGTTTGCATATCCAGAATCAACAAGATAGTACTTGCCTATTGGAGGTTTAGGGAATATTGGGTCTCCATCTATTGCATATTGTAACACCAATGAATCGTGTGTAGACCCAGATGCGCCTAGCCATGCATACTTGAAGAGCATGTTTATATCACATATGCCCATTATGTTTAGACTTGTTTGTCCATGTCTATCCCAATACCCAACTGAATCGCGACCTCCAACTTTTACTCTGACATGCGTCCCATCAAGTGCCCCAACAAATCCACTAAAAAAAGGCCAATAATTGGGATTATTTTGTAACTTACGTGGATAATGCTGGAGTGACGCTGTTGTTGGAGTTTTTAAATACTCACATGCAAGACTCTCCAATGCGTTCAATACCTCGTGAAACTTTCGATATATAGTCTCTTGGGAACGACCAAATGACAACCCAACATAGCGTTGTGTATCATTTTGGGCGCATGTAACGAGAAATATTGCCACCATCTCATCAATACTAATATGATCAGTACTCTTTAAGTTGTAACGTTGCTCCAGTATTGTGCATAGGTTCTGAAATGCTTTTGGATGCATCCTTAGCATAGTCATGCAATGTGCTGGATTATTACGAATCTGATTTTCAAGGTTTCTCCAACCCAATCCCCGCTCCAACGCCATTGGTCGCTTAGAAAAGTAACGTTGATAATATTCCATTGAAGGTTGCATAATCATATCCATATACTCTTCGTCTTCTAGATCGTACAATTCTAGCAACTCATCTTCTGTAAGATTTTCAAAACCCCAGGAATATAACTCGTTTAGTCGCATGGCCTGTAAATATAAGAAAATAAAAAAATTATTAGATATTTAAAAAAATTATGACACATGTTACCCAAAAATTTTTTTTATTAGTTCTGAACTAAACCTAAACAAAATATCAAAACCCATAAACTTTAAAATGTTATTGCATTTAAACAAAAAAAAAAAGAAAATATAAAACTATTTATTAATCTTCAAGATTAATCCTCGTCTTGCTAGATTCTCCATTATCACCATATTTTTCAGCTCCACGTTCATATCCACATTCTTTGAATAATGACATTAGTTCTCTATGAGATGGAGCACTAAATTCTCGCTGACTCTCCATTTCTGTTGGTCTGAGGTGTTGTTCTAAGTTGACATTTGGAGAATCACCATTGCCACCTTGCAAAGTCTTGAAACGATTGCCAATGAAATTTCCATGACGATCATATCCTGTATAACCCTCCAAAAATGTGATCCTATCATGATCACTTTCATTGTAGACAATCATTTCTCGGGCAAAAGGATCCTCTTTTAATATTCTGATACAAGACCACCAAAAATCTGTCCACCTTGTTAGACCTTGAATTGATTGCAAGATTTCATAAGCATCTTTATATGGTAGAGCTTCATTCTTTTCTCTACGCTCTTTCGCTTCTGCCACTTGAACACGGCGAAATTCCATCATTTCTCTGAATTGCTCATTGATCTCTGTTTCAAACGACTTTCTTCTTCGTGGTAAGTTTTTCTCCCGACTTTGTGATACATCTTTTCCTCGATTACTTTCATATGGAGTAACGCGTGATTGTTTTCTAGCTGACCGCTTTGATGGACCAATAGGCGATGCTTGAGGAGATTCCAGTGAGATGGTTTGTGGCCGTAATTGCACATCACTTGTAAGAATAATGTTTGAATCATCTGCATCCTTATCTTGGGTTTCTGGTACCCTCTCATCTTGTTCAGCACTCTTTGCATCTTGCATATGAGTCGGGTACATAGCTTCTGGTTTATTCCCTTGACGGCCAAATATACGACTCATAAGCTCCATATGTGGGATTCCATTTTCACGAATTTGTTTTGCATATTGTATTTCCTGCAAAATTCAATCAAAATATATAATGTAAACATTAATAACTATCAATAACAATAAATTAATTATAAACTTTAGAATAAAAAATAATACCTTTTCACGGTCATCCCACCATTCGGAATCCATATCAATCAAACCAGTGTTGTGGTCTGCTGACACTCCGGTAAAATTCACCAACCTCTTATACGACCCATACATATTTCTCAAGGTGTCGTATTTACTTTTGAAAGAATCCCAAAGAAGATCTATACCAGTTTTCCCAAAAATTCTTTACAAATACGTTCTCTTCCAACTTCTTTAGGCAACTTTTGCTTGTATCTTATTTTGGCCAATTCAATATCGAGAAGCTCCAAGTATATCCCAATTTGCTCATCGCTCCACATTATTTTTTTTTGTTTCTATAATTTATTTCAACAAAATTAAATACTATATATTCCTATGTTTAAAATTTAGCATGTCACTTAAAAATTACCTTACGACGTATACTTCCACCAACATCATCGGCAGCAGCACCATCAACACCACCATCATTAGACATCTTTATCAAAGAAAAACATAATAAATTAGTAATATGATAAAGAAATATAAACAAATATTTTCACACAAATATGTAACGTTAATGAATCAAGATTCAAATTGAAAGGTATATTTTTAGCTATCGGATGGAAATAAGAAGAGAATATACAATGATAGAGTAACAAAATAAATAAAATGAAGAATGTAAAACCTCTGTATTTTGCTGGTCAAAATTGAAGACAAGAGGAGGTGCCGTAGCATGCAGCTACAATCTAACAGGTGTGAGGAATGTGTATATGTCAATGAACAAAAGACATGTATATATACACACATAATTCTGTGTAAATAGTATTTTTTAAAAAGAAAAATATTAAATAAAATCAACAATTGAAGATTTTTAGGAACAGATTGTTGACTAATTTAAATGGAAAAGAAAATTTTGAAAATTTGTTGACTAAGACTTTCGGTTAACTGAATTTTTTAAGACTTTAGTTGAGAAATATTTGCTGATTTTTTGTATTTTACAACAACAACGTAGGAAATTTAAATTTTAAAATAAAAAAATCCTAACTCAACTTCTAACTCATGAGATTTTTGTTGATGTTGAGATAATTTTTGAGTTAGCAATTTAACAAAGGACATACATCAAAATTGTAACTCAAGTATAATACATTGTAATTCAAACTCAAACTCAAAAAATTCAAATCAATTCATGATTGGTAACATTTTTTGATGTATTTATGCATTAGACCCATAACTCAAACTTATGCAAAGATACTACATGTCACCAAATATATTTTGATCGCAGAAACAAGATAAATGTTAAAAGAAACAGAGGGTTTTTGCTAGTACACTAGTAGATGAGAAATGTACAAGAATTACCGAAATAAACACAAGGTTTTTGGGCTCACGTGAGATTCTCGTGATCGGCGTACATACACACACGCACGTAATGAAACGAATTTAGCACAAAGCACAAAATACAAAGAAAACGGAAAAGGATATAAAAACAAAAACGACGTCGTATTTAGAACAACAACCGTTGAACCATTTTCTTCTTTGCTTTCTTCTCTTTGATTGGGTCCAAGCTTGGTTTCCACCCTCTTCCCGACAGTTGCCGGCTCAAAAACTCCGGCCTCCCTTCCTCCTCCGTCTCCGCCTCCAACCTTCCAACCGACGTTGCAGCAACCACCGCATCGGTCGCCAGAGTATTATTATTATTATTATTATTATTATTAAAGCTTTTAGTAGTGAACCAAGGAAGAATCCCTTCATAGTAGCTAAACGATGACCTTACCATCGCCGTGGCGCTAAACAGCATTTTTCGTATCTCCTCTGACGTCATCACCGCCGATGATGATGATGATTTGGCGCCGCCGCCGCCACCGTTTCTTTTGGACGGGAGCACCAAATAGATTTTTCCTGGCTCGAGTGTTTTGTCCGCCGGTAAAGGTGTCAGCTTTTTCTTCACCGTTTTACGGTCGTTGTTTTTACGATGACGGTCGTTGAATGATATCGACGACGGATCAAATTCGACGACGACGTGTTGCGGGTTTTCCAGCATAATCTCAGCCACCGTCGTCTCTTCCTCTAAGTTTTGTACTCTTCCGTTGGATAATACAACTTTTCCGGCAGCCATTGCCGCCGATTCCAACTTCCGAGAACCGATTGCGTTACCCATTCTCAGATCAGAACGATCCTATTAACTATGTGTGTGTGTGTGTGTGCGAGTATATAAGTACACACAACACATGAAAATTGAAATGGTTTGGTTTGTATTGAGTTCGTTAAACGGTTCCATCCTTTACTTTAATGATTATTTATTCATATACACAAACCAAATATTATATTGGTGGGATCATGAACGAGAAAATTTTGATGGGTTTGTTGAGTAATCTCACGGATGGTTTGATTTTATTTCAACGTTTAATCCAACGGTCGAGAAACTCTTTTACTGCTAGTATTATTTATCTATTGACTATGCGTGAAACCAAAGTGAAAAAACTGCTCAACCACACCTCTCTCTCTACTGGGATTAGTTAACTGACTTCACAAAGTTAAATTATAATCCAAACTTTTCCCTTATTTCAATAATAATATAAATTACCAAACTTTCAATGTAAAAAGAAAAAACAATCACTACAAGAAACAAACCAGGCGAGGATCAGACACACGAGAAGCTGCTACGTTTAAGGACATTTCTTACAACACATGGAAAAAAGAAGAAAAGCAAAAAGACAAAATACAAAAAAAAACTGGGATTCATAGAAAGCTTACGGTATTAATAATAACGCCAATCTGTTGGAGTCTCTTTGTGTGTCTTAGTTACTTGATGTACTGAGAGAGCCATTTGAAGCCTTCGCCATAACCCATTTTTCTGACGATGCTGCACATGAAAACCTCCAATGGTCTTACATTCGAATCAGCTAGATTCACTTTACCCTTTCCCGTTGTGAAGTTGGAGAGGCCGAGGTGGTAACGGAGCTCGTCCTCTGATGCAGCGTATGGTATGTCTATCTTGTTTCCTAGAATCAGGAATGGAACGGTGGCTAGAGATTCGTCTGAGAGAAGTGCGTCGAGTTCCTTTTTCGATTCTGCAAATCTCTCTTTGTCGTAAGCATCCACTAGGTAGACCACGGCGTCCACCTGCAGAATCAGAGTAAATCATCGAAACTAAATGGTTAATAATATGGTTATCGTAATTTCAAAGATTATAGAAAAAGCTTTATACTCAACTGGACAAATTACACTAGAGTGAAAATGATCTAACATGATGAATCACGCATGAGAAAAAACTAAAAAACCAGGCTTTTCACTAGGTAGAAGTGTGCAATACCAATCTAATGCAGAGGAGCAAAATCTTCAATAGGGATTAATATGGGGCAGTGATTAGGTGAAGTATGAGCAGAAGAAAACAGGTAAACAACGATAAAACCTTGAAGATGGTCCATTATATGGTATTTAGTGGCAGGAAAAGGAAAAAAGCTGGAACACACAAGATTACTCACCTTAGCGTAGTAATCCTTCCAGACCCTGCGAGCAATCTGATGACCACCCAAATCAAAAGCCTTGAACTTGATTTTACCAATGCTAAGTTCTTCAGATGTTGGATGCTGCGTCGGCTGGTGCTGTACCAATCTCTGTTTCACCAGTTTCGATTAGTGAACCAAAACCAAAAACAAAAAATGTTGAACTGCATCAATGTAGAAATCACATTATATCGTCTAGATCATTTGATTGAAAGAGATGAGCTTTTGGTGTGTCATAGTAGAACAATATCACATATACAAGAATTGGTGGAGCATAAACGCAGAAAGAAAAAGCACTAAAACACTAAAACAACACTATAAATGAAGATTCCTAAATCGAATTCATCATCTCCTCCAAATTTAGAAACTTCTCATAACTGAAACAACACTATAGCTTCAATTTTTGTTTTTGCGAAATTGGAGATCGATAAGGTCACGGAAGTTCAATCGAGAACAATCTAAGACGAATCAAATATTATCGAGCACAAGGAGCAATCAAGGGAAGAAAAAGAAAACCCGAAATGGATCGATTAGATGGCGAAAAGTGAAACACGAGCAAATAATTAGACACTGGAGGAATTTAAAAAAGGGAAGGAATCGAGACTCGAGAGCGAACCTCGTCCTTCAACATGTGAAGCAAGGTGGTTTTACCGGCATTATCGAGCCCCAGAAACAAGATCTTAGCCTCTTTCTGCCATAACCCTAGCGAAGCGAGAACGCCATAGAACCAATCTACCAAGAACATGACTGCTCAATCCTCAAACCACACAACTCAAAAATATCCGATCGCGACACAAAGAACACAAAGTGAGAGATAGAGAGGGAGAGAGAGATCGTCAGGATTCTAATTAGCTTCGAAGACGAGTAAGACGAAAGAGGCGAGTTTCGCTCAATTCCTCAAGAAAAGCAGAAACGGAAAACGACAAGCAGTGCGAATTCAGAAATCACAAACGGACCTTGGCTCAATAAGAAAATCATTTAGGAAAAAACGGCAAACAGTGCGGATTCCAAAATCACAAATGAACCCACAACGATGTCTCTGAGTCCACATAACTAAGCCCAATTACAGGGAAGATCCAATGTTCTTAATCTTTTTTTTTTTTTTTTATCTAAATAATGTGAATTCAGGATTCAAGACACCATGGAAAAGTATGCTAGATAATCTCCAAAGAGCTTAATCTGTCACTAAATTGTTTTTAAGTAAAAGGTTCATCATTATTAGAAAATATTTTTGATATTTTAGTGCTCTTTGTAATACACACCGCACATAAAATTATCGAAAACGATTTTACGGATCCTAAAAAGAAATCAACTTATACATATACCTCCTTTACGATGGCTATATGCCTATATTTAATATTTTATTCTACTTCAATTCTTTCTATAATAATATGTATGCATTATGCGAATTTAAATACGAGTAGTGACATGTGACAACATTAACACAATTTATTAAGCTACATATTATATTCGTTGTTCGCATCAAAAGACGAACATTCTTGACACTTTTTGAACTAGATTTATAATGATGTTTCTAATTACTTCTTTTCTTTTGCTAAACTCTAACTAATTTTTTTTTTGTACCGGCAATATTTATATATTTTGGCGGCCCAATTAAATTGAACAAATCACTTATGTGCATAATGATAATTACAAGAATCTACCAGAAAATGATCAGTCGGCGAATTGAATATAGCCAAGAAAAATCCAACGTAGAAAGATAAGATCGCAGAAATGAGACAAGCACAAATGTCAGCGTCTGAGTGTACCGAAATAAAATAAGCAAATAATTATGTAATCAAAAAAATTACATAATAATAATAAAAATGAGTACAATTACTTTAATAAATGGGATAATCGTTTATTGTCCTGATATGCTGATGATATATAAGCAATTGTCGTTTTTAATAGAAAACATTCATATCTACGAAGTTAAATCAAAAATGGAAATTTGACCAAAAAGTAATGATAATAGATCGTACTATTAATGGTATGGTCAATTTTTCATTTGTCTAACTTTGATTTCAGGAATTAAAATTGAAATTCAGGTACAGTATTTATTCAGTAATATGTTAACAGAACATAGCAAATGGGGCAAAAGAAAAATAAGATTATTGATGTAAAATAAAAAACATTATAGTATTTCTAAATGTATAAAGTGGGACTCACAAGTTTAAATTTCTGGTGTACTCCGCAGCTGACCAGGCGACCGTTGATAAAAGCAATCATAGAATTCGTGAGCCTTAAGGCTTCATTTTCAAAATTCGTTTGAGTTCCAGTTACATAATTAAATCGAAAAAATGGAACTATAAGTTACATTCACTAATGTCGCTGGTTTTCTGATAAATAGCGAGTAGTCAGTGTGACTCAGGCTGCCTTAATAAGGAGTATTAGAAGACTATTAGGTTACCTAGAAAAACTTATTGTTAGTTGTTATATCGGCTTTAATTTTCAATTTGTCACATATTCTAAAAATCCGAATACATTCATCATGTCAAACGACTAACATGATGCTTCACAAAGACAAAATCGTCTCAGAGTTTTACTTTCTTAACATATTTTTGGAAGACATCCTGCATACATTACTTTTCCAAGCCGACCTTTGTTTATCCTACTGTTGATTTTGGAGGATACAATTTCTTAATATGCTAGTTGACAAAATCATGAACTTCCTCCCGCCAGAATGTATTAAATCGACAATTCCAATGAGAAATTGATTTTTGTTTGGCATTTATTGTGATGTGTGTGTTTAGTTTGTTGCTCTACCAGCCAATCCTATGGTTTGACATATTTAATCTAAATATATGTGTATATCTGCAATTTTTTTAAAAAAAAAGAAGGGCAAGAAATGACAAGAATTTGTTTTTTTATGAAATGAAAGGTAACCTAATCTAATGTATTAATTCAACTTTAGGGTATCAAAAACCACAATGATTCGAAGGTTTGCCACTATTTTTACATACTTTAAATTGAACAACCAAAACATATTACATTTTCGTAAGTAAGAGTTCCCGAGTTCCCACAACATATGCCGAATGACAAATTCTGAGAGCAAAATACTTTTGACTTGTGTGAGTGATCTCATTAGTTGACAAAATACACGTCCTTTTTACAGAACCGCGTTTTGTTTTATTAACTTACATAATTCATTATTTTCTATTGGCCGTTTCTCAGTTTCTTACAGAACAATATGATTGGACATTACAGTATGTTATGGAAACTACTATTTAAACCCCACAATTATTTCCTCCTTTGTTTTTTGTTTTTTTGCCAAAAAATTTCCTTCTTTGTTCCATGCAATATATATCCATCTTTCATTGTTTGTTTGATGTTATCCATCATAAACAATTAGGATATGTTTTCACGAAGGACATGATTAATTCTTATTTTTATTCAATTTCTATGAACTTTTTTTTTTTTTGAACATCCAATTTCTATGAACTCTAAATAAGAGAATATACAGCCGTCTTTTTAAACAAGTAACGAGTTAAGAAAAAAAAATTAATGTTGTTACATTGATGGTTCTTATAGATTGTTGTCAAAAACTCATTTAGAGTTGTTGCATTGTATTTGTTTATAGACAAGGAAAATGATGATTCTTAATGTGAATAAGGGTAAAACCGGGAAATCACATACTTTTTTCCCCTTAAAAAAAAGGTGTGTATAAAGTTGCAGTCCCTCTGCCATAAAGCTCTTCTTCAGATGATAACAAAAACAGAGCAAAGTTACAAAAAAAAAAAAAACAGAGCCACGAAACGAAGAGCTTTCCAAAAAACTTCAAAAATAGAAAAGAATCTCTATAGAGATGGGAGATGTGGTATTGTTCATAGATGAGACGAATTCGAAATTGAGAATCTCGCGTTGCAGAATCTGCCATGAGGAAGAGGCAGAAAGTTTCTTCGAAGTTCCTTGTGCTTGCTCAGGAACCGTTAAGGTAAAGAACTTCATATCTAATTTTAAGTTCTCATCGTTTCGATTTTTCTTTTCTGCGTTTTTCTAAATTTGAAACTAAACAGAGCTTTTTTTTGTTGTCCGAATCAGTTCGCACACAGAGATTGCATACAACGTTGGTGCAACGAGAAAGGAAACACGACTTGTGAAATCTGTCTTCAGGTTAATATGCTTCTTGATTAACTCGAATTATCAATTTCTACGATCTTTCTTTTTGCAAAAAAAAAAAGATGGGTTCTTGATTTTGTGTTGTGCGCTTTGCTGTTTTTCTTGAATTGATTATTGCATCACTGTTTCTTCCGTGTTGGTTTTTGTCGTCAAATAATTTCATACCGATAATATAGTTTACGGAAAATAAATTTAATTTGACCGTCGGAATCACTTGTGAACTTACGTTTTTTTTCTTTCTAAATTTAGTGAATTTTTAAAAATAAAAAGATAACTGGGTTCATATTTTTATACGAGACCCAATAAAAGGAGCAGGAAGAGTGCGAATGTTTTTGTTTCAAAGTTATGAAAAAAAAAACTATTAACATTAAAATCCTGCAGGTGTATAGACATGGATATACAGCAATTTCAAAACAATTTAAAGTGATTGAAGAAGAAGTCACAATCAGGTAAATTATATTTGATAATAGATAAACAAAAACAATTAACTGATTAAGTTGAAAATAAGAATTGGAAATAATTGACTCGTTGACGTGGTTTCCTGATTCCTTCCTTGCTTACGCGTAGGGAAGATAGCTTGCAAATGAGTACTTTATTATCATATTTAACAAATAATTTTAACAAGAAAATAAACTTCATTTTTTTCTTGTAATGGAACAGAAGTAATGGACGAAGAAGAAGAAGAAGACAATTAGCTGAATCCGATTTTACTCAGTGTAACTCTGTTGCTGATAGAGGAGCTACTTTTTGCAGATCATTAACTTTCACTGTAAGTTCTCTCCTTTTTTTTTGGAAGTATTTATATTATAGTTCTCAACCTTTTTTTTTTTTTGGGTAGGAAGTGAATATAATGTAATATAATAAGAGATGATCAATCAATAGTAATAATAAATTAGTTAAAACAAATGATGAGGAAGGAAAAAATCCTTAGTTTAGGGAGGCTCTGAAATAGATATGGCAACCACTACTTACTGTTTCTTAGCTTTTTTGGCCAAAACTATTTCGTAGCTATGTGGCAAAAGCCTATAAATGTGGTTTTTATAATGTTTTCTTTTCCCCACCATGATTCAATATATTTAAAAATTATATGTACAATGTTACCGTTACAAAGCTTTGTCACTATTCGTTCATAGTCTTTTACCATTTTTAGAGTTTGTTGCAAATTTGGGGATTATAAAAATTTATGTTCAATGGTTGGAATGTTTGTAGCGAAAGAAAAAAAGCACATTAGGTTGGGTAAGTAGTTGGTTGGCCAAGAAAATTTGAGTTTTTATAGCATTTCAATATATATTTGTCTCACCTAAGAAGTAAGACCACAACTCCTACTAAAATATCTTACCCTTTTACCAAATTTGGATTGCTTGGTATCTTATACTTGAGTTTTATGTTATAGTTGTTGAAGCCAAGTGTTGGACCCAATTAGTTAAAGTTATATCATATTACAACCTTAAAATCAATGTTAGTAGATGAAAATATTGTTAAAGACTAATGGATACATTATTTTTTGCAGCTTTCAGTGTTTTTGCTGATGAAACATACATTTGATGTGATTTGTGGAACCGAAGAGTATCCATTCACTGTATTTACGGTAAAATAAATTGATCTTACTTTTCCACACCAATCACTAAATCAGAGAACAAAAAAAAGTTATTGTATTCTTTAATATATCTGAAATAAGAATTGGGTGAATAAATATGAATGCAGGTACTAACATTAAAAGCTATTGGAATTCTATTGCCAATGTTCATTATAATTCGAACAATCGCTGCTATTCAGAAAACTCTCCGTCGTATTCAATATACCGTAAGTTCCCCAACTTTTTTAATTTATTGATTCCAAAAGGCCACTTATATATTCATAAATTAATAAAAAAATACTTGCATATGCATTTATGTTTGACTATATATATTTCCAAATAATTTGCATGTGGGATGTGAATATTATTCACGCATGCGAGTGGGGATAAATAGGTTGTATTGTAGGTACCACGTTTGAAAAAGATTTTGTGATCATGGGAAAAATCATAAAAACGAAATTTGACCTTGAATCATATCATCACGAAGTCCAAAACGTTATATCATTTAATGCCAAGTGTGAAATTTCAACTCTCTCTCTCTATATGTTGACTTTTTAGTAATGTTTGACTTTTGAGAATAGGAATCTGAAGAAGATACGTTGAGCTCTGACGACGAGGTAGACGACTATGAGTTGGAAGAAGAAGAGCAACAACATCATTTGGCTTAATATTAACGATTTTTTTTTTTTCTTTCTAATTCTTTTTTTTTTCTTTATTAACGAAAAGCATCCATTCGATGCTCATTGTCACTCATCACACACTCAAAGAAATAAAAGACGTAAATTTTCTTTTAAATTCGCGTTTGATTATCATCTAATTGACACCTATTTATAATTTTTTTAACCAGGATATATTATTAACACTGCTTGCTTGGTTACCTAGATTAATTAAAACTAAATAGGAGTATGTTTGTCACTATAGTATTAACCAATCTTTGTATTTTGTTAGATAATTGGTTGTGCTAACAAAATTAACTACATTGACACTAGACCAATGTTTACAAATATCCATAATATACACGTCCTTGCATAGAGCAGCTAAATTAATCGGAGAAATGTGTTGGCCATGCAGTGTAGCTCAGACAGTGAGTCCTTTGAAGTTGAGTAATCAGAATCTAATGCAACACTACCGAAGATCTTCTTTATCATTTCTGCGATGTTACGGTCGGTTTTTGTACGGTTTTTACCATATAAGGCCTCGAATTCTTGGGATTTAATCACGGCTCTCTCAAGTACATAATCCGGAAGACCTATGGAGATTGAAAAAAATGATAAGAGTGAAGAATATCAGGTTTTGTTTAAGTGAAAAGAGAAGGAAAAGATTGAAGGCGATGGAGTAGCGAATCTAATGTTCTTACCAGCTAAGCGAGCAACGTTAACTCCATAGCTTTTAGGACATGCACCAGGCGTCAATCTATAGAGAAATGTAACTTCTTCCACTCCACCAATTCCTTCTCCAACTTGACATGCCATATGGCAAAGCGAGACCTATCCCAAAATATCAACAACCATCAGTTTTTCGAATAAGTTTCACAAAAAACAATCAGATGTTTGATAGTCTCAAGTCTCTCTAACGCAGTATCACGTGCTATTGATCATAATCTGAACCAGACACTATCACAGTACCTTTGGATTGGTTTGATAATCCATAGAGAGACGATGATAGTGAGTAGAGAACATTCCTCTACACTGCACCTTATTTATGAAGTGCTCAAGTACGGATTCCCTGTCAGAAATTAAAGATAATTTTAGATAATCAGAACAACAACTATAAGTCCCAATAACAGAATACACAGTAATGGCTCAACATACGCAATGGCTTGTCCATCTGATGTGGCTGTTCCTCGTCCAAGCTCATCTAGCACCACCAGTGAATTTCGGGTTGCTGATGACTGCATATTATGATATTATAACCTTCTATCAATCTTTGTTGTCATTTCACATAGTTTAACAAAGCATGTGAACAAAACTCAAAAAGATAATAGCTATGGTTAGTATCACACGAAACTTAGAAAGCTTCATGTAATCAAGTTGATAAACATTACTTACCAACATTACAGCAGTTTCTGAAAGTTCTGTTAAAAACGTGCTTTGTCCTGCCATAATATGATCTTTTGCACCCATCCGGACAAAGATTCTGTCAACAGGCGAAAGCTCAAAGGTCTCTGCTGGGACATCTGCTCCAATCTATGAAAAGAATAATCATAGCTTGAGTCTCTTTCATCGACGACATATCAGTCAAGGTCCATCGCCTTCAAAATTCAAAATATGATAGCGTTACCTGAGCCAATATTACAGCCAAGCAAACTTGGCGAAGAAGTGTTGATTTTCCACCCATATTAGGGCCTGTGAGGAGAATGAAACTGGCCTGCTTCGAACCACCAGTCTTTACATTATTTGGTACAAAAGAGCCTCTGCCTAATGAATCACCCCTCAGAACTGGATGCCCTAGACCAGTGGCGGACAAGTGCGGAACATCATCAGATGTTGATCCTGATATTACCGGACGGCATCTTACTCCTTCGTAAGAATCACTTGCAAAAGCTAGGCTGATCAACACGTCCAGCTCTGCAATAGAATGAATTTATGTCAACAACGCATCCACAGAAAGATCTAAGCGCACACTTTGTTCGCATGCCTAAGTCTATTAAACAATCTCCTACCAAAGTTATCTCTTCCTAAAATATGACTGAAATATACGTCAGCAGCAGCAGGATTTAATTCACACAACAAATTGCAGGGAGCTCTAAGATTCGTTTTTCATCTGCATGTTTACTTCTAACTCAGTTTATAAAGTAACTCGATTCTAACTGCCTCGACACCCGGCTGACAGTACTGTAATTAACAGGTATTGACTTAGAAAAAAAAATCATTTTCTTGAGGAGGAAGCTGACAATTTTTTTAAAAGAAAAGAGAACTCAAAGTTGGCATCTAAGCAAAAATTAGAAAACATAAACTTTATCATACCAGCTGTTACAGAAACCAATTGTCTCCATTCTTCTTGATGCTTGCAGAAACGTCCAATTAACCTTTGCGAGATGGTCTTTAGGGCTGACTCTTTGTCAGATTTTGCTTGTGATAGCTCTTTTAATAATTTCTTGATGGTTGGAGTCCAGTATCGAAAGACACCCTGAAAAGATGGGTGTGTAAAACAGAAAGGAAATCAGCAATTTCGAGAAGAATATATATCTTCCTATCCGTGAGGTTAAGACCATATGGAAACAATCAGAGATGCGAGACAGAAGGACTCAACTAAAACCATCAGACCGACTTGTTAAGATGAGAATGGCATTCTCTTTAAAATGCGACACTTGGTCGATTGTTTACCTTTTTGGATGAGCATAATTCATAATCTTGAGGAACACTCCCACTTAAACTTTCAGGAACTTCCAAGAGGTATTCGTCTTTGCCAACTGTCACATAATTTATCTGGACAAGATCCCCAAAGCTCTGATCATTACACTCAGTTGATTAGGCATTTAAGAGACAAAAACATGTATGGAAGTAATTCTTACTGATGCATCTCCGAGTAATTTTCGTTGCTCCTTCAGATGTTTTGTCAAATTGGATTCCAGTTCTTTAACCGTTTTACAGGTAAAATCATACTCTTCATCAGCCCCTTGATGAGGTACTACACGTCCAGAATTGTGAGCTTCTACCCAGTCAAAAGCATCCTTGAAATACTTAATGGAGGATGAGGTGTTTGGAAGACTTTGACCTGACATAAAAAGCATGTAAGATGCTGTAGATCTACCAATCTAAGAATGTAACATGGAGAGTATTGATGATACCAGGTGTAAGCAAGTGAAGCAGCCGCCTAGATTTATCATGCTTCAAAATAACACGAAGGGAAGAGCATGCTTCCACCATTGTTTCACAACCACGTAGAGTTGATATGAACTCTTGTAGCTGCTTCTTTGCCACATCTTCATATAGAACCACTTTATCTCCATTTCTTCCACTAGCTTCACTGTAACATGTAAATCAACGATTGTTTTAATAAAAATGTTTAGTAGATCTCTGGTATGAACATGCGATGCAAGATATAACATTTCCTCAATCCAGCAAATCCCTTACGTGCTAGAATAGATACGTGCAATCAACCGCTCCATGTCTGGAAGTCTCGACAATGCCTTCCGGAATTCGAGCGAGTACGGCAGATTTTCCCCCTGAAGGTACACAATTCAAAGAGTTGTCAGACAGATAGCAAATATGGGAGTTTTCACATTGCATGTAGAGTAAGCTTCATAATACTAAGGAAATAATTTCCAGAAATAGATGGTTAGTTGAAAGCATAGAAAAACATCATCTGTGTCATTGAGATACAGTGACATAACAAGATCTTGAACACCCATAATGGGAAAATAGAGTAGTTCTGAAGAGATCTGTTAAATGGTGCAAAACTGAAAATGAAAAAAAAAAATGGAAATCAAGATGACCGGTTATCGTCTATTTGAAAAACAAAGAAATGTAACCCATTGCTTGTAACCTATACAGCACATGTCGGCAGTATATAAAGCCAAGCAATTCTTTCAAAGACTCACCCGCAGAATCGCTACAGCATCTTGACGTTCCTTAATCAGTTCCGGATTATATAGGGGTCTTGCCAGCCATGTTTTCAGTAACCGTTTCCCAGACGCAGTGACACATTGATTTAATTGTGCATACAGCGTTCTTCAAAAAAAAAAAAACAACACTCACTTTAGATTTAGAACACATATCAATTACGTTTGATAATTTAGTAAGATAGAGAAACCTTACCCCGAAAAGCCTCCATTTCTGCTGTTTTCAAATATCTCAAGGTTTTCGAGGGCAGCAGCATCAAGAACCATGTGCTGTTTCTCAGTAAAGTTGTTGAAATCGCAGCACGGCAGGGATTCAAACTTGGCAAATCTAAGAAGACTCTCATCTAAGAAAGCTTCTCTCAGGTAGTAAATGGCACCACCAAGAGCAGAGAGTGCCAGGCTACCATTCTTATCTCCAGTTGCTAATTCAGACAACATTTTTGGTAGGAAGCTTGAACCACTTTCATTGCAAAAGGATCCATCCCCTAGAATTTTTCCCTCACCAGCATGCGCAGAGGACGGTTGACAACTGATTCGCTTGTAGAAAATTTCAACTTCATGTATGGTCTTCTCTGCATCCCAAAATTCAGAAAGTGGAACCAGATTATTTATCAAGGGATTTCTGGTGTGTCTAACTATTGTTCTCTCCGTTGCAGAACTAAGCACATTAGCTGGTTTAATGATTTCCACCGGCCTTATCTCAGAAAGCATGCAAGATAATGCACTGCAATCTTGATCATCCTTGAACTGTTAGGAGTTGAAAACAATGCCGTCAGATAGAATAGATGTCAAAAGCCAAAAATATCCACAGAGACGGTTCCTAAGAGGAATTATACAAGAAATGTTACATATGCTAAACATGCATCGCTTTTCTTTCGATCAATTCAATGAACCCACCTGCCCCAGAATGATCTTCTTTGTCGCAACATCAACCAAACAGACACCAAAATTGTGCTCTGCTCTCTGGTCAGTTAAACTCTCTCCTCCTTCAGTCAACGCCATCAGATAAGATGCATCCGGATTAGTTAATAGCATCTCCCCATCTGTCAGCGTGCCTCTTGTAACAACTGCACATATTTCACGCTTCACAACCTACAAGAACAAGAACAGGAGTAATGTCACTAGGAGTCCTTCCTATCATTACTTTCTAACCAAAGCACCAGCAATCATAATTGAGTTTTAGATTCATTAGCAATCAAATTAATTGACTAGAAAGTTATGATGCCTAGTATAACTAAATTCATAGTGGGACCTACTTTATCCTTGGAGCCTTTCTCTTTTCGGCGTCGCTCCAGCTGATCAGGTGTTTCTGTTTGCTCCACGACTAAAACTCGATAGCCCTGTTCCATTCAATTCAATCAGCTACCCAACAGCATAACTTTTGCCCATGAATGTGATTTTCCCACACATAACAAGAAATAAATCATACTTAGACTGGAATTACAACGTTTCTGAAAACAAACCTTTTTAACTAATTTCTCGATGTTTACAGAGAAATTCTTCTCGGGAAATCCACAATGTGGTTGTTCTCCCTAGACAACGAAGAGCTACATTAGGTGCTTTTAAAGAAAAAAAAAATAAGATAAAGAGAGTACAAGAGAAATGCATAGTGTATTTTACAATGAAAGGGACATTTTAAAACGATGTGATGTCAATCCTTTGGTTTTTTAGGACATTTTAAAGAGATGTATCGAAAAGCATCAACAAATTATGAGTCGTAAGAAATCAGTTACCCTCATGTACTGTAAATCAAGTTCCTTGGCTCCTACATGCGCATCCATCTCAAAAAGCTCATAGAATTTACCCATCTGCTTGTCATCAAAAGAAAGCCATTAAATCCTCAAATCTCCTACCAAGAAATAAGTTATGATTATCTACCTTGAAGAAAACAACTTTGTCCATATGTTTTGATTTAAACTCCCACCATTGTCTCTGAAAAAAGGGCAACAGAATCAAATAAAAGGAATTTGAGTCGCTTCATCAAATACACCGAAGCAGATTTCCATGTGGCCTTACCTGGCCTCCTGTTAATTTCTTCACAAAGTCAGGAGGAAGGTAGAGTGTCCTCGGATCATAATTCTCATCGGTAGGGCGTCTCCTTTTTGCATCTCTTCGGTCTCTGCTCACCAGAATTATGTACAAGAACAAACACATTACAACTCAGCTAAGATAGGGATCATGCGACCTACTAATACATCATGAAGTTAAAAGAAAATTAGAGATGTTCCTGCAAGTAGAGACAATTATTGTTTAAGACACTAATTAACCTCAAAGTTCGTAGGTATATATTCCAGATTTTTATACTCCTAGCCACCATAGCAAATAGCCTCTAAGATGGGAAAAAATAGTGAAAGACTTACACTCCCAGGAAGCGAAATTTCTCGGATTCACGGGCACCAAATCTAGCCAGAGCATCCCCATCCAATATGTTATCATCCAAACCATTGACCACCTTATCAGCTGCAGTAAAACAAGAGAAACTTTAGCAGCCAACAAAGAACAGCATCTTAAGCCAAAGTCAGTGCAAGAGACATTTTGCATGATTCTCATCTGTTAACAAGATGCAACCTTGAAGTGTCACGAACCAACCAAAAAATGCAAAAATAAGCACTTTACAGCAAGATACCTTGTTCAATCTTGTTCGCAGGCTCCACAACGGAAGCCTTAAAGCCTTTCAAGGTAGTGTCCTTATCAATCCTACTTTTCTTCTCACTACCTGATTTCGCTACTTCACTAGTCTTCCGCTTTTTAGAGTCAGTTTTGGAAACTCTTTTTACCTTAGGTGTTTCTTCATCTTCTTCTTCCACCAGCTCTTCTTCATCCATCATCTCATTCTCATCATCCAACTCCACATCGTCTTCCTCGCTCTCAAATACCTCCTTCCCCGCGTTCTTTCCCCAGTCTTCATCGCTAGAATCATCACCGTCACTTTTGCTTTCTTTCTCTTCATCCACATTACCCATCTCCACATCCACATCATCATCATCATCCGTCACAACTCTTCGGAAAGCCGAAGCGTCTCGTCTCAATCGCTTAAACCTCAGTCCTGATTTTTCCTCAGCCCTCCACTCGATCTTCTCCTTCCCCAAATCCAAAGATTCCTCTTCCCCATCGTCATACTCGACCACATGCTTCCCCTCGCCCTTGTTGTAAGATGTCACAATCCCATCATACCATTTCTTATCCAACGGCCAATAAACCCTAACTTGTTTTCCCACCACCTCGTCCCCGTACGTATTTCCTGCCGATTTCGGGGGCGAAGGTGTCTGTCCGATGACGAGGAGGGGCTTCTTAAGCTTCGACTGTACAGGAGAAGGAGTCGCCGGACCGGGGCTGGGACTCCGAGCAGGAGGTTCTGAGATAGGGCTAGGGTTGGATTTGGGGATTTTCTTACCGGGAAGCGGTGGAGATGGTGACGGAGACGGAGAACTAGGGTTAGGGTTAGATTTGGGGGTTTTCTTATTGGAGAGTGGAGATGGAGATGGAGAAGGAGAAGAAGATGAGGCAGATTTGCCGAAGAAAGCTGTGATCTGACGCTGCGGATTCACCAACGGAGACCTTCCACTGATATGTCGGCGAGACGGCGCCATTAGTAGGAGGAGGAAGCGAAGAGATAAAGTTGGGAGAGGGAAAGAGGGAGATGGAGAGAAGGAAAGTGAAAGATCGGGAGCTTAATGGAGTGAAGAGAGAGAGAGAGCGCGCGGGAATTTCACCGGGAAAGACGCCGGCGAAACTTGGGAAATGGCGGGAAACAACGCCTAGTAATAAGATAAAAATGTTTCTGCGAGTGTCATCATCGAATGAAGAAGCATGCCGTTAGCTTAGTGAAGAGCTGTAAAAGGCCTAAAACTGTCCAATAAGGCCCATCAGTTCGGGTGTTGGGGGATAAGTTCCTTGATGGTTCTTCTTCTGTTGGGCAAAGGGCACGTCCCCAAAATAGTAGCAGGGTCTGATTTATATCATCTCTAACACATACTCTTTTTCATATTAGATGTTCAAGATTTTTTGTCACAGATTTTAAAATCATTTTCTTTTTCCAAACTAAAGATTCTATCTTAACTATGTAAAGGCAATTCAACTAAGATACTTTGTATAATACTATAAGTCTATAATACAATTAAAAAAATTACATTTAAAAATTGTAAACAAAGTGTAATTTGAAACAATTTATTCCCATAAAACATTGTTAAATTGTGAAACTACACACCTAATTGCGGATACATGTGCGAGAACCCAAACCATGCACTACAAGAAAACATCTTGTATTCCTACCAGAATTTTGACGAAATATTTGATAGGAAATTTTCATGACCAATTTTCTATGCAATTTTGACAAAAAATAAAAGTGATGAGAAATTGGTAGGAAATTTTCTACCAAATATTTTGTCAAAATTTCATAGGATATTTCCTACCAATAACCTATCACGCGGTCAAAAATTGAAAGAAAAGTGGTAGGGCCAATGGCTAGTAAATATTTCGTAGGAAATTTCTTACCAATTTTTGACGAAAAATTATGTGTAAGAATATCGTAGGAATTTGGTAAGAAAATTTTACATTAGCATGAGGAAGCTGCTCTATAAATAAGACATTCATCTTCCTTTTAATTAATTTTTTTCTATATATAATATCTCTATATATAGTATCTCTATATATAGTATCTCTATATATATAGTAATAATTGAATTAATAATTAATTCATCTTTTAGTTTAAATTTAATTTAATTTTTAATTTTAAAAATATAATTTTTTTTTACAAAATCTGGCAAATGATAGAAAAATGGTAGGAATATTTGAAATTGGAAAGAATGAAACTGAAGGAAGATAGAAGTAATTTGGTAGGTACTTTCCTACGAATATCCTACCGCGAAAATTTTCCTACCAAAATTTTTGTAGGAAATTTCCTACGATTTTTCTACCTTTTAAAATTTTCGACGGCATAGAACCTACAAAAATATTTGGTAGAAAATTGGAAAAGCCGGTTTCCTAATTTTCTGATGAAATATGTGGTAAGAATATGTGATGTTTTCTCGTAGTGATGAACTAAACAACGTTGTACTTGTCTCAAAAAAAAAAAACCAGCTTAAACCAATGTAAATTAGATTCAACATGATTAGCCTTATTTCTAAACAACTTTTTCAAAAGTAATAATTCCGTGAAAGTAGAAAATAAATGCAATAGTAACAACAAACTATAAAATTTCCACGAATTATACAAAAGTAAATTTTGGTTTTGAGTCATTGAACAGGTAAAAATGATGACTGCTACAAAATCCACTTCTACAGTCTTTAAGTTAAGAAATCTAATAAGATAACAGAGAAAGCACACATAACATAAGAAAACACACTTTTTTTTTGAGAATGGTGTTACTGAATTTCTTAAAAAGCAAAAGGATTTTAGATAAAACGGATGTCAAAGGTGTTAGGATCAATCTGCCAAACATTCAGAGCTGCATATTCCTCCAAACACTCCTTAAGCTGAGCCTCACTGTATCCCTGTTTACATCCAAATCACTCAGGTCTCAGTGATCGTTCATATATCAGAAAAAGAAAAAGAAAGAAGAAGTAAACAAACCTTTCTAGAGATCCAGTTAAGTGCATTTGCGTAGGTCACATGTGTCTTGTTCGATCTTGCAGCTTCGTCTCTTATGATGGAGTATGTGTCTGATATTGCATCCAGTCCTGCTTTTTGTCGATCATCCGCATACAATGATATTTTCGACATCTGCATTAGTCTAAGCGCTTCATCCACATCACTTTGTGCCACTGATTCTGAGAATCTCAACCTTGCTAGTGCCTATAGAACAAAAGCAAAATCATTTACTTCCACAAAGTGTGCCCCCAACTCAATCCAACCCAGGTTTCCTACTTCAAAGTCTTTTTGGTTTTTGGATTCTACTTACAGCGGATATGCGTAGAATGCTGAGCAGAGTTCTCACGGTTGTGTAAGAATGAGGAGTATTTGATTTCGCTTCTTCTTGCCTGATGCTGGAATAAGCTGTTGCTATATATTCCTCTAACTCTGCTGGAACGTGTGGTGATAATCTCCTCGCAGCTGAAATGTATGCACTAGAGAAACCAGACAGAGATGCTCATGTTAAAGTCTATGACTCTGCTGAACAAGAAGAATTTTATAGAAGCGATTTAACCTACCGGAGAATATTAGGTTCCAGCGGCTCAAAGCCAAGCGCAGGAGATTCTCTTGTCTGGTGCACATGAAGTACATGCTTAGCCAATTCAAGGTCACTGTCCATATCAGCTCGATCTAAGATCAACCACAGAAGATCGAATCTTGAAAGAAGGGCTGGTGGAAGATTGATATTTTCAGCGGGGGTTCTTCGCAAATCGTATCTTCCCCTTCATAAACACAAAAATACATTAACTTATAGCAACGGTCCCAAACCTTTCATAAGATTTTATTTTTTATTCATACTAGAAAGGTCAGTTACCAGGCTGGATTGGCTGCAGCAAGAACAGCTGTTCGAGCGTTCAAAGACGTGGTAATCCCAGCTTTCGCAATGCTTACAGTTTGCTGCTCCATGACCTCATGAATTGCAGTACGATCGGATTCATCCATCTTATCAAACTCATCAATTGCACAGATTCCCATGTCAGCCAGGACCTGAAATAGAAATTGTACCAAATGCTAGAAATCACATAGCTCTTAGCAAGACATCATACTTTCTATAATATCCTAAGCAAAGAATCATTGTATCTCACCAGTGCTCCTCCTTCTAAAACCATCTCATTTGTCACTTGATCTCTCATAACAGCGGCTGTTAGACCAACTCCACTGCTACCTTTTCCTGTTGTGTAGACTCCCCTTGGAGCAACATTTATAATGTGCTTCAGAAGCTGACTTTTGGCAACTCCAGGATCACCCATCAGACATATATGCACATCTCCTCTGATCTGCAAGATAATTCATACATGGCTGATTTTAGTATTCTACGCAAATTATATATGTTCCAATCAATTGCAATGTGCTTTCGAATGGCTGCACACCTGTACCCAAAATATAAATCATAAAGCTCCATAACTCAATGAACAACGACGACAGACACGTCAAGTGAATGGAAAGAGGCAAGGCGATAAAGTTAGAGATGAACTAAAGCAAACAACTACTTTGTATAGTTTTCATTATAAAAAGGTAGGAACATCATGGGAACATTGCAAGATAAAACTAGAGGACAGGAAACTTAACCTTCATCCCATCCTTTAACTGCCTGTGAGGAGCACCCACAAGAAGGAGAAGCAAAGCTTTTTTAATATCTTCATGTCCATAAATCTCAGGGGCCAGAGATCGTGATAGCTTATTGTAAATGTCACCATCCTCGGCCAAACGTGCAATCTGTTCTTCCTCATCTTTCTGAAACTCATATCTGTAGATTTTAATAGAAAAAGGTCAAGATGTTTTAGCAAATGCCAAAAACATGGAAACGTTACTAAATCAGATATTTCTTCAGAGTTCAGGTGTAGCATTGGCTTACTCTTCGTATTTCTTCTTGAAATGAGTCACAGCTGTTGCTTCCAGATATGTGTCTGCTACTAGGCCAGCTCGAAGTGCCTTGAACCCAGTGTAAGGAATGGGAAGAAAAATCCCTGAGAATTCAACAACGTCACCAGGTGCTACCTACAAGGGTTTCAAGGAATCTGGTAAGAAATTAACAATCCTACTACGGTAAGTGACACAAACTAACAATAAACTTTGATCGAGTTCCGGTACAGCAAAAGAAAAAATTCCTCTTGAATGCAGAGCAAGTAAAAAAATTATATAAAGTTATTTGCTTCGCATCTAATGAAAATATCTAGACTCCCGGCAGGGTTCACTGTTCTGTTAGGAGCTGTTTTAAATCCATTAAGCTAGAGTATTCCATATCAGTGTATTTAAGCCGAATAATACTATTCCTAAGCAACCTAGCTATTGATTCTTTAAGGTAAACAACTACACTATAATAAAAGGTCAAGAAAAACAACCTTTCTTGTCAACTCTCCTCTTAGATGAACAGTCATTGACCTCGGAATATGCCCTTTAGGTACATGCTCAGCCAACTCTTGCATCTTGGCCTGCAATGTAAGAACTCTTTTACTCATTAATTTGATATCAGTGCAAACATTCACATAAATGACACTCTCCAAACAGAACAGAACCTCCTGGAACTTTAGAAACTTTGATGCTCTGAGCTGAAGAATAGGATTTCCGGATTTGTTGTTAAGGCGACAGCGGCTGGAGGGGCACTTAAACAAAGGCATGAAAACTCTTGATGTGACTTCCTGATTTGGCATGTAACAGGAAGATAATCAGAATCAGTATTAGAGAAATAATAATTATAAAAACTACGATCTGGCAGGCATAGTTGAGTACCTGGTAAATTTCATGACCACAATCTTCGCATGTGTACACAGCAACCGCCATCAGTGGCTTGACATCGGAACAGCGAGTCACAATACCAGCTATCCTGACAAGTTGCCCAATGTGTGAAGCCTTAACCTCCCTAATGGTAGATGGCCGTCCCTTTGAAGGAGCTTTAAAATAAACCTCGCTGAATCAAAAATGAATTCATTAGCAAACTTTTGATAGAAATATTCAACCGAAAACTTGAGTCATCAACAAAACGATCCAGTCAAGTAAGGGTAATAACAGTCCCTCAACTAAGCTATCAGTAACAATCCACACAAAAAATGAAGATTCTCACACACATTAGACTACACAGATTCATAAGAACTTACTAAAATCTTTTAATCTCCGAAGGAATTTGCTGACGCGAATCAGGAACATCTGCATTATCAGTTACATCCTCGGCTCTCTGTGTCATCAGTATATCATGATCATCATCTGGAAATGCCTCCGTTGGCTCAGGTAGCAACTCGTCAATTGCGGCGGAGAAAATGGAAACATATCGGCGGGTGTTTTCAGTCAACCGTCTGAAAAACTCCTCATCATCATTCTTGTGCTGCAACAGCAAAGAGACGAGTAAGTTCACTAAGCTTTACAATATCCATAAAGGAGCAACATGAGATTAACAACAAAAAAAACTCACATTGAATAGGTCCTCCAGATCGATCTGAATAGCCCGAATCTTACGATTCGCAACTTCTTGCTACAGAAATCAGACAAAAGGAGGAAGATATAAGAATTATTGTCGTAGCCCAGATATAAAATTCACAATACGCAGGTTCCCAGAATATTTTCGCGAAAGCCATACATAAAATATGAAGACGAAACCAAAACGAAAAATCTACAAAATAGAGAGATGATTCGACCTAGAGGGCATAAATGAATCCACCAATTTCAATTAGATTGTTGATTAATCGAGTTAGCCCTAACTTAGGGAGATCCGCTAAAACCCTAGAATTAGAAAAATCTGGTAAACAAAATCAGGAGACACTCACGAGAATCTCCAGGTACTTAGATCCGCCATTAACATCGGAGAAATTCGCGAGAAATTCCTTGGCAAGCGCTGCAAAAAAAGAATCAAAACCACATGAGAACAAAAGAGGAAGAGTTTATCGAGGAGGGGCACACAAAAGGAAGAAGCGGAGAGATTTTACCTTTGTCGGCTTCGTAATCATGCTCTTTCATGGTTGAAACTTAGGCTAAGGCTAGAGAGAAGAGAGAGAGAGTCGGAGAGAAAGAGTGAGAGACAAAGGAATGACGATTGACTGCTGCAAAATTTAGGCGGCAAAGCGATGTAAATTAAGACGAGATTTAGGCGGGAAAAATACAGAGAGTGACGACGAGAAAGGGCGGGGTATGAATGGACGGTCCAGATCTAATGATATGGTGATATGTGCAGATGTCGAAGATAATTTTTTTTTTAAAAAAAAAAATGAAAAAGTGTGGCTGCTGGGATTCGAGCCCAGGTCTCCACGGCCACAACGTGGAATTCTAACCACTAAACTACAGCCACTTTGTTGTTGATTTACCCAATGTTTTATTTATATCAAGCTACGTTTGTTTTTTGTTTTTGTTTTTTGTCAACATATCTAGCTATGTTTAAAATTCCGTTACCAATAATGGTTTGTATTTATTATATTTTTTGTTTTTTTTTGATATTTTCCTATAGCAAATGTGGACAAGCTTTGTCACCTTCATTTTTAGTTAAAAGGCTTTGTCATCTTCATCTTCCTCCATTATTATGAAAACTACTTTGTATGTGTTATTTCTTCTTACATTTTTTTTCCCCTACTCAAACCATTGTTAATGATTCATTCTCTCTAGACTCTAGTCTCTCTTTTTTTTTCTCCATATTTGAATCCGTTTGTAGTGTTTAGGTTTTGATTAGATTTGTGAATCGTCTTCTATTCGACTCTAGTTTTATTTTGGCTTTCATCAAACTTGGTCAACAAACATCTTTAACATCGCCTTTATATTAGGCGATTAAAATTCATGAAATAAATAGCAAATGGAGTCTGAATAATTTGAGTCTACAGAAAATCGTCACATCTTCCTTCTTCTTCCTCTTCTTTCTCCTGTAACTCTGTAAGTAAGTCTTCTTAATAATTTCTCCGAATTTCTTCCGGAATCAGGACCGAATCTGTTTTTCTTCAACCTACGATGACCAATCACACATGTCACGATTCTTTACTCTCTTACAATAATCAGAGAAACTGATTAAAAACAATTTTGGTTTTTTTTTTCCAGGTGTTGAACGGATATAAGAGAGGAATCAAAAGAATAAAGAACAAACACTTTATCAACATGACATTTGGCAAAAAGGTTTTAAACAAAAAATCCTTCTTTTTCTACTCTGCTTAAATTCCCACGGCCACGAACAAGAAGATTTGTGAAAATGTAGATCATATTAAGACATGCAAATCCGCATTAAATAAGGTCAACATTTGTGTTGTGCAGATTTGTTTGACAGAATTAATGTTTAGATAAGTTCAAGTAAAGGGCATCCCTTAAATTTTTTTTTTTTTTTGCAAGACATCTCTTTATTGTTAAGCTTTTAATTCCCAACAATGATCTACCAAACACTAATAATTCACATGCAAATATCACAAATCTCAAAGAGGAAAAACTGAATCTGAGCCACGTGAAATGAATATACCCCTTTTGTTTCGTTTTCTCTCAGATTCTGGAAATTTGAGTAAAAAAAAAAAGTCAACCATTGCAGCAAACTCTTAAGAAGCAAAGCAAACCAAAGAGAAAAAGAAGAAGAAGAAGAAAATGGCAGGAGGGTCGTTTGGTCCTACCGGTGTGGCAAAGGAAAGAGCAGAGCAATACCAAGGGAAAGTCACTGGCTATGTCATAATCGCTTGCCTTGTTGCAGCCATTGGTGGATCCATCTTTGGATATGACGTTGGAATCTCAGGTTCTTTATCTTCTTCTTCTTCTTCTTCCTCCTCTCTGGAATCCAAAAATCTGAAACCTTGTGATGTTTACAGGAGGAGTCACATCAATGGATGAATTCCTTGAAGAGTTTTTCCACTCAGTGTATGAGAAGAAGAAGCATGCTCACGAGAGTAACTACTGCAAATATGATGATCAAGGATTAGCTGCTTTCACTTCTTCACTCTACTTGGCTGGTTTGGTCTCGACCCTGGTCGCTTCGCCTATCACTAGGAACTATGGAAGGCGTGCAAGTATTGTCTGTGGTGGAATCAGCTTTTTTCTTGGAGCTGCTTTGAACGCTGGAGCTGTGAATCTAGCAATGCTTCTTGCGGGACGGATCTTGCTCGGTATTGGCATTGGCTTTGGAAATCAGGTAGACATAATTTTCCTTTGTTGAACCAAATCTATGAATCTTTGGCGATAAACCAATCTCATCATTATGACAGTAGCTTGCTTCTGGTTTTGTTTTCAGGCGGTTCCTTTGTATTTATCAGAGGTGGCACCAACACATCTGCGAGGTGGTTTAAACATGATGTTTCAGTTAGCAACAACTCTTGGGATCTTCACGGCGAATATGGTCAATTTCGGTACTCAAAAGCTCAAGCCTTGGGGATGGAGACTCTCTCTTGGTCTGGCTGCTTTTCCAGCTTTGCTTATGACGCTTGGCGGGTTTTTGTTACCCGAGACTCCCAACAGTTTGGTCGAGAGAGGATTAACGGAGAGAGGAAGACGAGTTCTTGAGAAGCTAAGAGGAACGAAAAACGTCAATGCAGAGCTACAAGACATGGTAGATGCGAGCGAGCTTGCGAATTCAATCAAGCATCCATTCAGGAACATTCTGCAGAAACGACACAGGCCACAGCTAGTTATGGCAATTTGCATGCCAATGTTTCAGATCCTAACAGGGATAAACTCCATTCTCTTCTACGCGCCGGTTCTGTTTCAGACAATGGGATTCGGAGGAAACGCTTCTCTCTACTCATCAGCATTAACAGGAGCTGTTCTTGTCCTCTCAACATTGGTTTCTATAGCGTTAGTGGACAGACTTGGACGACGAGCTCTTCTCATCAGTGGAGGATTACAAATGATAATCTGTCAAGTCATAGTCGCAGTGATCTTGGGAGTGAAATTCGGAGACAACCAAGAGCTATCAAAAGGGTACTCAATAGTTGTAGTCATCTTCATTTGCCTCTTTGTGATAGCTTTTGGATGGTCTTGGGGACCTCTTGGATGGACCATACCGAGCGAAATCTTCCCGTTGGAGACTCGTTCAGCTGGGCAGAGTATCACTGTTGCTGTGAATCTCCTCTTCACTTTCATCATAGCTCAAGCTTTTCTTTCTCTCCTCTGTGCATTCAAGTTTGGCATCTTCCTCTTCTTTGCTGGTTGGGTCTCAGTGATGACAATCTTTGTCTATTTCTTGCTGCCTGAAACCAAAGGAGTGCCAATTGAAGAGATGACACTCTTGTGGAAGAAACATTGGTTCTGGAAAAAAATATTACCTGAAACAAATCCTGAAACAAATCATGAAGCTGAAGCTGAGAGAAACAATGAGACAAATACAAATAGCTCTGTCTAAAGAGAACAGATTCTGTAAGATTATAACTTGTTGTCATCATTATTATTGATTTTTCGAGAATCCAAAACAATGAAAACTTTTGTGTTATACTAAGATTATTATATAGCATTAAAAAAACAAAGATTGTGATCATCATGTGACAACTACAAACGGAAAATTTAGCACATGAAGAATCCAAAAACACACAACAAAAAAGCCATAGATATAGAGTCACGGTGACTGTTTCCCTCTCCTCCCCAAATACAGAGTTTGGAACTTTGAGCAGCCAAAGATTGGTTGCAATTGGCGATGGCGATCACAACACTCTCCATCTTTCTTCTTTATGTGAAACAAACAATTGTTTCCTCTTGTCTTCAGGATTCTTCAACATAGGCTTCGAAAGAGACGGCGTTTGCAAGCTATTTTAGGGTTTCCCGATAAATCTAAACAAGGAGCTTGTTCTTCCCCAAAAAACATGGAATAGGAAGAGAGCATGGAGGCGGAGAAACTGAACAACCAGTACCGGCGTATTTTCCGGCGACGATCTCCAATCCTTTAAAAGCTCCGATCTGCTTCTGCACAGTCTCCGGGTCGGGTCCGATTCTATTAGTGGATGCTACAACGAGATCAACATCAGTCGTCCTCAAAGCAGATCGGTTTTTATCATCACCATCTCGATCGACGCAGCTACTACTACTATTCTCCTTGCTCCGGAACGCGCTCAGTGTCTCGCCGCGTTTGAGGATCTTGACTTGTCCCATAACAAGATTGGTATTCGCCGCCGGAGATACAACCAACTTTCTCGACTGAGACGCCGTAGGGGTTCGCTTGCGTCGTCGAGGAGCCGCGTTAGCGTGACGGTGGGTTAGGGTTTCGTGATCGAAACGATTCTTTAAAGAGTTTCGAGAAGAGAGAATCGCAGTGGCCATCGCTTTAGGCTTTTTTGATTAGAAAAAGATAAACTTGAAGAAGATGGACTCAAGGGAACTCTTTTTATATACAACCTGTGACACGACCGACTGGGAATAATGGAATATCTATTAAACTTACCTCTAATGTAATTTAGGGTTTTACTGGAACTATTTGACTTTTAATTTTTAATTTAGTTTAGTTTAGGGTTTCCACATCATTCCTAATCAAATATGTCGGCTTTTGCCAACAATTCAAATAGTTTATGAAATACGTAAACAGTTTGATGGTTTTGATTTACACTACCGGATGAAGCAAAAATATGGCAAAAATCATGAGACACAACAACACACACTCGCTTTGTTTTGAGTTGATTGGTTATATAATTTTCAAGAGGAGGAAACTGTGTTGTTGTTGTTGTTGTTGTTGTGCTCCTTTGACTTAGCGAGCTTAGCTTGTATGAGTTTGTCCAAGATCGGTGGCTCCAATGGAATCACATCAAGACACCTCTCTGAAGCCGCAACAATCACCTGTTAGCGCACACAACACGGTCAGAGAATGAATGGTCAGATCCAAAATTAGCAGCTAGACACAGTAATCCAAAATAACCAAATACTAAGTGGTTAAGAGAAGAAAAGCCATGGAAGAAGCTTTTGGTGTGTACAATCACCTCGTCGAGCAAGAAGTCGATTGCAGCTTCGTCCTCAACTGTTTCTTTCAATGGAGCTTTTAGGAACTGAATGTCTAGCTGAATCTGTTGGAACCCGCTCCGGTTAAACGTTTGGAGCCGAACATATTCTTGCAAACTCTTCAGGCAGAGCTTTACTGTTGTCGTAACAACTGATTCCTGCAAGTATTTTAGCATTAAAACAAAGTAAATAAAAAAAAAGACGAGGAGATGACGCTCCGTGTGTGTTTGATGCCGGAACCTCCTATTTTATTTGTTGTTTCTTACCTGGGTAAATTCAACCTTGGTGAATATTTCTACTTTTTGCTTGAACAGTTTTGCTAGATGTGTCTCGAAAAGCTGGCTTCGTGCTCTCTGTGAATTCGACCGTGCCATCTTATCGTTATGGAGTGTATTGCTCCGTGATGAGGTTGTAGTGTTACTTCCGTTGCTGTCTGATCTCTTGTGCTTACGGAAAGTTCCTTGAGGTAAGATTTGTTTCACTTCTTTACCAACTTCTTCTAACTACAAAGCGGAATTCCAAAAAAAGAAAGTCAGCTGTCGCATCTTCCTTGGTTATATTTTCCAGATTGAAAGGAGAATATTTGTCAAACCTGTTGAAGAAACATATCGACAAACATGTGAACCTCTCGTGGCTCCTTGTGCTGCAGAATTTTTAGAATCTTCAGTAAACAGTGACTGGTAGAATGCTTCTGTAAGAGGATTAGTCACACAACAAAGGCAGTTACCTTAACCCAGTTTGGTGTCTTGAACCTCTTTCTTAGTACAATCGATATCTTCTGTGTTCTTGTATCTATGTACTGAAATATTGGAAATGATTCAGTTAGTTGATGTTAAGTTTTTGTAAACGACCTCAACATTTGGAGTTTAATTCATACATGCTGGAGAAGTTTCTCGCTGGCCGCGTGGAAGACCCGGCAAAGTTCTCCAGGGATAAAAGCAGGCCCATTCTCATAGGCTTGGGAGTTTCCACCAGAGAAAGAAGCAGCTATTTCCTGAATCAACAACATATGGAATTTCTGAATTCCGCTACCAATGTGTTTTAAACTTTCTTACATCAAACCAGGAGTAAGACTCTTTTACCTCAGTAATTCTCGGGATGACCTTTTGTTCGATAAAGACAGAGAGCTGCGCCAATACAAGGATGAGACCCGCATGAATTTTCTCACACGATTTTCCTTCCATCAAACCTTCAGTCTCGTTTGATGAGCTAGTTTTGCCTGAGAGCGCTAGAAAGTGAGCTTCAAGTGACCTGAAGAAGTCTTGAAATCCTTTCTGAATCCAACCAATGAATAAGTCCTTCATCTTGAGAAATATTCCAGTATCTTCATCAAGAAGCTGAAGGAAGTCCTGAAACGATAAAAAAAAAAAAAAAACGTTTTTGAGCATGGAATATTTTACAGAGGAAATGATTTCCAAAATATAACATTATCATAAATAACAGAAGAAGGAATCTGCCTGAAATAAATCTGCGGTGCCTTGAAGAACTGCCTTTCTGCTATCTTCAAGGACAACCTTCAATATCTCCCCGTCAACAACTTCCTTTTGGTTGATATCGAATTTCAAGAGAGTATCTGCCACGTATAGAGACCTTACTTAAGTTTTGATTTCTTCAAAGACTAAACTTCATGAAGAAATTAATCTACTCTTAGTCACTTGCTGCCCCCTTTATCAAATTATTCAAAGGAGCCATGTCATAGGACGTAGTTTGAATTATTTTAGCTACACTCTCTCTCTATTTCTCTAACTAAGATATTCGAAATCGAGTAGATATTCAAAAACAGCGAACCTGATATATCTTGTTGAAGATTGGAGAACGTCCTTGCAACAAATTGCTTAAGAGTAACCTGGGCAGCCTGAAATGATGAGTTCGAGTTAACATATACAGGTCTACTCATCATAACGAAAAGAAGAGTGACATAGAGCAATTGAACGGCCACCTCCGCAGATAAATCAGAGAGTGCAGCCTCAGGTAGCACCTCGTCCATAAGTACCACATCTTCCCATATAATTCCTATGTCCAACAGAAATCAGACAAGGAATACGATTATTAGACTGATTAAATCAAAGCTTTTCAGAGGGAAAGGGAAGTAACGTAAGGAAAGAGATACAAGTAAGAGACAACAGCACGAGGAAAACCACTGCACTCACGAAAAATTCCAAGAAAATCTGCTGCAGATACCCGTTTTCTTATATATACTTCCATGTTCTCAAAGTGCCTAACAACCGTAAGTGTTAGAAATTCCGCGGGTCAGACGCAAACAAAGTCTCGGTTTATGGATAAATGTATCAAAGAAAAAGTACATTACATCGTTGTTAAGGCTCTTGCGAGTTTACAAAGTCTTTCTTCCGAGTCAGGGAATATTTCTCTGTAAGCGCGCATGGCCTCAGAAAATCCACGTACAGCGTCCTATCAGAAAAAGGGGGGCACACAATAAAATATCGAAAGTGCAGAAACAACTCGTAAAATCTGACAGAACAAAAATGAGTAAAAGAAATGAATTTTCAGTGTGATGGCTAATGAGCAAAAATCCATTGAAAAGTAGTTGCTGATATCCAAGGTGATTCGCAAATACACTCAGTATTACTGTGTTCCAACTTGCAATTATCAGAAACACAAGACAGAAGGAAGTGGCATAGTCCATGTTTACCTCATGAATTTTATCTGGACCTTGGTTATTACTTTCCGCATCCTTGGATGAATCATTGTGCTCTGCAAGTTTACTTGCCTCCTCAGGCTTTATTTGAAGACCATCAAGAGATTGTTCCAGTTTTTCCAACAGCTTGGCCTTTAAGCTATCAACCTGCAGGACGTGCGATCGAAATATATATCACAGCAATCAGTTGATACGTCCATGCAACAAAGAAAAAAATTCAGCTGCATATAATGGATTATGAACATCCGGAACATTGTAAATGCTTTAACAGACTAAACAGGTCGCAAATAATTGATAATTGAGCTGAGAGAAGGAACTAACAGGGACATCTAACTGCTTAAGAAGTACTGCAGCTTCAGCTCTGGCCTGTATGGATTCTGAATCTGAAAATAATTTCGTCTGTCGGAAAAGAAAAATCAAGTTTCTCGCATAAAGAATTACAGTATAAGGAATAACAAATAAAAACGAAAAGACCAGTTAATTGTTTATTAGGTTAATAAACCCGTAAGACTTCTATTAAAATTCAGACTATTATAGACTACTATGACCAAAAGGTACACCTGCAAGTTCTTTATGATGATTTCTATAGCTTCTTCGGAAGCTCGTCTGCAGTCTTGGAATGATGTATCACCATATACCTGAACAGAATTAGAAATTCATTTGTATATTAAGAAAGAAAAACGGCCCACAAACACTAAAAGGATACAACAAGAAATGGGAAGTTATCCGGGGACAGATATAAACCTTGAGAATTGGCATTGCTCCAGTATAGAACCTGACAGCATCGCCATAGCCTTCTGACTTGATGCATTTTTGGAGTCTTGCAGGTAAATCATAGATGAACTGCTCTTTTTTACAAAAATAATTTCTAATTAAATTTACAATAGCAAGCAACATTCCACTGTTATAATGATCAGGAGGCAACTATATAATATAGCATAGAAAACGAGGAGCTAGCAACAATAGTTTATAATCTACCTGAACTTTACGAAGAAGATTACGTGTCCGGTGTAGTTTCTCTATATGTTCTCTCTTTTCAAAAAGAGAAGTGTTGACCCCATCACTCCTTGATTGCACCGACATTATCTGCAGCAGTCAGTTGAGAGAACATACTACGGATCAGAAGTTCATACAACATTAAGTCGAAAACCTATAACTACACGTTATTCCATTTGTCCAAAGCACCTTCTGAAGAAGCTGGTCCATATTGCCTTCCATCCCAAAAATATTACTCTTCATCCTACCAGGTTAAAAAAGCAACATTTTGAACTTAGTATACACAGATTCCCGAGCGGTGTACTAAAATCATACAGAAAAATTGTTACAATAATTAAGAGGATCACATACTCAACACCTGAAATGATCCATGAGCTATTTAAAGTACCTTTTGATGGTATCTGTTGCACTGATAAACTTGTTGTAGTTTTCATAGACTAGCATTTGCAAGTCTGTGTCTAGATTCTTAATCTCAGCAGCCATTTGAACATGTCTTTGCAGAAGCACCTCCAGATTTGACTTTTTAATCTGCACAAGCCAATCAAACCACCAGATTGTGGCAAATTTGTCAATCAAATCGCTCGCACCACACTTAACGGAAACCTCATAAACCCAATGGAGCGAGGAACTATCATCAACCATTGCAGGAAGATCTTTAATAGGGACAATTTAATTTGGCAGAATTCTCAGCACAGAAATAAACAAAAACCGGCTAGGAGAAATTTAAAATTCATGACAGGCCACATTGATCCATTTCTGTAAAACCAAAATCAAAAGCCATCTACAAGCACCTTGCTTGGATGGAGTAAAAGGAGCCGAATCTAGCTACGAAATCCTGTACGCATAATCCGATTGGAACTTGGTCGAGAAATACTCAATAATGGACAAGCTATGGAGGTCTGTGTCAAGAGTTTCACGCATTCTTTGGCCAGAAAAGGACAAGAAACGAAGACTAACCATGAGATCCATGTACTGATCGGCATCGAATGAAGTGCTGTTGATGTTATCGAAGGAGGCGTTGATCGAAGAACCACCTGTCGAGATGGAAGGATCCGGAGCGTAAAAGCTCGACAATAGATCTCTCATTCTCTTCGCCTTCTCATCCATCGGAGCCGCCTCCGTAGCCATTTTTCTTCCTACTTCTTCTTCTTCTTCTCAAAATTCAACCACACACAGATTCGAAAATGCAAGAAGAAATCGGATCCGATCAGTCAATTGATGAAATTGATCAGCATAGTTAGTTTCACTGTGGTGAGAGTCTCTTGGGAGATAGTGGTGGGTCACTGGAAACGGAGCCGTGTATCCGACTCGAACTACGTCGAGGTTGGTCCGAGCTGTGTTTAAAAGTTTTAAACCCGTCCCTGGGGACTACGAGAACCGGTTTCCGGTTAAGTGGTTCGGGATTTACTTAATTCGTTCGCCTGATTACTTACTGTACTTGTAGTTGATCACTTAGAGATCGACTGATACTGGTCTTTTTACAGGATTCAATCCAGAGATGTAATCGAATTATTGCATTTAATTTAGTAGTAATTGTTATAAATCTATCATATCCCCGATTAATTTGATGCAATAGCTGAAGATATAATCCAGTTTAACTGCTACTGATTAGCCAAAAAAAACAACACTATTTGACACTTATTAACCAAAAACAACACTTTGACATTGATTAACCTTAATAATTTATCTCCTAATTGTTTAAACCACTATACAAACAATAAGGATAAGCCGATGTCCCAATTCACTATATTTAAAATTTTAAAATAAATGAGGCTCATTTTTTTTTTCTTTTGGTAAACTCATTTGATCTTCTTCTCACCGTTCATCAGTGAGATTGGTGCTTTCTGGCTCTACGATGAGTAATGGCTGAATCATCTTTCTTGGAGCCTTCAGGTTTACGAGCCCAAGCCGGTGCTTGGTCTGGTCCATATCTGTAGTCATAGAAAAGCTCCTCACTCGCTTCTATTCGCTCGTTTGCAAAAATTCCGACCCTGTGATCTCCTGCCACAAACATCACCTACACAACACACAAACACAGTTTTCTTGGGGTCTACATAGCACATCAACGAGTATTTTGAGCGACTAGAGGCGAGAGAGAAGGTAAGAACTACTAAAACAATCATGTGGTTTTGTCATACAAAAACTGATATGAGAAAGAAGCTTCTAGTACCTTAGCGTAGCAATTGGGTTTTGCTGAGTGATTGGCAAATTTCAGCTTGTCTCCTTTACGTTGAGCATCGAGGACGTACTGCAAAATATTACAAAAAAAAACTTACTTGTACATACAAAGTTCAACAGGCAAACCTTCAGGAGGAAGGTGAGAGAGAGACTAGTCACCTGATCATTCAAGTCAAAGAGGAAGGACGAATTTGCCCGGTCATATATTTTCCCACGCTTATCCGCCTCACGGTGTGAGATCAATTCGCCAGTGTATTCTCCGAGATACTCATTTTTGCTAACCGAGTTCTGATGATCAGATGATGATAAGATTACTTACAGATAGAGAGAAGGGCCTATGGAAACAACAGTTAAATAGGAAGACATTCACATGCTTACCTTTAGAAAAGCACCCCATCCAGCAATATCGGACTTCCCCAAAAGAATCTGGTAAATAACACACAAGAAAACAAATCTTTCAGCAACGAAAGCAATTCGTTTGTATATATATGCGATTTGATGACGACATTATACCCTCTGTTGTTGCCTCAGGAGAAGTCTCATGTTTCCGCATTGGCCTTCTCCGCGTCTTGGTGCTTCGCCAAGAGAACCATCTCCACAACTGAGTATATGAGCAAGTCTTTGTAAATTAGTAATCAAACAATAGACTTTGAGCACATCAAGATATTTAGATTTAAATGGATTACCTAACCCAGCAGTTTCTGCAAACATCTGGATCGCATTCTCGGCCAGCAGCAAAGCAGGGACACTGCCTGCTTCTGCATTGACTCTTTGCACAATGACATCCTCGGAAACGATTTTTGCAACTTTTTGAGCACCTGAATTAAATCAACCGATGGGTTAAAGAAGGTACTGAATTACTTCATTCACGTAAATGTTTTGTTTTTTTTTGTTGCATATACCCGCAATATTTCTCGCAGCAAGTTTCATTAGTTTGACAAGGGCATTCCTTTCCGCACATTGACTGGCATCCACATGGTGTGTACTGCTTACAGGACTGGTTCTTGCCACCGGCGATTCTTTTCCAGACAGATGGATGACCAGCAGACTTTGTAGAGTATTTTAGCTTCCGGGTTTTGCCTTTTCTACGGAACAATCTTGTCCTCGGAGGCACCTCATCATCCTGTCAAGTAAATAATTAATAAGAGAGCAGTATCATGATAATATCGAGAACATTGTGAACAAAATAACCACGTGTCTAAGCCAAGTTATATAGTCAACTATCGTTTTGTCTTTCCAAATGTTGTTTCAGAGAAAACTAAGGAAAAATGGCTTTTCCAGATTAGAGCTTTTTGGTGGATTAGATCTCTAACCCTATCAGTCTGGCAAAAAAACATTTCTAGACACCAATGCCCATAGTGGTAGATACTACTGAAAATTGAAAAGAAAAAATAACCTAGAAGACAAAGAGCTTACCTCATTCCCAGGGTCAGTCCTGCCATCATCCAACAGCAAGTTTGGGGTGCTAGATCTTCGAATAACTGAAACTTCGTTTTCACGCATGTAACTGGACACATCTAGGCATGTCTTTAAGCCAGAAAGCAGGTTTCTTGCAATAAGACAGCTGAAATTGCATGGAGAAAAAGAAACTAGACGTAAATACGTGGTTTGTGTTTTGAAGACAATAATTTACCAAGATCCATTACCTGTTTCTCCCAAAGATTTCTACTCCCTTCAAGTAAAGATCCTTCTCAACTGGCTTCCACTCTGTAGATGGATGATTTGTCTCAGACATTTCTCCGATATTTATTGTTCCGTTTCCACTACCATGCTCTGGCTGACAAACTGATGAACCACCATCATTGACCGACTTGTCTGGAATAGGCTCAGCTACTTCTTTTAAATCAGCTCCTGAGTCTCCATTTACTTCATTAGTATCGGATGTTCCACCTTGATCCCCCTTTGTGCTACCTAATGCCTGATCTAAGCTAGGGATAGGACTGACACATGACACTTTTGCATCTGAGGCTGCAGTCTTCTGTTTCTTGTTTGACAAATTAGGCAGATCACTGGAGTCTTCGAGATTCCGGATCTCACGCTTTCCCCTACTTTCGTGGTCTTGTTCTACACCAGAGGATAAATCTAAATACTTGGAACCAATACTAGTGTTTTCAACTTGCAGACTGACACCACCACTAGCATCATGATGGTCATCAGAGGAGACAGCTTTGCTGCATTCCTCTTCTGAAGCTTTCTCTTCTGTTTTAGATGCAACATCACTGCTTGCTCCGAGTACTTCTCTGACCGCCTTAAGTTATAACCATTGACATTAGAACGATGGTAATTTAAACTTTGTTCCAAGAGGAACTCATACATAAACAAGACTATGCACTCGTACAACTATGATGAAAGATCACTCCTCTAGCAGACGCATACATGCCAAACAACAACCTATTTCAGGATATATATATATATATATATATATATATGACATCAATCCCATGATCTCACTGTTTACTCACTGTTTAAATATAATTTATTGAGTATTCTTCAAAAAAAATAATATATATATATATATATATATATAGTTTATTGAGGGGATACACTAAACTCGAAACATGTCATGCTTTGCTAGTGTCAGTGAGCGTGTAAAGAGACATTGAGAGATAGACCTGGAGGTAACAATTTTTGCTGCAGGGGTTCCTATCACCTTCATAATCAGACCAATAAGGCTGTTTTTCAGTCTGTCAACCAAAAGTTCTCTGGTTATGTTGTTCACTGAAACTTGAGCAATAAAACTAAACAGAGTAAAGACTGGTTCAAGCTTACAGCACTAATCAAAGGCTGAGAACATCCATGCAAACGACAGTCAAATACCTGTTAAAAATGACAAAAGAAGGATAAACATGATTAACAACGGATTAGTAATACATAATCTCTCGGTCACAAAAGAAAGATCCAAGTACCAAGCAACGACGGCAAAAAAGATTATCAAAAGAATCTAGAGCAGCACTAAGGCCCTTTTCCAGAAATATTCCCAGCTTGAATCTGGAATCAGAGAAGTTCTCAACATTCTGTTCATTCTTCAACTTGAGCTCATTGAATCTTTCCTGCAGCAGAAAGGTCTGTTAAAACCATTCGTGAAATAGAATAGGAAGACCAGAAACACATAATTAGATAAACCAAAAGAGCAAGGTGGCTAAAACTGCACCAGAATATCTGAAGCATCTAAGCTGAGGATCTGGCAGAGAGCATCCTGCACTTCCTCACCCATGCCATACTCCTGCCCAATCAACCTGCCAATTCAACTCAAACGGTAATTAAGACATTCATATATTGTGAGATCATTTTCAAACCTACTGCTAATGCAGAGTCTTTACAGAATGAAATTTGATATGAACACGTCGACACGCTAGATGCCATCTCTCTCTAGCATCAACAAATGCGATTCATTGATAAATAAGTTCCACCCAGGTACTTTTTTCCTCCTTCAAATATCAAGTTAAGTTTGCCAATATAACAGTTTTCCCCAATTAGAACATATAACAGTCCATGCGTCACCCTCTCTGCATAACTAACCATATGACGCTGTCTTCACCCTCAGAATATTCACGTCTTTCTTCCTCAGGTTCTGGCTCTTCCTCGCTATCGCTACATATTAGTGTTTCCCCGCCATGTTGATCATAGTAGATTTGTCTGCGACCAACCACAGACTGATCTTCAGCCATTCTTTGATTTCTGCATTATCAAGGGATATTTTCAGAAAGAGAACTATATCGGGTGATTTAGTCTATCGTTAAATGCAGAAAATTTCAGGACTATTAAATTATTGTGGCACAAGACAGAGAATCAGAAACTAAAAGAAGAGAAGAGTGACATAGTCTATTGTATCCAAATCAGTGGAGAAAAAGGCAAAAATGTGTCTAATAGATACGTATACGAATGAGGATATCAAAATGAAACTCCCAGAGCCTACAGTCCAGACAGACAAAACGGCCACAAATGCACTCAAAACTATGTGGTAGTTATAGACGAGAATGAGAAAAGAAAGTGCATGCCTGTCCAAAAATATCCAGGTAGTGTATGGCGGTATTCTCTCAGCAATCGGAAGCTTGATACTTGCTGATATAACATCCTTAGTCGGAATATAGTCTCTATCTCCCACTCCATGAGAAAAACCATTTAACTTGCATAGTGGTTTTTCCATTCTCGAAGAAAACATATTGCTATTTCCATTATTCCCTGCGTCAGCACGGCTTGATGCAGCAGATGAAAGCGGAGAAACATGAGCATCCACTTTCTTTCTGTTAGTCTCAAATTTTTCCTGCATTTCCATAAATGATTGAACACTGAGGAATGAATATAACTAGTAAAGAACATCATGGAAAGAAGCCAAAGAAAGAAAGAAAAAAAAATCCCTTACTTTAACAGACCTAACTCTTTCACCTTGAATATTCCTTTTAAGCTGACTCAACTTGTCCTCCAAACCCTCTAGACTATTAGCATCATCGTCATCTACATGAGACTTCTATTTAGAAGTCCAACAAATGTTAAACATTCAAAACACAAATTGTGAAGAAAATCCAAAATAAAAAAAAATAAAAAATCCATAGTTTGATTAATATCAGCTCTCATACAGCAACGTTTTTCCAGGTAGATTATCAACCAGAACATATGAGACTCTATCTAGCAAAACGAGTGTGAAAAAGGGGCAAACAGCTGAAAAAAAAAAACAATTCCTTCGTGAGAATTTTAGGATCATGGGGCAATAAGCTTATAATCCGAGCAGTAATGGTTCGAATATCCTCAAAAGTTCTCCAAGAATTTCATTAGGATCAAAAACGGAAAAAAAGGGAAACTAATCCTATAAGCTCCATCAACTCCAACACTAAACAAAAGGACTAACAATTAATAATTACTCGATTTACAAGGGAAAAACGAGAGAGCGCTTATAGCTAAATAAAATCGAACGGATTCCACGATGAAATCAAATGAAAATAAAAGTGCGAATGATCACGCGAATACGAACAAATTTAGATATGAATTCAAAACCAAAAAGAAAAAACGAGGAGATTGAAAGGTAAATCTGACTCCGATTCTCCCAGAGGAGTCGCAATAATCCGTCACCATTGAGGACTCCTCGAGCTTCCCGCTTCTCTCCCACTCGAACTCTCTGCTTTCTCAAAATCGGACTTAAGAAGGAATCGATAATAGTGTGGACTAAACAAGGGAAGAAGGGATGATAATGATACATACAAGGAAAGCCACACGAGTGAATAAACAGTACTTACACGTGTGGATATTAAATATATTTTACTCTTTTTTTCCTCTTCTTTTTACCAGGTTTCTTATAATGGGCCTTTACTAAAGTAGTAGCCCATATATGTATACATAAGTTGAGCAATTTGATCACAAAACAAATTTTTTTGACTGAACCAAAAGTTATCTTCAATTTATGATTTTTTATTATGATTAGATATGGCAAATATTTGTTAAATATAAAGAAAGAAAGAAATAAGTGGCATATATATATATACAAAATTTTATTCTCCAGAAAGGAGAACTCCATATCCAAACTCTAAAAAGCTGTAACAATGTCTTAAACTCAAAGCTCCTCTGCTCGAATTTTCTCACCTTTAAGTTGGAGAAAACAAAAATAAAACAAAAAAAATAAGTGAGAAAAAAGCCATGGTTCTTTCTTCACCGGCCTTCATGAAGATCTTCAGAGAAAACAGTTGTTCGTGTAATATTTTCATGATCAAAGGCACTTAGACCAGAATAAGGACCAGAAGAGAACATAGAAGAAGTTACTTCTGACTCGAACGTAGCCGACGATTGTCTCCGGTTAGGACGAGCTTTGTTAGAAGTGTTTAAAACCGGGTCTTGATACTCAACGACCCGTTGAACCATTTTAAGCGACTGAACCACTTCACCCATCGTCGGTCTTTGGCTAGCTTCAGGTGCAACACAAGCTGCAGCTATTGTGCAGACTCTTATGAAATCTTCTTTTGGGTATTTTCCTTCCAGTCTTGAATCAACTAGTTCCTCTATCCGGTCTTTGTCTCTAAGAACTGGCCTTGTCTGCATCCAAAATAAACATTTTTACATTCAAGACCTGAGACAGAGATAGCATAAAACCCGTGAGACAAGAGGCGAAACAAGGCAAGAACTTTTACCCAAGTGACAAGGTTTTCTTGGCCTGAAGGTTGTGACATATCCACAGGTTTTCTCCCAGTCAATAACTCGAGAAGGACCACGCCGTAACTATAAACATCACTTTTGACGAGTAAGTGTCCGGTCATCGCATATTCAGGCGCTACATATCTGAAAAGAGAAAAGCGGATTCCAGATTTAGTAGGCGAATCATAATTTCTTGGTGTGTAAGAACCACTTTCACTTTCCAGAGAGATGAAAACCCACCCAAATGTGCCCATAACACGGGTAGATAAGTGATTACCCCTGCCCTCAGGAGCTTGTTTGGCTAGACCAAAATCTGCAACTTTGGCGTTGAAGTTGTTCTCTAGGAGGATATTAGAGGCTTTAAAATCTCTGTGTATAACCGATGGTTGCGAGTCTTCATGAAGGTATGCTAAGCCTCTTGCAGCATCAAGTGCAATCTTCATTCTGGTGTCCCAATCAAGTGGACAGTTCAACCCAAGAGGCCCTGAAGCATTAAGAAAATGAATCACCCTTGCAAGATATATTTCCGTGACGATAACTTCTTTCGGTGAATGATACTAGTGCCTAAGGGAAGTGAAGAATATTTACCATGGAGCCAAGCCTCGAGGCTGCCATTTGGAACCAGCTCATAACAAAGTAGGTGCTGAGAAGAATCTCGACTGCTATAGTAACCCACAAGTTTTACGAGATTACGATGATGAAGACGGCTTAGCATATCAATCTCCACCTGAAATTCTCTATCGCCTTGTGGTCCTCCACTTGTTAGCTTCTTGATTGCTACAGCAGTACCATCGGCTAAGATGCCTCTGTACACTTTGCCAAACCCACCTTCCCCTAGAATGCTGGCAGATTCAAAATTGCTAGTTGCCTCCTTGAGTTCTTCATATGACAGAAATCGTGTACTTGCTGGGTGGGGAAGCGACCCCCCAACTGAAGCAGGGTCCAGGTTCCTCGGTTTTACTGAAAGAAGGACGATGATATCAAGTTTACATAAGGATAAGAATTTCAGATTAATTTCGAAGAATTAAGAAAGTACTATAAATCACACTGGTGACGTTGGCAGCAATCATTGTCTATCTATGCATCCTCACTCAGTCATTCTTCATTTACCTTCCTCTGAGGCCTAAGGTCGGTTGGCTTTTACGTAATGCAAAACGATAGTTCTAGTCTTGATAAATAAAGACACAACTAACACTCAATATAAAAAAAAAAAACATGAACTACGGAAACTTTATACATTCTCTACACATGCTAACTTTCAGATGTGAGCTTTACATACGGCGTATTTCTGACATGATTCATGCATTCCGAACTGAAATCCACCAAACATGAAAGGGTTTAAACCTTGTAAAGAGAAGAGACGCATACCAGCTTCTTTGTGAGGATCAGGAGATTTTTCTTCTCGGAGAGCACAGGAACAAATAATAAGCACAGAGATTATGGCAACGATAAGCACACCAGCGGTTACAGCAAAGATTAGAATAAGATTAGGGTGCCTCCTTTTTCCGGGAGAACTCACTGATGTAGTGGCTGAGGATCCTTGTGATGTTACTTTTTGAGGTGAAGAAGCCACTAGAGGTGCTGCAACAGATTAAGACCTATCTTAATGCAATGTAAGGAATTATGGAAATATACTCCAAAAAGATAGTGAAGTGGAAATTATCATTGGCTACTTTGTTAAAAAGAAAACTAGATCAGTCTAAGATAAGAAGCTTAAAGCTTCCTTTCAGCAACAAAATATGGTACACTAAAATTCACATATTATAAAAAAAAAATATGGGCTACACACATGCGTGATGAAACTTTGACAACGGATGTGAACTCGAAATAACAGAATTAAATGGGGCGATTGCTTTCCCTAATAAAAGTGTAGAGAACTAGTTTACCTTGAGATGGTGCAGGGGCCTCAAACCAGGTAAAATTTAGAATTTTATAATCTCCCACCAAAGTAGTGCTGAAACGAATTTTGTGGCTGATAAGGGAAGAGTTTATTGCCGCTGCCTGACTTGCTGAAAAACTAATTCCAGAATGAGGTGTGATATCCATTGAAATGTTCATCCTTGATAAGCTTAGAAAATAGAAGTTGATCAGCTCGATTTGGTGAGGTAGGAGACCAAGCTGGGTAGCAAATTCAGTCAGGAAGATGTTCCAGCTAGGAGTATCTGAAACATTCAAGAGAAGGATATCCAGCTTTATAGGATATACGCAGTGGCAAGCAGTACTTCCTCGTTTCAGCACCATGTTTGGTTTGCAACAATCTGAAAGAACGAGAAGTAAACACATGAGTATTCAACTCGCATGTTACTTGCTACTATGCTAGTCTAATGTCAAATCAAAATGGGAAATTAAAGGGAATTTACAGTTCAATTATTTTTCAAAGGGCTAATGTTGATTAAACTAATTTAAAAGCAAATCAGAGGAAAACGAAGAAAGAAAAGTGAAAAAATGGGAAAACAAGTATGAATATGGTAAAAGACAAACATGAGATTGGTTATTGTCTTACTTGAAATGGAGGGAGACAAAGGTGGCTGAGTTAAGTCATTAGGAAGGGCACCATTGCTAGACTGTGTTGGAGCAATATCAACCAAGCCAGCTCCAGGAGATTGTGCATTCCTTTTCATTGATGGTTTGGAGAAATGTGAGCTGGCAGGGGGATGAGCAGAAGCGACCAATCGACTATAGCGAGGTGCTTCTGCTTGTTCTGGTGCCAAATGCTTTCTGTGAAACTGCGGAAATTCAGCTGGTAAGGGCAGATCAGGTGAAGTTGAAGGTGATAAAGATGGTGATATAGGCAGTCCTTCATATAGAGCATCAGCTAAGTGAACATTGAGGAGAGAAACCACACAATATACAGAAACCAACGCTTTCAACACCATTATCCTAAGGACATCTCTTTGAGAACCTGTAATTGATGCATCATTAGAGACGGTGAGATTAGAGGTAGGAGAAGAAGTTAACTAAAAGCTAGTCCATGCGATGTGTAAGATCAAAATCAAATAGAATTCACTTTGCTTATTTAAAGCAAATATCGTGTGTACCTTATTTAGAAACTAAAAAACTAAATCTTGAGCACGATCCGTATAGACCCATACTACATCCTAATTCATATCGTGACATTTAACCAAAATCAGTAACCTAGCAAGCAGATAAAGAAACAAAGTAACTAGATATCATCAATAGGTCCCATTGGATAGGCTAACTTCTTCCCATCCCGTACCAGACAAAAATAGAAATCCAAGATATCACTAACTTTTTTTTTTTGTTTTTCCTCCGATTTTATAACATAGACTAACTCTTCAAAATCGAAAACAACTATAGTTGGATAGATTGATAGGCGCGAATTTACCAGCAGAGCTCGCGAGTGAGAAAATCGACATCGCCGACACTTTCCCTTTGGCTTGAAAATACTCAGATCTGCTATAATCTACACAGAACCTTCGCCGCGAGAACAGCAACTCACAGGGTGAAGACGAAACGTAAAAGACCTTTAAACCCGAGGAGCATCTACACGGGTTTTCGAAGGTGGATCCGAGAACGGAGATATATTTAACACAATATACGAAGCTTCCGAAACCCAAATCAGAGAATCCGCCATCGCCGCCAACGAGATTTCAGCTCTGTGAAAATTTTCCGTTGGCGGAGATTTCGTCGGCTTCACTCCGCTTTTAGTACTGTAGAAGCTTCTCTCTCTCTCTTTTCTTTTTTCAGAAATAATTTTTTTTTAATTCTTTTACTCTCAAATGTTTATTTAATATTCTTTTCTGATCGTTTCGGATTTTGAATGCGCGACAAAAAGAGGAGAAGCGTGCGGCGCACTTGAGCGTGTATATGTCCACGCTAAAATGCGCCTTAACGGAAACGAACATTAACGGTAGAATCAAAGAATAAGCGTCACTGTCAGTATTTATTCACAAACCGACTTCATTCACCGGTGGCACGCTTCTGTAACCTTTTTTTTTTTTTTTTTAATATCCGTTAATTAAAACCGAACCTCACATTGGGGATCTTCAGATATGCTTCGAATGTTTGACCATTTCAACGCCAAAAATTCGTAATTTAATTTCCCCAAAAACTAAGCTTATCAGTGAATTCCAATTTTCAACTAGTTGAAGACAAGTGATTATCAACTAATCACCTCGTTAGAGCTCGCATAGTATCCCTATATTATTAGACCCGGAACCAAATTTTATTGGCATAATAATATAATAATTTGTTTTTCTCTTATTTCATGGACTATTCGTCTATAATCCACAGATGCATATTTGCGAATTTTAAATTAGATTGTGGCACATAAGCAATCACAATTAGTTGTGGGTTTAAGATTTTAAATCTCTTACAACATTCTATCTACATTTTTTTTGTTATTATATGACTTCGCTATTCTAGGTATCAGTAATCGGTTGACAAAAAAAAAAAATTGATTATTTCGATTTTGTTATATTTTGTTTATCAAACAACTCACATATACGCATTACCGAGTTTAAACAAATACAAAAACTAGACTAGTATGTAATCTCCCTTTACGAAAGAGATTAGCATATACAACAAAATAAAATGGAAACTATAATTTTTCATTTCGTAGGTCGAGATGGTTAAAGTTTATACCACAGAACATATGGTCGGTGCATCTACTCATATTACTTTTCATAAAAACAAAGAATTAAGCCATGGGACATTCCCCGGGATTTAATTTCCGGCGGCCGGCGATTGAGCATGTCTCAAGACACGGTTCACTAACATTGCCATCGTCCTCCGGTGGAGCTACCCCAAACTTAAACTGTTGTGATTGGTAGATAAAACACACACAAGAAAGAAAGAAAGAAAAACTCAGAGAGAAACATCAAAGATGGGTTATTGACTGGACGAGAAACATTGTACATTATATGAAGTTTCATGAAGTTTATCCACGAACTTGTATATTTAACTAAATCCCAGACTTTCAATGCTCATTTGGGACCAATCCTTTATAGTTGGATCAGTATCTCGTTTGGGTATAGTGCGCTGGTATATGGTTAAAGGGGTTCCATCTCCTAACCAATTACAAAATGACTACTAAGTTTACAGATATTTGATTAGGTCGCTTCAATGGGGTCTCATCTTTTTCCAGTGTCAAATAAGATTCCCTAATAGTTTAGAGTTGATATATCTGTTGTTAGAGAAGGGGCAAGCAAGAAGTACCTGGCAACTATGATCTTTAAAGTTTGGTTCCATCAACAGAGGAACTCCCATGTAGTCTTTAAAGAATGTCTGGAAAAAAGTCAAAATTCCACAGTTTCAGGGATTGATCAAGAACATTACCAAAAGCTTCAAATTCAAGTCTTGTTTAAGACAGACACTAACTCAGAACGGTACGTATTGGTTGATTGGTTTAGTTGGATTGCAGAAGAATACCTGAGTTGGTAGTTTACATGTATGGATGCATACTCCCACACATTTGCTCTCTTCTAGATACTGACATTTCTCCACAAAAACCTACTTGGGTTCCAACTTCCCTTTGTTAAAGAAAGATAGCAACAAAGAAAACAGAACGAATCATATAAGAACAGATGCAAACTTAGGTAAGATAATTACCCCACTATCCCAAGATTCTCCATTTGGAAGATCAATGATATTTACTTTGCAAGGTCCCATGAGCCATTGACAGGTAAGTACAGTAACTCTTGCTACAGTGAGGGAAAAAAACAAAAAAAAACGTTTAGCTCGCTGGATGCAAATAAGTATCTGTGATTCACAATGTAACTGTAACCCATATTTTGATAATTTGTCAATTAACATGGAAGTGTGGTTTAAGGAGATTGAAGATTCAAACAGAACATACCAACCATCAATGCAGCTAATTTCCCTTGTGCTATAGGAGCAATGAGAAGCTTGTAAAGCTCTAATATGAGCGGAGGAAACAACGATTTCAGGATTCGCACCTGTATCCACCAAAAGAACTGAAAGGTAAGCACTCGATCAAAACTTCAACGAAAACCCAAAAAAAAAAAAAAAAACTCAGCTAAAGTTTTGTATAAAAAGGGCTTCGAGGGACGAGAAATATACCGCTGCATCATTTGTCTCCGACCTAGTTCGACCTTTTAACAAGAGAAGCTTCACCAACTCAATAAGCCCAACGTAACCGGGTTTCTCTGAATCCGACCCGACTTCCTGTTATGAGCATACTTGAACATGAACAAGAACATTAGCCTAATAATGTGTATTTTCAGAAGACGAAATCGGCTTCAATCCTAACCCTAAAAATAATGAGGAAAACCAAAACAACCCCATCGGCATTTGCAGCTCACCTCGACCAGTTTGTTCCTGAACGAATGCATGAAGAAATCGTCGAGAACTCCTGGCTTGTACTCCGATTTCGAAGCACCTTCATCAAATTTAACCTGCGAAAATCACACAAGGATCTGGATAAAGACGATGTATCCGCGTCGAAAACGAATTATTCGAGAAAGAAGCTCAAAAATCGGAACGACCTCTGAGGAATCAGAGACGCGGCAACGAACACGGCGCGCTCGTGGGATGGACTGTGGAGAAGATGAGTAGGAGAAGGCGACATTCGTCGGAGGAGGAACTTGGAGAAGGAGAGCCATTTCTTTCTAGCCTTGGAAGTTTGCGCCGGAGAATGCAAAAAAATAAGAAAAGACAAATACACTACACGCCGTTTTAGATATACCAAAACGACAAATAGTTATATTGTAAGCCCTTTTAAAACCCTGGCAAAATCCTTGAGAGAGACGACGACTAAGTGACAGTGTGAATTTGTCATTTCAGTGATTCACTGAGAAAATTCGATATCTGATGATGATGTATTCCGTTTCACGCCTCGCGAGAAGGTTCTGTGCAACGCTCGCTGCTGCTGCTCCGGCGGCGATTGGCGGCGAGGCTGCTGCTGCTTCTGTTCCGAAGAAGACGGCGAAAAATCAACGCTCGGTGTACAAGAAACTCTCGAGCCTTGGCAAGAGGGGAGGAAAAATGGAAGAAACGCTGAATCAGTTCACCATGGAAGGTATCCCTGTTAAAAAAGACGACCTTATTCGCTACGTCAAGGATCTTCGCAAGCATCGTCAACCTCAACGCGCCCTCGAGGTTAGGAATCAGTGGCTTGAGCCTAGCGGATTCGTAATTGATGAAATAGCTTACCCAGAAGAAAAAAAAAATTGATTTGAGTAATGGAAAGAACTGTTTGTGGATTTAAGGCACTATTGTTAAAAGCTTAATGTCTTCAAAGTTTTAGGCTTTCTGGATCAAATGCTATATCTAGATAGAAACTTTCATGTGACTGATTCGTTTCTCCAAATTTGGCTTGTGGGTTTTTTTTAAGAAAGAATAGTAAGTTGATTATGTTTTTTAACAGCACATGAGCATCAAATGTGCTTTTCTGGATATGTTGATAGGAGACACATGAAATGGAGTTTCTTGGCATGTATAGAGGAAACAAAAAACAAATGTTGCTTAGTTACTAAGATTCTTATCTTGTTTTTCTGTCTCTGCTTGTTGTGTTTTGGTTTACCTTTCAAATTCTCAACAACTTGTCACACCATCCTGTTTTGTGTGTGTAGGTCTTTGAGTGGATGGAAAGAAAGGAAATTGCCTTTTCTGGCAGCGATCACGCAATTCGTTTGGATCTTATTGCAAAGACTAACGGCTTAAAGGCAGCTGAAAGTTACTTTAACAGTCTAGATCTCTCAACCAAGACTCAGTCGAGTTATGGCTCGCTCTTGAACTGCTACTGCGTGGAAGGCGAGGAAGAGAAGGCAAAGGCACATTTTGATAAAATGTGTGATCTCAATCTTGTGACTAACTCTTTGCCATTTAATAATCTCATGGCCATGAACTTGCGGCTTGGTCAACCCGAGAAGGTACCCGCCTTGGTTGTTGCAATGAAACAGAAGAATATCTCCCCTTGTGATGTCACTTACTCTATGTGGATACAAAGCTGTGGAATCTTAAATGACTTGGATGGAGTAGAGAAAGTCATAGAGGAAATGAAAGCAGACGGTGGTGAATGTCGTTCCTCATGGGATACATTTGCTAATCTGGCAGCAATCTACAGTAAAGCCGGTCTCTACAGTAAAGCAGAAGCAGCATTGAAATCTCTGGAGGAGAAGATGAATCCTCACGAGCGTAGTTCATATCATTTCCTCATTAGCTTGTATGCTGGAATTTCAAATGCTCCCGAGGTTTATCGAGTTTGGGACTTGCTAAAGAAGGGTCACCCCAAAGTCAACAATTCAAGCTGTCTTACTATGCTCCAAGCACTGAGTAAACTCGATGACATTGATGGAATGAAGAAAATCTTTACAGAGTGGGAATCAACATGCTACACTTACGATATGAGGATGGCCAATGTGATGATTAGCAGCTACTTGAAAGAGAACATGTACGAAGAAGCTGAGGCTGTTTTCAATGGTGCCATGAAGAAGTGTAAAGGTCAATTCTCAAAGGCGAGGCAGCTTCTGATGATGCATTTGTTGAAGAATGATCAGGCGGATTTGGCTCTAAAGCATTTCGAAGCAGCTGTTTCGAATCAAGACAAGAATTGGACTTGGAGCTCAGAGCTGATCCGTTCATTCTCTCTCCACTTCGAGGAATCCAAAGACGTTGATGGAGCAGAAGAATTCTGCAAAACCTTGACGATATGGAGTCCTCTAGATTCGGATACTTACACTCTTCTTATAAAGACTTACATAGCTGCAGAGAAAGCTTGTCCCGGTATGCGAAAGAGGTTGGAGGAACAAGAGATCGAAATAGATGAAGAGATGGAAGGTTTTCTTAGCAAGATTTGCCCTTGAAGAATGACTCTGTGTACTGATAAATCAATCAATCTTCTGTAATTTGAAGCAATATTTCAGACACATGTTCTCTTTATAGTTTGCGTTTGATCTATCTTGCTTTGTGAAAACTCAAAATCCACAACTTAAAGGACACGTTGTGGATTTTAAAGGCACCATTGTTAGAGAGTTACTGTTTAGGTTTTTTAGGATTTATCTCAACTCTGTTTCTTGGTTATGGCTTACGGGCAGATAAGGATCAAGATGTGGTGTATTTAGATACAACTTTCATGTGATCGATTTGGTTTGTGGATTTCTGACAAGTGATATAGTAAGTTGATTGTGTTTTTTTAAGCCTTTAAGAGCACAAAAGTATCAAATGTGTTTTCTAGATATGATGATGATATGGGAACAGATGAAATGGATTTATCTTGTTGTCTTTCTCTTCTATTTCTTATGTTTGGCTTATATCTTTTAAAAGTTTATTATACTGCCTTCCTATCTTTTACTTTAGCACCAAGAATATGATTCAAGGTCCAAGTATGTGACTGACCCAATTAAAAATATTAGTGATTTACATTAATGAAGATTTAATTTGATTATCATGTATCTTAGTTTCCTAATTCATGTAATCAATACTTCCATATACATATTGTACTCTTTGTCTATTTTATATCATCACTTTCACTACAAACTTATACAAGACCAGAAGTCCGCTATCTTTGTTGATGATATTTTTGATGAATCCATGCTATCCAATTTAAGCTTTAGTATACCCTTTATTTAATTACACATGTAATAAGATATACCGTAACCTATAATAATACCCAAAGAATCATAGATCATAATAACTTAATAAGATCACTGCTGATAAATATCTTTTTTATATTATTCTTTTCTTATTATTTTATTATTATGTACCATGGGTTTGTCTATTTGTAACATCAGAATTTGCCAAGTAGCATACATGCACGCGGACATGAAGAAAACACGTGTGTATATGACAAACAAATAAAACAAATATTGTAATAACCTTTACTCGAAAATTTTCTTCATTGCCCCCTTTAAATTCTTGACTGAAAAACTTATCATATAAAGTTTGTATTACGGAAGATCTTTCGCTGCCGACAAAAAACAAAAAGAAAGCCGACACAGAAGAAAAACGGAAGATCCTTCGCTCTATTTCGTATAATATCAGTTTTCCTAATCATAAAGCAATCAAATATTTCTCCGTTTTTAATACATTCAAATCCTCTCCTTGTTCAAGTAAAAATCTGGTAGATAGACAAATATCATGGAATTAGATAAATAAGGAAACTCGTAGGATCTTCCTTGCTATCTTAGCCATTTTCTTTATTTGTGTTGTGTATATATTGAGCAGAAGATCGCATTTTCATCTTCAAGCTTCCTCTGTTTCTTCGTTCTCTGCTTTTTTGCAAGTTCCTCTGTTTTCTCATGGCTCCACTTAACGATTCTCTAGCATCAAACATCAATGTCATCGAATCCAAACCTCTTGGTGTTTCACCGACTAAACCAATAACACAACAATCAAACTGTTTTAGCCTCTCCCAAGGGACTCTTCGTGCCAAAGATTCCTCTCCGATCCTCTTCGATGTCCCTCAAAACCTAACTTTCACACCATTTTCATCTCACTCCATATCCACTGATGCTCCTCTTCCAATCCTCCAACGCGTTCAAGCCAACGCTCACAAAGGAGTGTTTCTCGGATTCTCAAAAGAATCACCTTCCCATCTTCTCACAAACTCCTTGGGGAGATTCGAAAACAGAGACTTCCTCAGCGTTTTCCGGTTCAAAATGTGGTGGTCAACTGCTTGGATCGGAAAATCCGGGTCGGGTCTTCAAGCCGAGACGCAGTGGGTGATGCTAAAGATTCCTGAGATCGATTCCTATGTGGCCATTATACCAATCATAGAAGGATCCTTCAGAGCTGCACTAAACCCTGGTGAAAAAGGTAATGTCTTGATTTCTGCAGAGAGTGGCTCTACACAAGTAAAAGAGTCAACTTTCAATTCCATTGCCTACATTCACATCTGTGACAGTCCTTATAACCTCATGAGAGAGGCTTTTAGCGCAATCCGTGTCCATATGAACACTTTCAAGCTTCTGGAGGAGAAGAAGCTTCCTAAAATCGTCGATAAGTTTGGATGGTGCACTTGGGATGCTTGCTACTTGACTGTTGACCCTGCGACGATTTGGACCGGTGTTAAAGAGTTTGAAGAAGGAGGGGTGTGTCCCAAGTTTATCATCATTGATGATGGGTGGCAAAGTATAAGCTTTGATGGTGATGAGCCAGGAAAAGACGCAGAGAATCTTGTTCTTGGTGGTGAGCAAATGACTGCGAGGCTTCACAGCTTCAAGGAATGTAAAAAGTTTCGAAACTATAAAGGTGGATCCTTTTTATCATCTGATGCATCTCACTTCAATCCTCACAAACCGAAGATGATCATATACAAAGCCACGGAGCGGATTCAAGCGATTATAGAGAAACAGAAGTTGATCCGTGAATTTGGGGAACAAGATCTACCCCAAGTTGATGAAAAGATCAAGAAGTTTAGCGAAGAACTCAACGCAATGTTTGATGAAGATGGGAAACAAGATCATTCGGGTTCTGAGGATGTTTCAGGCTCAGGTATGGGAGCTTTCACGAGGGATTTGAGGTTAAGGTTTAAGGGTTTAGATGGTATATATGTGTGGCACGCTCTGTGTGGTGCTTGGAATGGTGTTAGGCCTGAAACGTTAACACATTTGAAATCCAAGATTGTTCCTTTTGAGCTTTCACCTGGTCTAGATGCTACAATGACTGATCTCGCTGTCGATAGGATTGTGGAAGCCGGGATTGGTCTCGTTCACCCTTCTAAAGCTCATGAATTCTATGATTCAATGCACTCTTATCTTGCTAGTGTTGGGGTTACCGGAGCCAAGATTGATGTTTTTCAAGTAAGTTGTTACATTAGTACTCTAGTTTATGTTACTTACTATTCTCTGTTTCTTCTTTACATTTACAATCTGTTGGTTTTGTGTGTGTGTTTGGTTTCAGACCTTAGAGTCAGTATCAGAAGAACATGGAGGAAGAGTAGAGCTTGCTAAAGCTTACTACGATGGCTTGACCAAATCCATGATTAAGAATTTCAATGGAACTGAAATCATTGCTAGTATGCAACAGTGCAATGAGTTCTTCTTCCTTGCCACAAAGCAAATCTCTATTGGCAGAGTTGGTAAGAATATGCAAAAGCAAAATCTATATAATGATTTTGCGTTTTACGTCTACTAACTTTCTAAGAATAATAATAGTCTAGCGAATAATATTTGATCAGGTGATGACTTTTGGTGGCAAGACCCACATGGTGACCCTCAAGGAGTGTATTGGCTACAAGGACTACACATGATTCATTGTTCTTACAACAGTTTTTGGATGGGTCAAATGATTCAACCAGATTGGGACATGTTCCAATCAGATCATGTCTGTGCCGAGTACCACGCCGCGTCTCGAGCCATCTCTGGTGGACCCATCTACCTCAGTGACCATCTTGGCAAAGATTCACATGACTTTGATCTCATCAAGAAACTTGCTTTCTTTGATGGTACCATCCCAAGGTGTCTCCACTACGCTCTTCCCACTAGAGACTCTCTCTTCAAGAACCCTTTGTTTGACAAAGAGTCAATCCTCAAGATCTTCAACTTCAACAAGGTAAATCAGTTTAGAACCACAATCAAAATGTTTAAAGATCGAGACTTTATTAAAACCCAGAAGATTTGTTGCAGTTTGGAGGAGTGATTGGAGCATTTAACTGTCAAGGAGCTGGGTGGAGCCCAAAGGAGCATAGGTTCAAAGGATACAAAGATTGTTACAAGACAGTTTCAGGAACGGTTCATGTCTCAGACATCGAATGGGATCAAAATCCAGAAGCTGCAAGCTCTCAGGTGAGCTACGCCGGAGATTACTTGGTCTACAAGAAGCAGTCGGAAGAAATCCTTTTCATGAACTCGAAATCAGACGCGATTGAAATAACCTTAGAGCCATCTTCGTTTGATCTGTTCAGTTTCGTGCCAGTCACGGAACTAGGACGTTTAGGGGTTAGATTTGCACCTCTCGGGTTGATCAACATGTTCAACTGTGTTGGAACAGTTCAAGAGATGGAGGTTACTGGTGATAACAGCATTAGGATTGACTTGAAAGGCGAAGGAAGTTTCATGGCGTATTCGAGTTTAGCTCCAGTGATGTGTCACTTGAACGACAGGGAAGCTGAGTTTAAGTGGGAAGAAGAAACTGGTAAACTCGGTTTTTATGTTCCTTGGGTTGAAGATTCTGGTGGCATTTCTCGTCTCTCTTTCACCTTCTAAGAATTTGGTTGCATTTTTTTTTTTTGCATTGTCTTATCAGAAATTGGGTGTTAAAATCCGAATTTTCTCTTTGTGCTGGTTTTTATTTATCCTTTAATTTAGAGAGTTATTAAGCAACTTTAATATCTATTGAATTTGGTATGCCTTTTTTCCGTTTTGGTCTGATTTTGCATGCTATCAATATTGATTCAATTCAGTTGTAATTAAATATATCATTGATTTTCCCAACAAAAAAAATTGATCTGAGTTTTTTCTTTTTTCAGTTCAAAATTTCTGGATATTAGAAAAAGAAAATTAAACCAAAATTTGTATGAGTTTATGAATTGGTTTGGAGTTCCGGTTCTGTTTCATATCACATTGTGTCGATTTATCCGCTTTTACCTCCTTTTTTGCACTTTCGCTTTGACCTTAGTTGATTCAGTGTTGTTGTTGTGATTTTACATTTTAAAATTTCCTCTGGAAAGAGTAATATGTTTTTGTTTATCGGAGACTCACACTATATATTGCAAAAAATAAAAAAGAAGTGTTCGTTTGTGTTTGTATTTTGGCAATATTACTCCCATATTACTGCCTTTAATTAGGTGGACCGATGATGGTTGACCTTTAGACAACTGTGTCATAAGACAATGGGACCGTAACGGCTATTTTTTGTCTACACATACATGAATGATGAATACGTGTGTCCTTAAATCGAAAAGACACATGGATGTCAAATAATAGGAATATGGTAAAATTTGAGTTCGAAACTAGTTAATTTGGGATTGATTATATCTTTTTGTTATCTAATAAAAATGGCTATAACCCGTGAGTTTTTTTTTTTTTTGGGGAGGGGGTAAGAAGAGGTTATAAGTCAAAGTCAAGAATTTCAAGTCTAGAATTAAGAAGAACCCCTTAGTGCTTTGTAGTTTACTGATAGTTGGATTTGGCATAAAGCGTAAATTCAAGTTTCAATCTTATTAGGAACAAAAAATCCTATGCATTTTAGGAAACATGTAGATTGAGATTGTCTTTGTTGCTACCTGGTTGTGTCAAACTCTGAACCATGTCTCTCTAATCCGGTGTCGAATTCAAATTGAAAAAAATTCTGAACCAGGTCTCTCTAATCCGGTGTCGAATTCAAATTGAAAATATGGTTCTTTAGAAATAGTAGAACAATTAAATTCAAATGTGGTTGGAATCGTAAACCCCATCATGATACTGATTCGGTTTACGTAACATTAGTGTGCTAAAACTACTGTGTGTACGGTGTACAGTCGTATAAACGGTTTATATATTAGCATATTAGGTATACATATACTAACAAAATTTTATGGTTCTATAGATTTTCTTTTAAAAAATATTATATATTATCTACATAAACAGCTATATGTATTTATATGTTAAACGGTGTATTACCAGTACATATATTGTATGATATATATTTTAGAAATTTGCCTTACGTTACATGAAAAAAGTTGAGAATGACCTCCTTTTTTTTGTAAAGATATTCAAAATTACTTGACTTTTTATGTCGTCAAATTGCTTGACTTTTAACCAATATTGCTTTTAATGCTCAGTGAAAAGATTTTTTTTTTTTTTGTTAAAGGACTATGCTCAGTGAAAGATATAAAACATTAACTTAGCTTTTAGAAGTTATATTAAACATGGATTCATGTCAGCAATTAGGTTAGAAAAATAAAAGAAGCTTATCCACTTTTAGTGGTTTATGTTATAACACATATCATATATGGACTCTTATATCGGCCCATTAGGCCCATCAGGGCATTGTACTTAATCTAGATTTCCTATGTACTCTATATATACATTCCAGTGATTAATAAAGTTTCTAAGTTTTCACAATACGTTATCAGCACGATAAGACTCTCTGAGCGAAAAACCCTAATAAATCCGGCCACCACCAAAACCCTAAAAGCAAATCGAAACTTAAAAGACGCATATCTTCCAAACCGTGAGGAACCAGAAGACGATCTACATATCAAATCGAAGCCCTCGACGAGACGAATCTACTGGTGAAAACCGTTTGTCGATCCAACGTCGGACGCGCCCTCACGCACACTTACAGTACAGAAATCCAAAGGTGGAAAAGGTATCTTCTAAAACTGAGAGCCATAGAACCTGTTGTTTAAACACTTCAAAACCCTATAAAAAAAAAAAAAATCGATCTCTAATTGATTGAAAGTGTTTGATACTCTGATGATTGATTGATAACTTGTTGATTGATTGTTTAAATTACAAGTTTATGCATGTTCAAAGGTTTTAAACTCGTTTTATAAAACCCTAATCTACAAAAACCTAACAACCGTTTTTGGCCATGTTTATGGCATAAACCTATTCGATTTTCTTCATGTTTAATAAGCTTGTTGCAGCTTATTTGATTGTTGATTCTCTTGCTTGAAACACTTGATTGAATAAACTAAGAAAATCAACCCTAAATCCTAAGCTTGATTCACGATTTTGTAATCTTCAAAATCGTAAGTCATAATGCTTAAACCCTAGTCCTTTTCACGTGATTTCTTTGTTGTCCTTGTGAAATTATTAAAACCATCGACCACAGATCCTATAGATCTCGAAATCACATCCAAAATATGCTTTCCAAACCGTTAAAACCCTAGATAAAACCCTAATCATATTCGGCTCCCCTAGGGTTCCTCCTAAACCGCCTAAAACCGGCTAAACCTGGTTCTCATTAACCGAAATTATATTCGGCTTTAACCGATTAAATCACAGCTATTAAACCGACATCATGTTCGGGGTAACTAAAACCATACCCTTTAAAATTTACTATTTCCGAGAAAGTTCCCTCTAATAGAAAGTTTCCTCATATAAAAACTTTCCTCATATAGAAATTTTCCCGACATAGAAACTTTCCTCATTTAGAAAATTACCCAAATTAGAAACTTTCCAAATTTAGAAACTTTCCTAAAATAGAAATATTCTCAAAATAGAAAGTTTCATCATCAGCATTCAAAATTTTCTCAAAACAATCCCTAACAAAATCAATCTCATGTTTTCAGATGTCAAACATTCAGAAATGTGAATTCGAGGCCCTTCACGTCTCCGGGGATAACTACCTCGAGTGGGCCCTAGACATGCGCTTGTTCCTTGCATCGAAAGAACTCGATGCGTGTATTACCGACGGTAACACCGCATCCCGTAAGGGACAGTCTCAGGCGATATGTCACATACGCCATCATTTGGCCCCGAGCCTTAAGCAGCAATATCTCACTCTTGAGAATCCACTTGAATTGTGGCAAGCGCTGAAAAAGCGATATGACCATCAGAAAATGGTCCAGTTGCCTCAGGCAGATTTCGACTGGAAGAACCTTCGGTTCCAGGACTACAAATCCGTAGATGATTACAACAACGAACTCTTTCGTATTGTTGCCATCCGGAAACTCTGTGGCGAGGATGTGACAGATAATGATCTCCTCGAGAAAACATTATCCACATTCAGCACAGAGAATGTTGTGCTCCAACAACAATACCGTGCAATGAAACACACATTGTACGAAGACTTGTTGTCCTGTCTTCTCCTCGCTGAGAAGAATAACCAGCTGCTTATGAGGAACAGCGCTATGAGGCCCCCGGGATCGGCTCCTATCCCAGCTTCTCGTCAAGAGTCCTACCATGTTCAACCCGATAGATCCTCAGATCACCGCCGTGGACGTGGTAATGGACGTGGTAATGGCCGAGGACATGGACGTGGAAGACGTGGACGCAGACATGGTCGTGGCAACCGACCTAACCTCAGTTATGGTCGTGGCAACCGACCTAACCTCAGTTATGGTCCTGGTCGTGGTCGAGGCATCACCAAGCCGACCCGCCACACCAACCCTGATCACTCTGCTTGTACCAGATGTGGGATGTTCAACCACCCAACAAAGCAATGTCGCACCCCCAAGATCCACTGCGATCTATACCAGAAGTACGGAAAAGCTCCTGCTGAAGCCAACATGACTCAGCCAGTCGATGCTGCTAACCTGGAAGGTGACGACCTCCTTGATGATGAGAACACCACAAACGAGCAGACCGACCCCATGGACTATGAAACAGCTGATCTCCTCGATTAATTCAATCATCTGAAACTCTGATACAATTTGATTTTGTTCTTTATTTTTTTTTTCATTTTGGGATTTGTTTCATTTGCCTTTATTCTCAGACACTGCTTTACTTTATGATTTATCACATTTTCTGAATTCCTCAATACTGAATTCTATCTTCTATTCATAATGAAGCACACCAGCAAATGGAAACCATAGTCGTAGATAGTGGATCCAGCCACACTATCTTAAGAAACAAAAGTTACTTCATAAACCTAACCTATCAAACCGCAAATATTAGCACCATCGCGGGTCCCTCAAACCTTATCGAAGGATATGGCCATGCCTATGTGTTGCTATCAAATGGCACACAACTTGAAATACCAGATGCTCTATATTCTCCTAGTTCGAAGAGAAATCTTCTGAGCTTCAAGGATATAAGACAGAATGGTTTCCACATAGAAACCCAAGGTCAAGGGAACAAAGAATCCCTCCTAGTCACTAAAACCGTAGACGGCCATAAACAAATCCTCGAAACCATACCCGCGCTCTCTACTGGACTTTACCATGCTAAAGTCAGTATGATTGAAGCTAATACCACTCTCAAAGCCCGGTTTACTGATTATACTATTTGGCACGACCGGCTCGGTCATCCCGGTGCAAATATGATGCGTAAACTAATTCAAAACTCTCAAAGGCATACCCTCAAAGAAAACCGAGCTTATCCTCAACACACCTCATGTGCACAGCTTGTTCTCAAGGCAAATTGATCACTCGGCCTTCACCAGTTAAAATCTCTAAACAAACACTTCATTTCCTAGAAAGAATCCAGGGCGATATCTGTGGACCTATACATCCATCTTCCGGACCATTCCGGTACTTCATGGTCCTTATAGACGCATCGACCCGTTGGTCATATGTTTGTCTCTTGTCCTCTCGGAACCAAGCCTTCGCTAGGTTCTTGGCCCAAATCATAAAATTGCGGGCCCATTTCCCTGACTTCCCACTAAAGACTATCCGCCTTGACAATGCTGGTGAATTTACCTCACAAGCGTTTAATGACTACTGTATGGCCATGGGGGTAACCGTGGAACATCCTGTAGCACATGTCCATACTCAAAATGGATTGGCTGAATCATTCATTAAACGCATTCAATGGATAGCCCGACCATTACTCATGAGATCAAAGCTCCCGGCCTCAGCATGGGGACATGCAGTATTACATGCTGCTGAACTCATACGCATCCGGCCATCTAGTGAATACAAATATTCCCCATCCCAACTACTCTCGGGTCATGAGCCAGACATCTCCCATCTCAAAACATTTGGGTGTTCAGTATATGTACCCATTGCTCCACCACATCGAACCAAAATGGGACCTCAAAGAAGGATGGGAATATATGTTGGTTTTGACTCTCCCACCATCATAAGATATCTCGAGCCAACCACTGGAGATCTCTTCAAGGCCAGATATGCGGATTGCCAATTCGATGAATCGGTATATCCCTCTTTAGGTGGTGAGACAAACAAGCTGGTCAAAGATCTTTCATGGAATCAAACATCATTAAATTGGCAAGATCCTCGGACTCTAGAATGTGATTCAGAGATCCAAAAGATTATTCATTATCAAAAGCTAGCTAATCAATTGCCAGATTCCTTTGCTGACCCGACCAAAGTAACCAAATCGTACATCCCAGCTTGTAATGCACCAGTACGAATAGCTGTCCCAACGGGACAGACTCAAGTTGCTACAGAGTCTGCACCACGTCTCAAACGGGGCAGACCTCTCGGTTCCAAAGATAAGAATCCCCGGAAATCAAAGAAAGGTGCAATAACCGAAACCGGGATTCCTGCAATATCAGACATAGCCGCGGCTGAGACTCAATCTAATGAACCCTCAATGGAAGTTCGGGACGCCGAATCTCCAGGTTCAGAAGATAACAATGAGATCTCCATCAATTACAATATGTCCGGAATACAATGGAATCGAAAAGAAGTCGACTTAAATGCACTCTTTGCATACAAAGTAGCACTTGATGTTGCGCTCACGCAAGAGGATCTAGAACCCACGTCAATAACACAGTGTACACATCGAACAGATTGGCTAAAATGGAAAGAAGCCATAAACGTGGAGTTAAAGAGTCTCAAACTCAGAAACGTGTTCGGTCTGATCATCCGGACCCCATCACACATCAAGCCAGTAGGCCACAAATGGGTCTTTGTGTGCAAAAGGAACGAACTCGGTGAAGTCGTTCGATACAAAGCACGGCTTGTAGCACAAGGATTCTCACAGAGACCTGGAATCGATTATGAGGAGACTTATTCTCCAGTGGTGGATGCAACAACATTCCGATTCCTCATAAGTCTGGCCATAAGAGAAAATCTTGATCTGCGGTTAATGGATGTTGTAACCGCATATCTCTATGGGCCCCTGGACAACGAAATATATATGAGACTCCCAGATGGCATTGAACTAAAAGACAAAAATGCATCTCGAGATCAATACTGCATCAGGCTGAACAAATCCTTGTATGGACTGAAACAAAGTGGGCGTATGTGGTACAACCGCCTCAGCGATTACCTCATCAAAGAAGGCTACAAAAATGACCCCATCAGTCCATGCATCTTCATCAAGAAGTACTCAAACAAAGGATTTGTAATCATAGCAGTATACGTGGATGATCTAAACATCCTCGGAACATCTGGTGAGATCTCCCAAACAGTCGACTGCTTAAAAGCAGAATTCGAAATGAAAGACCTAGGCAAAACAAAGTACTGTTTGGGATTACAACTTGAGTACATCAAAGGAGGAATCCTTGTGCATCAATCGGCTTATATCGAAAAGGTACTCAAGCGATTTAATATGGACCAAGCTCACCCATTGACCAGCCCAATGGTAGTTAGAAGCTTAAGTGATGACCCTCTTGGTCCCAAAAAGGATGATGAAGAAATCCTTGGTCCTGAAAAGCCATACCTCAGTGCTGTAGGAGCGTTAATGTACCTGGCTAGTCACACTAGACCATACATATGTTTTGCCGTGAACCTCCTCGCTCGATATAGTTCATCTCCAACTCAGAGGCACTGGAACGGTATAAAACATCTCCTAAGATACCTTCGAGGTACTCAAGACTTAGGACTCTTCTATACTAACCAAAATAAAGATGGGTTAGTCGGCTTCGTCGATGCAGGATATCTATCAGATCCGCACACTGCCAAGTCTCAAACTGGCTACGTTTTTACGCATGGAGGAACAGCCATCTCTTGGAGATTAATAAAGCAGACACTCACTGCCACTTCATCAAACCATGCTGAAATCCTAGCCATTCATGAGGCTAGTAGGGAATGCGTCTGGCTGCGCTCCATGACTCAGCACATCCGCAGAGATTGTGGTATGGACGAAGACACACAGCCCACGGTGATGTATGAAGACAACGCGGCATGCATAGCTCAGCTCAAGGAAGGATATATCAAAGGAGATCGGACGAAGCACATTCTACCGAAGTTCTTCTCAACCTCAGACTGGCAGAAGGACGGCACTCTCAGCGTTCAGCAGGTCCGATCCAGTGAGAATTCAGCTGACCTCTTCACCAAATCATTGCCTACTTCAACACACCGGAAGCTCGTCAAATAGATAGGAATGTATAGACTTAGAGATCTGCAGTGATGCTACAATCAGGGGGAGTAATGCGTGTTGTACTCTTTTTCCTTCACCATGGTTTTGTCCCACTGGGTTTTTCCTGGTAAGGTTTTAATGAGGCAACATTCCCCAGCGCATTATCGAGATCCCGATTGAGTAGCTGACCCGGTTCACTCGTCCAAGGGGGAGTGTTATAACACATATCATATATGGACTCTTATACCGGCCCATTAGGCCCATCAGGACATTGTACTTAATCTAGATTCCCTATGTACTCTATATATACATTCTAGTGATTAATAAAGTTTCTAAGTTTTCACAACAGTTTATACTTTTCAGAAAAATAAGTCGACATTTTTTTTAAAAAAAACTAAATTTTTGTCGACTTTTCTATACAGTTTTGTGTTTTGATTTCCTAAACTTTTTCTTGTCAACTTTTGATTTTTCTGTGTATTTTGATTTCCTAATTTTTAAATTATAATATTGAAAAGAAAACAATAAAAAGAAGACCCGAAAGTCCGTAAGATTCTGAAGAAAGCTGGCACGTCTTGAAAGTTTTTTCCAAATTTAAAATTTGTTCGGCGACATTAAAATCCAAAAGACATCCGAGTGTGTTGTGTTTCTCTATTTATATATATATAAAAAAAAAAACCAAACGGATATAATCGAAAAAGAAAAAAAAATTCTACCCATATGAACCCTAATTTGGGGTTGGAATACTCTCTCTTTCCTTTCCCAAAATTGGATTCAAAGTTCTTCCTTTTTGTCTCTCCTCGTACCTCGCAGCATCGAGGGGTCTCGACATTCCCAGCGATTATGCTTGAATCCGTGAGTTCTTAATTTTGTTGTCTGAAGGAATTTTTCTGTTTTTTTCTTTATCAAATTGAAATCTTAAATAAAATCAGAGGTTTTTTCTCTAGAATATGTGCTTGAGAAATGGGTTAATCTAATAAGCTGTAAGTTCCAATAAATATCAAAACTTTTTTGTCGTTTGGTTTGCTCCAGAAATGAAAGGATTTGCAAATTATGATTCACATGTATCAGTGGTTGTTTCGGTAGATTCAAAAGCGGAGGTGATTGGGTGGTGATGTTAGGGTTTTGACTAAACCATATTAACATTTTGATTATGCTCTATTGCAGTTTTGTTGATGAATTGCGTCATTTGCTATATTAGGAGGACGAAGGGACTTAAAGAGCAAGTCTTTTGAGCTGAGGAAGCCTCTAAAGAAGATTAATTTTGTAAGGGTTTGATCAGTGTTTGTGCGGGATGGATCAAATTGTTTCAGGAGAAGAAGATCTTGATGTTGATATTGAAGGTGGTAGATTCGACGAGACACAAGAGATCACCTCGGATCTTGTTTTATCAGAAGAAAAATCAGAGGATGATGTTTTGGAACAGGTTTGGAGTGGACGTTTGAGCTATGATGGGTCTGAAAAGGTTGCTGATGATCTGATAAACCCGTTAATGGGAGACGGAAAGCGGAGAGAAAGAAGCAGTCAAAGTTTGGACCTTTCGGGCAGAAAATTCGATAGTGTTAAGCTTAAGAAGACGAGGAAGCCTTCAAAGCCGCCGAGACCTCCAAAAGGTCCGTCACTGACTGCAAATGACCAGAAGTTGATGAGGGAAATCGCGGAGCTCGCTATGAGAAAGCGTGCTAGGATTGAACGTATGAAGACATTGAGAAGAATGAAAGCAGCAAAGTCATCGTCTCCCTGCAGTAGCGTTTTCGCAATGATAGTCACGGTTATATTCTTCGTCTTCCTAATTTTTCAAGGTGAAAACACCGTTTTTAAGTTTCCTTGATCAAGTTTTGAAGAACACAAAATTGCTATGTTGGTTTGGTTCCGCATGGTTTCTGTTGCTTCTTTTTTATTTATGTCTTATCTTTGTGTAATGTTGGTTCTTCACCAATCACACACGTGTTATCTTTCTTGTTGTAGCTTAGGAGATCTTTGGTCAAATGTTCTGTTAGGTATATCTTTTGGGTCTGTGTGTGTGTGTGTCTTCTTGTGAAATGACCAAAGCTTCTGTTATCTCATAAAATTCTCTATTGCAGGGTTCTTCACAAGCAATGCAAGTTTGAATTCAGACAATTCTCCTGCACCAACTGTTTCAGCCAATAACCGTATGGTCTCTGTTCAGTTCTACAATGAGTTTGCTCCTCGCGAGAGAATCGATCCCAGCCCAACTACTTCTTTCAGGTGAGATTCCTTGCTCTTTTCTTTAGCCACACAGACCAGAGAGAACAGTCTCTATACAGATTTAACTGAGTTAATTTCCAATTGGTGATGCTCTGTGTAAATTTCAGGTATAAGAGAGTTTCGGGTGCAGACAATGAAGAAATCACCAGATGAGTTCTCTTCGGATTCTTGTAACGTAAACCAAAAACAGTACTTATGTTTTTGTTTTGTTCGTAAATTCTTGACATCACTCTATTGTTCCTTTTGCTCTGTTCTTGTGCTCACATGTTTGTCTCTGTGTTGCTCTGCTTGTATATATTCCTGTGGATGAATCTGTTCCTTTTTTTTTGAGGTTAGGCTTTGTACAGCGACCTGAGTGTTATGACCTAAAGCAATGATGCTGATGATGATTGATGATGATTAGGCTTTTCATTGTTTATCTCGGTGCTTTATAGGCATCATTATCTCTGAAGAAATTTACGCAATAGATGATGATGATTGATGATGCCAAGTACTAACATCAATCTTTTTAGTTTTTTTTTCTTTTTTTCATGGTGTCTGTTTCACCAAGTTTATAAAGAAAATTGATAATTAATGACCCAACAAAAAATGAAGAATTTCCTCGTGACGAGATGAGTTGAAAAATTTTCCCATGGAAATTTTGTTTTTTAGTTATTGCAAAAGACTTATCTTTCCTCATAAATTTCTAACAACAACAACAAAATGTCTTTACATATACTGAAAGAGACAGTATCACCAATCAGATTCAGACTCATCTTTCCTCATAAATTTCTAAGACCACCTCCATCCATAGTATACAAAGAAGGGGATCTAATCCTAATTTTAATAGTTTTTTATTCTTTTTAATGCACTAGAACTCCATTATAATTTTTTCATTAGATTAGTGTTCAATGGTAGTCTCTTAAAGAGAGGCTCTAATTGTTTTTTTTTTTTTTACAATTTTTCAAATACAAACATTTTTATGAATACAAACATTATATTAATACAAATATTTTATTAATACACACATTTTATTAATACAAATATTTAATTAATACAAACTTAGACATAGAATACAGAAAAACAAAACAAAAGAGAGATGCAAATCATAAACCGGAAATAATAAGATTAGTTGTAATCTTGAATTGAACCAAAGTTATTCCACAAATGCTCAACTAAATCTTCTTTTAATTGTTCATGCGTAGTTCGAGAATGCAGTGAATTCCGGATGGCCATAATATTAGTGAGATTTAAAGGCATATTGGTAGAATACGTCATATCCACATGTGAAGTTCTGTTTGATTCTCCTTGTGTGAATTCTTCAACATTAGACAAACTGTACCCATCTCGTTCGTCTTCTACAATCATGTTATGAAGTATTATACAAGCTTGCATAATTTTTCCTATCTTCACCTTATCCCACATCAGAGCTGGATTTTTGACAATGGCAAACCGAGCTTGCAAGACTCCAAAAGCACGCTCGACATCTTTACGGGTAGCTTCTTGACGTTTTGCAAAAAAACATGCTTTGTCACCTTGTGGTCGGCTTATAGATTGGATAAATGTAGCCCATTTTGGATAAATTCCATCGGTGAGATAGTAAGCTAAGTGATACTGTCGTTCGTTGACAAAATAATTCACTTTCGGAGCTTTACCTTGTAATATATCATCAAATACCGGAGAACGATCGAGCACATTAATATCATTTAAAGTACCTGGCGGGCCAAAAAATGCGTGCCATATCCAAAGATCTTCTGAAGCTACAGCCTCTAAAACGATTGTCGGTTTGCCAGATCCTCGTGTGAATTGTCCGGCCCAAGCAGTGGGACAATTTTTCCACTCCCAATGCATACAATCGATGCTTCCTATCATCCCGGGAAATCCGCGAGATTCTCCACTATCTAGTAGGCGTTGAAGATCTTCTGGTGTGGGTCTTCGTAGATACTCATCTCCAAAAAGATATATGATTCCTTCTACAAAATTTTCCAAGCAAGAAAGGGCGGTGCTTTCACCAAGCCGGAGGTATTCATCAACCGCATCAGCCGCACAACCATATGCCATCATACGAATGGCTGCCGTAGATTTTTGTAGTGCAGAGAGACCGGATCTTTCGGTAGCATCTCGTCTTTGTTGAAAGAATGGAAGATGAGTAGAGAGGCCATCAACAATACGCATGAACAAAGGTTTGTTCATTCTGAAACGACGACGAAACATATAGGGTGGATATGTTGAATCTTCCCGGAAATAGTCGTTCCATAAACGGATATGGCCTTGTTCTCGATCTCTCTCAATATATGCTCTTTTTTTTTTTGGTTGATCTTTGACGATTGCTCTGATTAACAAGTAGATTTTCAAATGCATTTTCATATGCATTTTCAAAAGCTTCCTCGAATTTGTCTTCAATAATTTTCTCAAAATTATTATTGGATGAAGATGCCATAGAAGATGGTTTTTTGTTATGAGAAAGAAAGATGATGAAGAGAGTTAGAAAACGATGTAGGAAGAAGAGAGTTGTAAAAAATAAAGATGATGTTGAATAAGATGATTTGTTTGTGAGCATTTGCAATCTTCTAATATATAGACAATACGCTTGAGTTTACACCATTCATTGAATATGTGGTGGGATGAGTTGTATGGTGTGTAATAAATTGTGCCATAAATTGTGTAATAAATTGTGTGGTGTGTACATATGAATACAAAACCACCACTTGCTAAAGACTTGGCCAAAAACATCGGATAAAAAGAAGTGGGACATAACAAATTGGGACAGAAAAAGAAGTGGGACATAAAAACATCGGCTAAAAGTTTTTAACGGCCAATACAAAATAGCAGGCCCAAAATATAGCTAAGTACCAGTTCCAAACCTTATATTGCACAAAACATCGGCCAAAATAATAATGGTGGCCCAAACCTATATGAATATACAAATTGTAGCCATTTCTTCAAAGCCTCCTTTGTAGCCGTTTGTCCATGACTTTGTTGCCTGCAATAAGAAAAAAGAGATCATGAACAAGTGAATATAAGTCATACAAATGATAAAGGAAACAGAATCATATATATATATGGAGTCTTGAATACAATACATAGAACCTAAACCAAAAGACAAACAACTGAAAGGCTTTATAAAAATACATAGAACAAACATTACAAGACATAGAAGTTATACCCGAGACTTAACAATATGACATACCCAAAAAGACTTAACAATATGACATACCCAAAAGACTTAACAATATGACATACCCAAAAACTAACTCATACCAAAGAAAAACAGACCTCATCCTTAACTCACTCATACAAACTCTCACATATTTGACAACATTTCCTTAATGAGCTTGTTCTTAAGCTCGAATTCTACCTCAGTAAGAGGTTCGGTTTTTGCAAGCAGATTTTCGAGTATCTTTTGCTTGTTAGTCTTATCTTTCAATGCTAACTCCCTTTCCCTTAGCTCAAAGATGCTTCTAAAGTCCACTAAATCCTTACCATCTTCTTCCAAACGACCACCATTGGTCTTTGTTGTTTTTTTTTTGCCCTTGGAAGCTTTTACACCAGCAGGCCGAGGAATTCCTTCATCATCTCCATGCCTCAAAGGAGCATCGGTTCCTTCAACTCTAGCACCATCGGTTCTTCTTTTTTTTGAGCTTCCATTTCCTGCCCACTTCTGATCATGACGCAGTTCTCTCCAGCAGTGCTCCATGGTGAATTTGTGTTTGTAATCATTGTGGAATATCTCCAAAGCCAGCTTCATTACATCATTTTCATTTTGACCTGATGTTTTTTGAGATGAAGCTGCCTCATACGACCCAACAAACTTGCAGACAAACTCATTTATCTTGGCCCATCTCTGCTTACAGTTAGTTGGCCCTCTCTTATCTTCAGCAGACACGTCAGGACTCGCCGCATAGTAGATGGCTATTCTTTTCCAGAATGCATCTGCCCTTTGCCCATTGTTGATGATTGGATCCTTGCTGGTATTAAGCCAGGCGCTTATAAGCGCAAGATCTTCAGCAGGAGTCCATGGCTTCCTGGTCTTACGCTCCTTCTCTTGTGCATCAGTTGGACTTGGAGCATCACTCCATTGTGTTCCAAACACTGGAACTTGTGAATCACCGAGTGCTATGGTTGTTTCCATGGGTTCAAGGCTATGGGTTTGGGTTCTTTGTTGGCTAGTTAGCAGGTCCATGAAGCCTGATGTGTCAGAAAAAGGATTAGTTGAATCCATTGGAAGGTTTAGTGAATGTGTTTAGGGTGTGTGTTTGGGTGTGTGATTTCGGTGTGTCTTTTAAAAAGTGTGGAAAGAAGTTTGGGTGTGTGTCTTTTAAAAAAAACAAAGTGAGCTTCAATATATAGAAGCTTATTCAAGATGGAGTTAGCATTGAAGATAGATTTAAAGTTCAAGTTAAGTTAGAGTTAAGTTAGAGTTTGTAGTTAAGAGTTTGTAGTTTCTGAAGACATGAGCAAAAGAAACTAGTTATTAGAGTTTTAACCGAAGCATTCATTGTGACACAAATGCATTGATTCCACTCTCACATTTATCAACCGTGACATAGAGCAACTACAAATCACATCCTAATTCAACAAAGCATTGACTACAATATCTAATGCAAACCTAACCACTACAGAGCATTGATTCAATCAGTAATCCAATCCATCCAAACCATCAATCATCAACCACATCAAAGCCTTCCTAATTCATTAACTCACTACATTTTCGGGAAATCAATAAACTGAGTAAAAATCTTACTTGTAATATACCCATCTCTGAATTTGCTTTGACTGTGCTTTGATTTACATCAAATAAGCCATCGCCGATCAGTTGTCTGTACCTCGACCGATCAAATAAGCATCGCCGATCATCATCCATCCATCCACCGATCTTCGCATCTGCAGCGCCGATCTTCGCATCTGCATCCACCGATCTTATTTGATCCATCCACCGATCAAATAAGCATCGCTGATCAGTTGTCCGTTTAATCGCCTCTCTCTCGCCTCTCTCTGATATCACCGAAGTCTCCTCCGAAGAAGAAGACGAAGAAGGTTAGACAAAAAATAAAAACCAACCCAACTTCAAACCCTCTAATCAAAACAGAGTGTTTGAATAAATAAAATCAAAAATAAAATAAAATCATCTAACCAACCACAATGCGACACGTCGGAGTAATTAATGGGTCTCCAAAAACTACTAAATTAGGATCGATCCTGCTTAAAAACATGATTAAAAATTTTCTTTTTAATTAAAAAAGCCATTAGAGACTCCCCTCATCCCCCCATTGGACATGCTCTAACAACAACAACAAAATGTCTTCATATATGCTGAAAGAGACAGTATCACCACCAATTAGATTCTACAGCGTTTAACGGCCATTACACTTTTACTGACGTTATTATTATGAAAATTTGCCTTAAAATCAGTGTCTAAAACTAGGCGGCTCCTCCATGTGCGGTGCTTAAGAGTTAAATTCAAAACTTTATTTATAAGTTTTGTTTCTAAAAACTGAAATAAATATAAACTAGGTAGTTTGTCCGCGCCTTGCGCGGGTGGAAAGTCTTACTAATTAAAACATAACCAATTGATGGAATCTGTCACTATATTTTGGTAAATTTCGAGAATGTGTTGAAAATATCAAACTGTCATCTTGCATCATTTGTGTTATTGAAATATTTGAAATTAAAACAGAATAAACGGTATCATTCGAAAATATTTATTTTTACTAAATGTATTTTTTATCTTTTTTTAAAAAAAAAAACAGATTATATATGTCTGTTATAGTTTATATATGCAATGAACTATAAAAAAATATATTATCACATATGCATGAATAATACATAAATATTATAGGTTTTTTTCTTTTTCTTTGACTTCTTTTTTTCTTTTTCTTTCGACTATTCTTCTTTTTTTATAAATTTTTCATCTTCTTTTTCAGTGCCTCCAAAATCATAAATCTCCAAATGTTTCCTCATTTACATTATCCTCAATAAGGTATTCATCTAGTTTTTTTTTCCTATATTTTTCTTTTTCCACTTTGCCTTCTATTTATGGTTTTCTTCTTCTTCTTCTTCTTCTCCCATTTTAAGTCATTTGTCTTCTTGTTCTTCTTCTTACGGTTTTTCTTGTCAAAATCCTTTAACATCTCTGTATTGTCCTATATATTTTACTTTTTTATAATTTTTTTCTTATTGTTCTTTATCATTTCCTTCTTCCCTTTCTTCATGAATTTCAGCTTTTGATTCTTCTTCTTATTCACCTTTTGGATTTTCTTCTTCCCCATCTTTTCTTTCTTCTTCTTCATCATCTTCGACTTCTACTTCTTTGTGTTATTTCTCTTCTTAAATCTATATTTCTATTTTTTATTCTTCCATATTTTTCTTTCATCGTCATCATCGCGTTTGACTTCTACATCTTTTTCCTCTTCTCTTATGTCTTCTTCTTCTTCTTCTTTATTTTTTTTGTTTTGTTTTCTTCCACATACTTTCCTACTTCTATTTCATCATCTTTGAATTCTTCATCATCATTTTGTATTCTTTGAGTTTTTTTTTCTTGTACTTCTTTTAGTTTTTATTAGACTTCTTTATCCACATTCTTCTTCTTCTACTCTTTTTTCTTCATCTCTTTTCCTATTCACCTTATTCTTGTCTTCTTCAACACTGTCTCTTTTCTTCTTCTTAATCACAACTTTTTGTTTGTTTTTTTTCTCGTTTTTTAACTTCTTTGTCATTAACTTTGTATTTTTCTTTATGTTTTGATTTTTTTCCTCTTATTCTTTCTACTTCTTTTTTTTAATTTTTCTTTCTTTCTTCCGTTTTTTCTTGTACTTCTTCATCGTGTTCGTCTCCTCCGACTTCTTTTTTATTTTTTCTTCCAGATTTTCTTCCCTCTCATTATTCATTGTATCCATCTTTTAGTTATATTACTCTTCCAGTTTTTCTTTCGCTTATCTTCATCTTTTTATTTCTTTATTTTCACATTATATTATTGAATAAATAAACATTAGGTTGTAAAGAAGTCTTCTGGTTTATCTTCGTTTTCTTATTTGTCTTCATCTTATTCTAATAATTGTACATTAGACTGTATAATAAGTATTAACTTTCGCAGTGTTGGTAAAAAACTCCATGAAACAAAATAATTTTCTTTGTAACAAATAATATTAAATATTAAAACCAACATATTTTTCTATTAGATAAGATACATATTTTTTGTTATAGAATATTGTTTAGAAATAAAATCGTGAATAATATTAAATATTAATATTAAATATTAAAACTAACATATTTTCTGTTAGATAAGATACATATTTTCTGTTATAGAATATTGTTTAGAAATAAAATCGTGAATAATATTAAATATTAACAACATATTTTATTTATGTTTTATTATTCAGATAAAATCGTGAATTTAGTTTTTTTTTAATATTACAACTTATATTTTAATTGATTTATATTTTTGATTTAAACATTTTTTTTTCTAGAAAAAATTAAAACAAATTTAAGAAGGGATAAAAGGTAATTAACCACCCTGAAATTGAATGAAAGAGCTTTAAACGAAATATTCAGATAAAATCGTGAATTTAGATTTTTTTTAATATTACAACTTATATTTTAATTGATTTATATTTTAGATTTAAACAATTTTTTGTTGTTTTTCTATTTTTTTTAAAAAAAATTAAAACAAATTTAAGAAGGGGTAAAGGGTAATTAGCCACCCTGAAAATGATTGAGAGAACTTTAAATGAAATTTTTACTTCGCTTATAATATATATGATGATATAGTTTTGTTTGATTGGGATACAGTAACTCATCTCGTACCGCTGCAGTAATAGATATATACCACTTTAATAATTATCCATTGTAGAGAAAATTGAAAATATAACACACAAAAATTAAAGTACTTGTCCTCTTAATATTTTTATAAGATTTGGCAATTTTAAACAAATATTTTTATTTTTTGAAATATATATTTATATATACATTTAATTTCTAAAAATTCTAAAAAAAAATAGTATTCCAAAAATATCATTTTAAAAAATACATATATTTAATATTTATTTATAAATATAATATAGAAAACGTTCTACGAACGCTATCTCTCTTAAGTTCTAACTATTTTAATATCGCTTATTGGTTCTCTTTTCCCATTGCCCTTCCTACTTTGTGTTACCAATCGAACATGATTAAGAATATAATAATAATGGAGTATATCATAACTTTTTCAGTTTTTCATCCGAATTCTGGTTGGATAACTCAGTTAAGAAGAAGTAAATAAATTTATTCTGGCAATTCGAATAAATTCTTTTATTTTGATTTTAAATAAATATATTTTTCCTTTAAAATTTTTGTTTATCTTTTTAAAAAATAATAATCAGAGTATATATCTTACCGAAGCACAAATAATTTCGGAACCTATAGAAGCTGGATACTTTTACCATTTAAGACGTATATATTAAGATAAAAAGCACAAGCATTTTTCATATATGGTAGAACTTCATCCTTAATCTTGATCCACTAGACAACTCATCTACCTACTCAAACTTGTTTTGTATTGAAAATTAAGTGTTTCGGTTGAAAAAGATAAATAAACTATATAGTATAAATCGAACTAAAATTCGTTTTTGCTCAAATCGAATCACTCCCTCGCATTGGATACTTCGTTTATATCTCTTAAATTATCACCTATTGATCGGTCCTTTTCGATTTTTCTGTCTTTTGACAACATAAAAAGTGTGTTCCTCTTTTGGGTTTGATGATGGATTAGACCTAAAGACACATGAAAGAAAGAAAGACAACTTGAATAAGAGAACTTTCATACTTTTTTCGAGGTACGTACAACCTTAATTTTATATGAAAAGGGCATCGTACGTACATTGCATGTTACATCCCCTTTACGCGGATCATGCATTAAAATATCAACTCTCGTCGAAGCTTAATTTAAGCCAAATTCATCTTCAACTTCAAGCTATCCCATGCACTATTCATGGTCCATGCTGCTCTAGTCAACTCTTTCTTCATTTCTCTTTTATTATTTTATTTATTTTGTTCTTCCTCCTGTATTCTCGTTTTATTTTCCATTTTGTTTTTGGTTCAACCGTCTATTTGTTTTATATTCTAAGTTTTTCTTTCTTCCGCTATATGGCTGTGTTCGGGTTTTGACCATCACAAAAAATAAATATCATCTCATGATGACTTACGTACAGACTAAATATTTGTGTAGGTATATGTGTGTTTACAATTACAACAAGCAGAAGATACTTGAATTTAATGTCCTACTAAATTGGTTTCACAAACAAACAAAACTGTCCTAATAAATTCTAAAGTTTAGATCTTTGTACGTAATTTGTATTGGTCTTAATCGTTAGGAGATAAGATTGCAAGTGATGCGCTGTTGAAAAACTTATATGCATTGACCCTTTAATCTTGGATCCTAAAAATCGGTGATCATCTTTTGCATTTTCTTTCTATACTGTTTTAGTGTTTCTTTTTCTCGTAATAATTTTTAGTTTTCGAAAAACAAATTTATTGTTTGCAAAAGTATTACCGAGACAAGAAGAAGTGAAGGTGCTTAGGTAAGTAAGACCGTGAGACTGTGAGAGTAGATGTGGTTAGCTAATGAATGGTGAAACCAATTTGATAGCATAGCATTTGAATTACACTAACAAACGTACGTTAAGAAGGACTGTCTAGGGGTGTTAACGTTACACCACTTCAAGATTGGATTTTTCCTAAAAAAAATTTTAAAAAATAATTATGTACTTTAACAAAAAAAAAAAACAAACGTACGTTTAAGTTCCGAGTTATGCAGAAAATTAAAAATTAGATTGGTTTATATATAAGTTAGTAGATATATGCTTCTTTATAAAAGTTAGTTGCAGAGCCGGCTTTGGCCCAAGTTCATGAAGCTTAATTAGTCGTACATCTAATTTACTTAATAAGATCTTATTGATAGCTCAATATATAGCAAGGAACGTAAAGGTGCATGTAAAGTTGTAGTACAACTATATGACGCACACATTTTTTCTTATTATTATGCCGTATTTCGAATTTCGAACCAAACTTGTATATATATATATATACATATGTGCAAATTTTATTGATTATTCCGATCAGTTTTTTTGTACACATCGAAATGTTATAGTCAGATCACCTAATACTAGATTACCATATAAACTGTTTAAGTTTTTGGCCCAAACTCAAATTTCCCACATAATTATTTTTTTAAAATTCTTTTAGGAAAAATCCGATCTTCAAGTGGTATAACACCCCTAGACAGTCCTTCTTACCACTAGACCACAACTATGTGGGTAACTTGGCATATTTCATACAATATATATATAGAATTAAAATTTTTATATAGCTTATAACTGAAATTTGGAGATTTTCCAACTTTTCCTTCACAAACTACAATAACATACAATAGCTATAATAACACACGCAATGTATATGTATATTCTTCGAGCTGTGCATAATAATTAATTTAGTAATATAGAACCGACAGTTACCTTTATTATATTTCGACAACAAAAAAATGATATGAATATTTTACCAGTTGACCAAAGTTAAAATAGTGAATAAAATAAACTTACTTTAAAAAGAGGGGATCCCCATTCCACGCCCACGCACACACCACCACACACCCTATAAACGTGGTCGGCGACTCATTAGCATTCAATGCGTTTTAACTGTCTTTATTATCATCATCCCCACAGTTTCTTCCATTTCCGATTTTTACCCGTTATTTTTTTTCTTTCATATTTGTATTTTGTCCCCATAGAAATTGCGCAAAAGACTTGTCATTTCCAAGATTAAAAACATACACTATATGATATTGATGGCTAGTTTGGGAAGTGCGTATATTGGTTTGTAATTAGTTGTGCAAAATTAATTCGATCTTAACTTTTTTGGACCACATTCGTTTGATTAGCAATTATTTTTGGACCAACTATTAATTTTTTAGATATGCTAATATTTGTAGGACAGTTTTTTTCCTCTCTTATTTTGGTTTCAAAATAATCTAGTTTATAATTAAAAAAAAAAAGACGACGATAATTTCATTGTTTTAGACTTTTAGTAGTTTGTATGTAAGTGGACCCTATAATTTTCCTCTCGAAGACAACCGATAAAGTATCGAACTAAACATCAATCAAAATCTGTATATACTCTTACTCGTCGTGTGAGTTCTCCATCATTAGTTTTAGTTTACTAAAATTAATTTTTTGGAACTTCTAATCATTTAATGAAACATTCCAACTTGGAGATATTATAGTAGTTGGAAATAAAAATAATAGATAACCATTCCAAGAGAGTATAATACGCAATATTAAACGGATCTCCATCACATAGTTTATTGTTCGGTAAATGTAAAAGTACGTATATGTAATGACGTTTCGGTTTCGTTTGGTAAAAAAAATTGATGATAACATTTAAATACACACAAGTGGAACAAGACATGTAATCACGTACCTATGTCTGTGTGTGTTAATCTCCGATTACACACAAACTTTGACTTGTGTTATATGATTTAACCCCAAAAATACTTCTTCTTAAAAATTAATTGAAAACAATCAAAAGCTTTGACTCATACTCTTTTGTGACTAAATTTTTTGTTGACGCGGACACGCGTACGTATACTTTTCAAATATACTATTCATTTTGTACACTTGATTGATAATCTCATTGAATGTATAATTATGCAAGCTGTACGTTAACGATAACGATCAATGGCAATTTTTCGTAAATACTCAACACGTTTATGGGTAACTTCGTCATGGTCTAGCTATATAAATACCCCCTCAGCTGTTCTCCGACATGCAAAGTGTCTAAAACCAAACACACACACAGAAAAAAAAAAGATAAGAAGAAAAGCTTCGCACAAAAATGCCCGTTAAGATTTCAATTTTCCAGTCTCTTGCATTTCTTTTTAACCGGTTTATCCTCAGGCGATACCGGAATCCTAAACCAAAATACCAAAAATGCCCTTCTTCTCTCCTCCAATCCGACCTATCACGCGACACATTGATCTTCAACGTAGAAGGAGCTCTTCTCAAGTCCGACTCTCTCTTCCCTTACTTCATGCTAGTAGCGTTCGAGGCCGGAGGGGTAATAAGGTCATTTCTACTCTTCATTCTCTATCCATTGATAAGTTTGATCATGAGCCGCGAGATGGGTGTTAAAGTGATGGTGATGGTGAGCTTCTTTGGGGTCAAGAAAGATGGTTTTAGAGCGGGAAGAGGAGTTTTGCCTAAGTACTTTCTAGAAGATGTCGGGCTCGATATGTTCAAAGTGTTGAGGAAAGGAGGGAAGAGGATTGGTGTGAGTGACCATCTTCCTCAAGTTATGATCGAAGGATTCTTGAGAGATTACTTGGAGATTGAAGTTGTGGTCGGGAGAGAAATGAAGGTCGTTGGTGGTTATTACTTAGGAATCATGGAGGATAAGACCAAACACGATCTTGTCTTTGATGAGATGGTTCGTAAAGAGAGACTAAACACTGGTCGTGTTATTGGCATCACTTCCTTCAACACATCTCTTCACCGATATCTATACTCTCAGTTTTGCCAGGTCCGTAATTTCGGTTATCTTCTTTTGTTTGGAATTACGTTTACATTTAAATGAAATTCTATCTAATTTATATTAGCGTCGTTTTAGATATTTCTCACACAACTTCAAAAGGCATGCTAAAATTCGATTATAAGTTGACTCTTTTTTTTTGTGTGCAAATAAGTTGACTGATCTTCATTCTATTATGTTATATGTATATTGTTTAATTGTTAGTTTTGAATACAAATTAAATTAGGTATTTTAAAATGTTAAAATGACACTTGCTAAGAAGTACAAATGTAACCGTGACATAATCTTTTAAAAGGAGGGAATATTTGATAGAATAGAAACATTTATTAACAAAAATTTCTATTAATAGATAAAAAATGTAATCGTATAGAATATCCTTTTTTGGGTGCTTGAAGCGAATGATATGACTTGTCCCGACTCCTGATTAGCAAAAGCGACATAGCATATATGAATAGTTAAAGTGGTGACGGTGAGACACACCTAGTTGCATTAATATAATATTCCTTTTAACTTGCGATCACGAGATTTATAAAATATGAAAGAGCAACAAAAACAGATCAAGGCATATATCACATTAAATACGAATAAAGAAACGACGACATAATCTGTATGCATAGTTATTAGCATGACAGTGATATACAACTTGTGGTTTTGAATTTTTAACACTTTAAAAAAACTGATCTTGTTAGGTGTTTTTCATTCATTGTTTTCATGCTATAGATTTCTTGTCATTTTCTGTCTTAACATATATACATCTTTTTCTCTTTTATATAAAAACAGGAGATTTATTTCGTGAAGAAATCCGACAAGAGAAGCTGGCAAACCCTACCACAAAACCAATACTCTAAACCATTGATTTTCCACGATAGCCGTCTCGCAATCAAACCAACACTAATGAACACTCTGGTCTTGTTCATGTGGGGTCCATTCGCAGTTGTAGCCGCAGCAGCCAGACTCTTTGTCTCTCTTTGCATCCCTTACTCCTTCTCAATCCCGATCCTCAGTTTCTCCGGTTGTAAACTAACCGTCAATATCGACGACGTTTCATCTCAAAAGTTATACTCAAGCACACGCAAAGGTTGTCTCTTTGCATGTAACCACAGAACTTTATTGGACCCTCTCTATGTTGGATTCGCTCTGAAAAAGAAAAACATCTCAACTGTAACGTACAGTTTGAGTAGAGTATCAGAGATCTTGGCCCCGATCAAGACCGTTAGACTGACCCGTGATAGGGTCAGCGATGGTCAAGCCATGGAAAAATTGTTGACGGAAGGAGATCTCGTGGTTTGTCCTGAAGGAACCACTTGTAGAGAACCTCACTTGCTTAGATTTAGTCCTTTGTTCGCAGAGGTTAGTGACGTCATCATTCCCGTGGCTGTGACGACACACGTGACCTTCTTCCACGGTACTACGGCAAGTGGCCTCAAAGCATTTGACCCGCTTTTCTTCCTCATGGATCCTAATCCTACCTACACCGTCCAATTTCTCGACTCTGTCTCCGGTGTCACGTGTCAAGATCCTGACGGGAAGTTGAAGTTTGAAGTGGCTAATCTTGTTCAGGGCAAGATTGGCAAGGCGTTGGATTTCGAGTGCACCAACCTCACTAGAAAAGACAAGTATTTGATCTTGGCTGGTAATAATGGCGTCGTTAAGAAAAACTAAATTTCTTTTTAGGATTATTGAGTGATAATTAATTATATATATTTCGTTTTTGTGTGTAAGTACTAAATAGCCAATGCTTCATTCATTTTTCTTTAGTTATTAATAATATGTACTTACATGTTACTATATTTTTATTTGTAATGTACAATATATCTTTATGGTTTATATAATCCAAAATCTTATTTAGATAATTTCGCCTCTGCCATTCTATCACATTTATAAAACAATGGTCCACAACGAAAATAACAGGAAAAAATAGAAACTATACAAATGATTTTATTATTTAGCAATCATTTATATTTAATTGGGACACGTCAAAAGTTGTTATTTAATTCGTGGGTTGTATTGGTCCGCACATGCGTCATAAATGTTATAACGGTCTAGCCCAAATAATGTTAGCAATAGCAATCATATACAGGCATAAACAGCCTTGTATATAAGATATGCAGGGTTGGTATAACTGTAACTATAGCGTTTATTGTTTCTTTGTCAACTGGAATAATCAGTTCCATCGACAAAATGATTTCGGATAAGCTAATTTCCATCTAGAGCTACAACGACATGCTCGTTTTTTGGTTCCAACCTCTGGACGTACTGTGTTAAATGCTATTCTTTTTTTGTTTTTTTTTCATTTCAGATAAGCATGTCCTTTTCGATTATAAAACAAAATTTACTGATAAGAATCGATAGTCCGTGAAACTAAATTACTATTAAAATTCTTTCCAGGGATACTTTGGATATTGATTTCGCATATATGAGTCAAAGTTTGATCGTCTTAATCTTGTCTTTTACTATATAGTTCCGGAACCTTTGATGCTGTCTTTTACTTCTTACTAGGTAAACATGTAACACAGTTTTTCATTTTCAAAAGTTTGGAAAATTTAGGATGGGAACGAAATTAGATAGGTAATCCGTTTCAAAAAAGTCATGCCCACTTTCAGCTTATGCATTTTCAATCTTTTCTCTGTTTTCATAGAAGAGCGAAGTCGCAGCAAAAAGGATGTAATGTAAACCATTTTTTCGTTTCTTGGTTACATTAAAACCCAAAAAAAATTAATTTAATCAAACCTTTAATAATTATGGCATATATTCGACATATTAAAGCGTAAAGTTATTGTTTTACGTTCACTAGGACCTACGGGTCTAGAAACCATGTGAGCATCAAGAGCATGTGAAGTGAAAAGATAAAAAAAAAGCTAGTCAATCGACAGTTGTATTATTAAAACTTTATATAACTCAGATTTGTTAAAAAAATTATTAGTTCCGGTTTTGCACAAGTATATAGACTTCAGAATCAATTCCACTTGATAGGCAAAAAAAAATATATATATATCGACTTCTGAGTCAATTCCACTTGATAGGCAATGATATGTTATAATATTTCATTTTCTCTAAAGAAAACAATAATTTGTACTGTTGTACAGCAGAAATCATTTGTCCTTAGCCCATATGGAATTTACAGATTTAGATGTGTCTGTGGTGGCCATCACTGTCGCATTTTCTAACACAAATGTGACACAAATGTGTTGTAAGAGGAAAGTGGGAAAACAAAAAAAAAAAGTCGAACAAAACATTGATTGGTCGACTAAAAGTCAAACTAAACAAAAGGTAACGCAATTCACACGTGTCCTCTCTCGTTAATGGACTGGGTCGTAAGAAAAGCGTCATTTAAGTCGATAGGCCCATCAATTGGGTCCACCGTTTTCATTTTCTGATCTGGTCCTTTAGTTAAAAATCGTAAAAGAGTAAGGACCAATCTGTAAATTATCGATTTGTCTTTTTTTTTTTTTTTAGTTTGTATGGCCACAGAAACATAAACTCGCTCTAAAAATCACAAAAACGATGGCTTCTCTCGCGACTTCCATCGCCGGAAATGGAAGCTCCAAATTTCTGGTTTCAACATGTTCAACGAGAATTGGGGTTCCTGTAATCTCCGATGAAAATTCGAGATTCCTCTTCTTTGCTGCTAACAGTCACCGTCCGATCCTTAGAACGGCGATCTTGCGCCGATTGGCGATAAATGCTTCGAACCAAGGAGAAACAACGGCTTCACCTTTCGCCTCGGTTGCATCACCGGGTCTGTACTCAGCTCAGACTTTCGATTTGACTCCTCAGAATGTCGATTTGGTCCTAGAAGATGTTAGGCCGTTCCTCATCGCCGACGGTGGGAACGTCGACGTTGTTTCCGTTGAAGATGGCGTGGTTTCTCTCAAACTCCAAGGTTAGTTTTTTCTTTATTATTCCTTTGAGTTTATTGATTTCGTTTGACAAGATTGAAACTTTTTTTGGATTTGAGTTGTTGAAATCTATCACTGATCAGAGTTGGGTACATCTATTGGCGTTTAGGTTTTCTGGATTTTTGTAATTCTCTTTAGAACCCTAGATTCGAGCTTGAGACAGGACTACTCTATGAAACATTTGGCTTATTGGTCTTTGATTATGCTCACTTATGATTGAAATGAGATCTTGCTAAAAAAGTTCACTTTCACTTACAGGAGAGTTACAAATTATGTGTAGTCAGTGAGTTTACATGTATGATACTTCAGGAGAGTTACAGTATTGGTAGATTCGGTTAGTTCCTCGTGTTAGAATCGCTTTGCCCTTTTAGATTCCAAAGAGAACATCTGCAGGAGCAATCATGTTCACATGTTATGTGATTGTGCTTATGTTGAGTTTTTTTTTTGTATATTGTAGGAGCTTGTAATAGCTGTCCGAGTTCTTCAACGACCATGACGATGGGAATAGAAAGGGTACTCAAAGAGAAGTTTGGAGATGCTTTGAAAGATATTCGACAAGTTTTTGATGATGAAGTTAAGCAGATAACTGTGGAGGTGAGTGACGCTACTACTAAGGAAATTCGAGTGTTATGCTTTGATAATCTCTTGATGGATTGGTTTTGGTTTTTGCAGTCAGTGAATGCTCATCTCGATATACTGAGACCAGCGATCAAGAACTATGGCGGAAGTGTGGAAGTTTTATCAGTCGAAGGCGAGGACTGTGTTGTAAAGTACATTGGACCAGAATCTATTGGAATGGGAATACGAGCAGCGATTAAAGAAAAGTTCAAGGACATTTCTAATGTAACCTTTACAAGCTAGAAAGCATGAAGAAAGCCAATATTTTATACATATGTAAAAAAGAAACTATAGCTCTTTGTTTTGGCTAATGTCCACTTCAGTCATAGTCTCCGCAACTGTCTTGAGCCATCTTGCAAGGTTTATCAAGAACGGTGTGTAGACAAAGTAGCAAGTTGTTGTCCAAGTGACCAATCCCTTTTCCAGAAAACAAAAGAAAAAAAAACACTCTTTTATGTTGTTTTTGCCTGAAGAAGATTCGTGAATAAAGAGTATTTACCTGGCCAAAGATCTCTATGTTTGCTTCTGGATAGTACCACAGATGAAAGAATCTGTTAAAAGTCATGTTATGTCAATCTTTAGACTTCTTACTCAGAAACAAAGAGATGGCTAAGGAATTGAAGCGCGGGGTTATACTTACTGCATAATGGGGATTTCGGCTAAGGGGCAGGCGATACCGAGGAGAGAGGCAATGGTGAAGCCAAGCCAGGTTCTATCCAAAGAGAACCAAAGAAATTCTGCTAAGGCAAATAGAATGTAAGCTTCTATATTGGCTGAAACTCCAGCTTTGTACATTTCAGCACTTAGCTCTAAGAACATCACAAGTGCTCTGTTTTACTCACCAAACACACAGGTTTTAGTTTTCAGTTTTTCACATCCAGTATGGCAGTATCCATACTTGTCATACGTAAACCATACAACACAAGAGTACTACTTACAACAAGGAAACTACGGTTTTGCCCATTTGGCCACGTGGAGGTTCGATGGAGGTTTTTTCATCCAATAGTAGTTGCAGTAGACCTACTGTGCAGTAAAATAAGCCAAGCAAGAACGGGACCTGAAAATACACATTACACGATTGCAATGCTTGTCAAACGATCTTTAAAATCTTGGTTTTGAGAAGTTTTCATTTTACCCAGATGTTGGTATGAAGAGGACCGATTTGAAAAGCTCCGGTTTTGTAAACCACGAGATCCACGCGTGAGTGGAGACCATCGAGGAGAGGACCCAAGAAGAAGCCTGAACCAAAAAGCGAGAGACTTGTTGGGACGATCCAAGATTTTCCGGTACCGGTTTTGCTCTGTGGCCTCTGACTCACGCACAGGAACTTTCGAACCAGTGACCGGTTTGGTCCTTTTGGTTTTAATAGTCTGGTGAGAGTCGTTGAAGGAGAAGATATCGCTAAGACAAACATCTTCCACTCTCGTCCACACAAAGTATTGAAGGAACACTTTGAGGAAGAAACAGAAATAAATGCACTCGAATAAACAAAAAAAAAAACTAGTATTCTAGCATCTCCAACCCATTACTCCATTTTTTAACTCGATAATGGACTTGGTTACTCTCCAACCCTACTCCATTTTTTACTCCATAAAGAATATTTTAAATATATTTTCTTTCCACTAAATTTATAAATTATTTACAGATATATCATTTTATTTATCAAACTTATGAATCGAACCCAATAACTTTATTTTAGTAATTTATTTTCAATAAAATGAAAACTGTTATTTTAATTTAAGAATAATTTTATAAATAAATATATTACATTACACAACATAATAAAAACAATCTATTCTATTAAAACAAAAGCACATTTAGTACTTGCTTCCAAACACTTCTAATTTTTTTAAGTGTTTAAAAATAATTTTAATAATTATTTATATTTAATTTCGAAAATTAGTTATTAATTTAAATATTTTTAGAGTTCCTTAAATATAGGTAATTTAGATTTGATTTGATTTGATTAAAAATAATAAATCAAATATTAATTTAGATTTGATTTAAAGATTCTAATTTAAATAATTTTTATACTATTAAACATTTTTATCAAAAATGTGTAGAATTTTTGAATAAAAAATTCACATATGAAAAATAATGGTCATATTTGAAATATAAAATATTTATAATGATGTAAATGATATGATATTTATGTTGTTTATATAATATATTTATGATTATGATTTATTTACAAATTAATAATAAAATAATAGGTAAAATTCAAATGTATAATTTACATATTAAAAATAAATTTTTTAAAAATTCATAGAACTAAAAATATCGAAAATATTTTGGTAACTAAAATCATTAATTTTGAATTATACATGTATATCGAAAATATATTTTTCATACAAAATAAAAACATAAAAAATTAAAAATTATTGCATACACTAAAATGTGGTTTGAAAAACCAGTTGTACACTTCTTTCGTTGATTAAATTTTAGAAAACTATAATGCTAAATAAAACTGTTAATACATCTCTAACTTTTAACAAATATTTATATTATACGGTAATATGAACGGAAAATTTAGAATTATGTTTTTATAATAGTTTATTTTGAATTAATATTAGCGGACGGGTTAAAATTATATTTTTATAATCATAATTAATTTTAATACTATAAAAATATATCTAAACACAAAAATCAACATTTTCACTTATTAAACAATATATTTATAAAAATAATTATATCTAAACTCAAAAACACAAATTATATTACAAAATTTGTTAAACAATAAAAAATATACCTGTGCGGATGCACAGGGTTAGAATCTAGTAATAACTTAAGAAGATAACATAATTTAATTTAATTATCATCATTAGTATATTTTTCCCACAAATGATCAATTAATGCATTTTGAAGTGAAAAATGAGTTTCTTTATCTTTGATTTCTCTAAATCGAGCAAGAAACTCTTGGAATCGAATATTATATGTTGTTATGTTTTATCTATTTTTATGTATTTGTAATTTTAAAGTTAATTTGTTGTTGTGTTTTATCTATTTTAATGTTTTTGTAATTTTAAAGTTAATTTGTTATTGTATTTTTCTTTTTTTATGTATTTTAAATTTTAAAATTTGTGTGTTATTGTATTTTTATTATATATTTGTTATGGTTGTTTTTTAAAAGTTTTCATATTCTAAAATAATTAGTTTTATCATTTATAATAAAATTTATATGTAAAAAATAACAAAGTTTTTGTTTAAGACTTATCTGATAACATATAATAGGAGAGGGATCAAATTATAAATAAAAAAGGATCCACTTAAAAATGGAGGTGATGAATAGTGTCACTCCATATATAGAGGCGCACTGTTCATATCTCCATTTTGGAGATGGAAATGGAGTAGGGTTGAAGAGGATTTTACTCCAAAATGGAGTTTGGAGGTGGAAATGGAGTAGGGTTGGAGATGGTCTTAAAAGTACAGATAGTCATCATTTACATAGATGAGTATAATTAATTAATTAAAAAAACTGAAATTAACCAAAAATTAACAGAGTTGATCATTGAAATTACAAAGAACATTAAAAAAAAATCAGTAATTTTTTAATAGAGCCAAACCGAACCAAACCTAAATAATTTCGGTAATGGTCAAACATACTTTTTACACAACCGAAAATTCTGAAATCCCACAAATCAATAGCTAGATACCGGTCCTGTTCGACAAGAATAGTTTGAACAATATAAATGGGGAGAATGAATTACACAACATACTGCTAAAGAAAGAATAGAGAGTCAAATTAAACAGTATAAATCAATTGGACAATTAACTAGTTAAAGCTCCTTATTCTAATATTAAATTACATATTAAATTTTGTTTTCAATCTTAGTTTCTTCTTTGATTGTGAAACCACGCTCAGCCTCATCAACACGGATATCAGTCATCCCGCACAGCACCAGCACATTCTTGTGCCATGATATCAGTCAGGTAAATAATACCAGGAGCAGCCACCAGGTAGTCAGTGAGGGTTGATTTCACTGTTGATCAAGAAATAAATATACATTAGTATAATTCCAATTAACTCATTAGACAAAAGAAAAAATAACTACAATATATAAGGGGATAATTCTTTTGGTTACATGCAAAAAGTGATGAGAATAATGAAAGAGAGCTCAAGATAGTACCATGGTCAACGTGGGACATATCGCGGATCTTTTTTTTGTAGTCCATAATCCTACGAAGCTCATTGGCTGTGAACTTCACCTGCAAGTTTACAAAAATGTATTTAGCTTAAAACTCCAGACAGCAAGAAGCCTTATAAAGGTTAAGAAATAAATAAATAACTAGTCTTACCATTTTGATATTGTCAACTACAAAATAATATCTCTGCAAATCATAGAAACAAGAATTCATTTCAATAAAACGATTGAAATATTTGAATACAGAATAGATTCTAATTTCCAAAGAGAGAAATTGAAAGGTATGTTGATTCTTTAATATCAATCAAGGTAAATCATATCGAAAAAACTTAAGTAAGTGAATATGTCAAGAGACTCAAGACTGACGCAGCGGTCAAATATAATTTTCCAAAGGTATAACGAAAAAAGAGAAAGAAATATACCTTTCAATTCTCTAAGGACCCCATACGAAATTACTTTATTGATCAAACTGTTAATTGGGGAAACTATTCATCAGTAGACTACCATTCAAAGCTATTGCGGTATACTAATATTCAAAGCTATTGCGGTATACTACTATTCAAAGGTATTGACTGCATGGAATTTCTACATAATTTTATTAGAAGAGTTATAGATGAGGTTAATTGGTATGGCATGGAAATTATACCCTCGTTTTCAAATTAATGAGTTATATTGGTACTAAGGGAAATTGCATTATATAATCAACAAAAAATTATATTTAATTCAATAACCAAAAAAAGAGACCTCTAGAAGTGTTTCAACAGAATTATTTTTTTTTAAATGTAAAATTTTTAAATTCTTTTTATAAAGATATTATTGACTTATGATTTAATAAAAAATTTTAGAAAACATGAGTTGGTTTTCAAATGATATATGTAAAAATTAGATTATTAAACCAAATCTTTATGGTTTAAAAAAAATCATTTGAAAACCAAATCTTTATGGTGTACAAATTAGATGATGTCAAAACAAAAAGAAAACCAAATCTTTATAAAAACAACAAATCATGTGGCCGTTATCAGTTCCCTTACGTAGTTATCCTTTGTCCTTTGAAAACGGAAATCGAAATGCGAATTTGATAAAACGTGTTAAAGACACAAAGGTGAAAGATGTATTACTTTATTATTGTTATATTAATCTATCTTAGTAAGCAGCACATGGTATTTTCTTGATTCAGATACGCAAAAATGCCGCTTTTGCAAAGAATATATATCAAGTGAATAGTGCGTTGACTCTTAATATTATGGTATATTTTCCCACATTCAAAACCGATCCGAACTTGTTAACTTAGCACAACATCTTCTCGCCGATTTGTGTTCCTCTTCTTGTAAAGCAATGGCGCAATGGAACAATGGCTCTTTCTCTCCCAATCCTACTTCTTATTCTTCAATCTCAAACCGTACCATCTCTCTACTCAGCCGCAATGTTCTCCTTCTCCTCCTCGCCTTCTTCGTTCTCCTTGGTGTGTTCATCATACCCTGGACAGGATCTCCCTTATTCCCGTTTCCAAACAGAAGCTCTTCTTCTCCTTCTTCTTCTTCTTCTTCTTTGCCCTCCAACTGGCACGACTACTCCCTGGCTCAAGCGGCCAAGTTCGTCGCTAAGGACGGGACAGTGATCGTCTGCGCCGTTAGCTATCCCTTCTTGCCTTTTCTCAACAACTGGTTGATTAGTGTTTCTAGACAGAAGCATCAAGACAAAGTGCTCGTGATCGCCGAGGATTACGCTACTCTCTACAAGGTTAACGAGAAATGGCCTGGCCACTCCGTTCTCATTCCTCCAGCGCTCGATTCTAAGACCGCACAAAATTTCGGTTCCAAGGTATACTTAGTTTTCATCATACTTAGATCTTGGATTCTCTACCTGTTTCCTAATATATCACTTTTAATAACTCGGATTATAGTTCTGTCTAGTCCCTGAGGTTTAGGTTCTTTTATTTATTTTGAGCTGATCCTATTAGTAATTAATAAAAACAAAAAAAATTATGAACTAGTGGAGGTAGTAGCAGCCAATTTATATTTTCTGCTTTTTGATAGAGTTTTGAATGATTCTGTATCCCATGTTTCTTTATTTGATCTGTTTAAAAAAAAAATGTCTCTTTATTTGATGATGATCATCGCAAAGATGTTGTTCAATTTTCAATGAAAACGTACCTTGTTACTTAAGTCATCATTTATCCAATTTAGGGTTTCTTCAATTTTACGTCTCGGAGGCCGCAACATCTCTTGCAAATTTTGGAGCTAGGTTACAATGTTATGTACAACGATGTTGACATGGTCTGGTTGCAAGATCCGTTCCAGTATTTGGAAGGAAGCCATGATGCATACTTCACCGATGACAGGACTACAGTATGTGGAATTCACACATTCCCTTCACATTTTTGAATGGTTGCTACTTGCTAGATATCAAATCTTATACTAAATCGAATTTGATTTTCTTGACTCCAGATTAAGCCTTGGAATCACTCGCATGATTTACCACCTCCAGATCGAAACGGAGTGACTTATATATGTAGCTGCACCATTTTCTTGCGACCCACTAATGGCGCAAAGCTTCTCATGAAGACATGGATTGATGAGCTTCAAGCTGGGTCTAAAGCATATGAAGGAAATGATCAGCCTGCCTTTAACTGGGCTCTTAACAAAACAGCTCATCAGGTATTGTTGGCTTCAACAAAATGTCTAAAAATAGACTCAACAACCTTTTTTGTTTATTCACTTGTTTGAATCCATTTTCAACCTCATACTTTGTGATCTTTCATTTCTGCAGGTGGATCTCTACTTGCTTTCTCAGGCAGCATTCCCAACAGGAGGATTGTACTTCAAGAACGAAACATGGGTTAAAGAGACAAAGGGGAAACATGCCATAATCCACAACAACTACATTATCGGTTACGACAATAAGATGAAACGCTTTCACGACTTTGGTCTATGGCTAGTCGATGACTATGCTCTTGAGTCACCATTGGGAAAATTAGAGTAAGTTCGAATGCGTGAAAGAAGAGATGATTGTTCGTCTCTCTTTTTCTCTCTCTTTTGTTCTTTTTGTTCCTTGAAATTTCAGGCTGCGTAAAGAAAACAAAAGATTCACAGAGTAATATATTTACATGTTTTTATATGTCGGGATTTAAATTAGACATGGCTAATCTTAATTTGCCTTGAATTTGGTACTTGTTACATATCGTTAGAATAAGATAGTATCATAATATGAACACGTTTTGCAGATCAAATTCAAACCATGTGACTCAGAAATTAGCTGAAGATCAACAAAGCATTATGGTTTCAAAATACGGAAGAAGCAAAAGGATAAAAAAAACAGAGACTTCATGTTTTTATTAGGAACAGAGTGAGAACCACGACATATGTTTCTGCATAATTCATGTACAATTAAAACACATCTTGATAGATTCAACAGGAAACTAAACACAGACTCCATTCATTATTAGTAGCATAAATTCTCGATCTTGAGACCGAAAATGATAATGCTATTCTCGAGCTCTGTTTGTTCCTAAGATGGTGAAAGCATATCACCAGTCATCTTCTCTGCTTTTTCTCCACGCTCACCTGAAAGGTTTTTATCGAACATATTAATTAAGGCAAGCCAAAGATCGAGTCTTTCTTTTGTACTAAAAGGAAAGGTTTCTGAAGTTTTTACCTGTCCGAACCCTTATGACATCTGACACCGGCAAAACTTTATATAACCAAACAAGAAACAATCACAATCTGAGTAATTTTCATCCTACATGTTGATGTATGAATCTAATCTGATAGTAGCAAAGAGTATGGTTACCGAAAATTTTGCCATCACCAATCTCTCCTGTCCTTGCTCCATCGATTATGGTGTTGATTACAGATTCCACCTGCAACAAGTCAAAAAAGTAATTAATGGTTGGAGTCGCATTTCACTTAAAAAAAGTTTTGGTTTCTATAATCATGTACGTACCTGGTCTTTCTTAACAACGATTTCCATCTTAACTTTAGCAACAAACTTGTCTTCGGAGAACTCAGACCCTGCAAAATTCAACAACGTGTGTAAGTAAATCCATGAAGACATTTTTGACAGTAAGAAGAATCAGTGAACCTGTTCTTGAATTCGATAACTTACCACCATGTCTCTCGGTGGATCCACCTTGTGCACCAAACCCTCGTACATCCGATACAGTAACACCTCGAATCCCGATTTTCAATAAAGCCTAGAATTTTATGAAACAGAGAAAGTCAAGATTTCGTAGTAGTTTCTCACAAGTTGGTACTACTCGTCTGTATGTTAAAACAAGTAACCAGAATCTACAATTAGTAAAACGTTCAATTCAAATTCACACAGCAAACACTAGAAATATAAGAGTTGACCAGTCCTATCGAGTTCAGTTACATATATGATTTGATCTTCGCATGCATCGATAAGAACTTTCTACTCCTACTTATTTCCCAAAATATCGCCTCAAACTTCTGTTATTACGAGTTCTTCAAGCTTTGCAAACACCACAAAACTTCAATCTCATGCCAAAGTTTGACACTTTTTTGATACAAACTAATAATGAAAACCTCCTCAAGTGATTAAAGCAAAGTACAGAACTTTTCACATATCAAAGTTGAGAACATGGAAAATTCTTACCGAAGAAACATGCTGGATTCTCCATGGCCTTTTACATTCATACATGACAATGTAGAAATGAGTTAGGTTTACTTAGAAAAACAAGCAACATTGACACAATTTTGAGCTTTCTCAGAGACTTTTGAAATTCATGTTTAGAAAAGAAAAAATGGAACCAGAAGATTTAAAAGCTAACCTGACAATTGCTTCCACCTTGTAGAATTTTGAGTCTGGAGTGTAATCTACAAAACGAAAAGGAAATGCTAAGAACACACCCAAAATAGAAGCAATTTGATCGAAGAAAGCTCAGAGACACCCATCAACTGTTGTTCTTACCAAAAGAGCTTTGTGCTCTAACGAGATGGGAAAAACGAGTGTTGGTCGGTGATTTTGTGACCAAATCGATGCAAGACGGTCGGGAATGTCGGAATCCAGAGCAAATCGAAATGCAATCAGAGAAAGAAACGTTCTTTCGATCTGAATGGAAACGGAGAGAGGTTATTGAGATGGGTTTCGCCATTGAAGCCGCCATGGTTGTTGGTTGAGAGTAATAGTTTACAGACTTTGAGAGTTTTCTCCTTACCAACTGATTTCGTCCATCGAAACTGAAATAAGCGGAGGAATTATGGAACTTCGAAGTTGACGACGATTACGGTTTAGCTGATTTCGGTTTGGTATAGAAAAATTCCCGGTTTATTGAACTGGTTTTGATCGAATCCCTTTTGTCGTTTCATCTTTTACAAGCCTTCGCTCTCTTCGCAAATTCGCAGCAAGCAAGATACAGTTTCTCCGGTGAGTTGAAAAAAAAATGGTCAATGAAGATTTCATTTACAGAATCAGTACGGATCAAGAATGGGAAGAGTTTCAGAAGAATGGATCTTCTTCTGGTGGAGAGCTCGATAAATCAACGGGTTGTTATCATCTCAGCAAACTCGATCAGGTCTCTCTTCATCTTTCTACGATTTCCTCAGAAAAATCTCGACTTTTCCTTCTGGGTTTTTACTAAATCTCGAAATTTTGACCAATTTGCTTGTTAGCTTGCGAAAAAAATCAATACTTTTGATGAAATTGCTTTTCCGATTTTCAGGTACAAATGACATTGCAGAACTTTTTCTTGAATGCTAAGGAGGATCTTTACCTTCTTCAAGTCGACTCTAAGAAGGTTTGTTCATTGATGTTGACTCTATCCTTTGATATGGAAACATAAACGTGGATTCAATATGATCTTTTGGTATTAAGGATCGGTCTAGTTTGGTGAGTGGTTGATCTGGAAAACGTTAGTTTCTGGTGTGGTTAACTCCACGTTTTCAAGGATTTGAGAAATTAACTAAAGGGAATATGAAATCAAAGCAAGAAAACTTCCTAAGGCTGCCTAGTCATCTTGTGAGTGTACTCTATGATGTTGATTGATCCCAGAGTTAATTATGTGTGCTATTTTGTGGGTAGACTTTGAAACCTATACACACAGAAAATGAGTATGAAACCTTTTTCTTTACTAGCTGCATTAGGGAGTAAGACAATCCAAGTAACAGAACCATGATCGTAGGATGAACATTGTTGTAAATTTCTTATAATTTTTGTTGGAAAATTCTGAAGCCTTGTATGTGTTGATGATGTTTTGATGATGCTTTGATGATGTTTCGGAATTATTCATATGTACAAGCCTTGTATGTGTTGCCTTGTATGTACTTAAGCAGATTAAGGGCTGAGAAGACAATAGTATATACAGATTCTTAAGTCCATGGAATCGCCAGCAACAAAAGAGATTAACATGGTTTGTTCATGTGTAATTGCAGCTTGGAGATGGATTGATCTATGAAGCTGTGGATGATGTGAATAGCTTTCCTCACTTCTATGGTCCAGACAAAACTTTTCTTCCTCTTCCTCTAGATTCTGTCGTCAAAGCTGAGAAGCTAACATTCATCAATGGCAATTTCAAATGCAGCTTCTTGACTTGATGATCCCTTAATCTCCATTATATAGATTCCCCGTTTATGTATTGCAATGTTACTTTTCGTAATCGAGCAAGTAATAAAAAAAAAGCTTCTTTTTTTGTCTATTCACGAAACAAAAACAGAGAGAACTATTATTACAATGCAAGATTAAGATCTAAACCACTCTCTTCTCTTGTCTCCTTCTCTGTTTCTTCTTCTTCTTCTTCTTCTTCCTTGTCTTCCTCTTGATTCTTGGTCGGGATAATCGAATTCGATGGCATTAAGTTTAAGTCTATAGAGTGAGAGAAATCTTCGGCACGAAGCACGGGAACAATGCCGGATTTCTCACCGCCGTCCGATCTCTTCGTCGGATTCGAAGCTGCGTCGCCGGAATCTTCAGTTAACTCTTGACGTCTTCGTTTCCTCGCCTCTTGATAGTTTCTTATGAGATTAAAGAACATCTCCATCTTCTTATCCTCCAATTCTTCGTCTTCTTCAGGGTCATCGATCTCGTTGATTCTGTTGCTCTCTGTCTTTTTCTCTTTGTTCATTATAGCCATACGAAAGGGAATTAGAAAGTTTTTTGGTCTTTTTAGGGTTTCGAGGAGATCATTTATGGTGAGTGAGAGAGGATAATATTAGGTGATGGAGCTTTTTTATTCAAAAGACGAAAGTGCCCCTTCTTACCTCTCTAATTTATTAGATTTTGATTTTTAAAAAATCTGACATCCTTTTTTTTTTAAATAATAAATTTAGTTACACTGTATGTATAAAAAATAGTAAATCATGATAGCGAGATCAATATCGGTATCACTAACTTTTAATGTTGTACTCCAACAATATAATATTACGAAAATTTGTATATTCTAATCTTTAATTTAGATAATTGGATTCTATCTACCCAATTATATATAATTTTATGATATCAATTATCAATGCGATTGCATTATCAACGAAAGATAATAATGTCAATGGATTAAAGAAGTTGAAAACATGAGTTTGGCATTTGTATTAAAGAACAGGTAATCAACTATTCAATAATGGTTTCTCATTTTTTAAAAAAAAAAAAATCTTATTAGTAATTATTTCATTTTGACTAATCATGGAAAACGTGACCAGGGACAGGAAAGTAAAATATTATTCTTCTTACCTCTAAAAATATAACTATATAATATCTGAAGTAGTCACGCTGACGTCATACTTACTGTATATTCAGGTCTTTTTGTTTATTGGTTTAAAGAAAGACTATCGAACTTGATTACTGCCTATGCGTGTTTACTATTCGTTGGGTCGCAACTCGCAAAGCTTGTCTAGTAGGAGTGCTCCAATGGATCAAATTATATGCTATTGCTGGCCGTTGGATGTGGGCCAAACCCCAAGTCTTAAAATAATCTTGAATCTAATGAAAGAGATTAGAGAGTTGATGCAGCGTATCTACGTCATTCCTTTTCTGTTTTGGCTTTGGTTTTTAATTACATTCCTTTTCTTTAAATTTTTTTATTTCTTTAGATAAACTTTGATTTATTCCTTTTTTTAATCGCTTTAAGGTTTTACTCTTACAATAACTATAGTTGAATTATTAATCTAAGAAGCACCTTGCTCTCTTAAACCTCTTGCTTTCAGCTAGAACACGGTTCTCAACAAACTCAAAATCGTGTATTTCGTTTGGGCATTCGCAGACTAAACAATCGAAATCACATATCCTATCGGTTACTATCCTTTGCTCTCAATTAAAGCTCGGTCCTTTTCGATATCATGGCACCTCGCAAACCAACAATTGAAGAACAACAAGACGAGTTCCGTCAAACGTTGGAGAACTTCACTATTGGACTTCATGATGCTTTCAGAGCAGCGGTGGAAAACGCTTTAACAACAGTTTTACAAGACCAACAAGAGCGTTTTCGTGACCGTCGTCATCCTCCTCAAGATGTGGCGCATGAAGACTCTGATGATGACGGCTTACCGGAAAATTTGTTCGCCGATGCGTGATAATCACCCTCGTCAGAACAACGTCAACCGTCACGATGACCACCGTGAGGAGCGACGTGATGAGAGACATGATGCTCGGCTCGAGCTTGCGCGTGCTAATCCTTCGCGCTGGGAAACAGGGTTCAAGGTAGAAATCCCTGAGTTTGCAGGTACTTTAAACCCAGAAGACTTTCTCGACTGGCTAAACATGGTGGAGGAAGTTTTGGAGTTTAAAAGTGTTCCTGATGAGATGCGTGTGCCGTTGGTAGCAACTCGTTTCAAAATCCGTGCTATGGCATGGTGGACTCAATTAAAAGAGTCTCGTCGTCGCGCTGGTAAAGATCGCATTGACTCTTGGGAACGATTGAAGAAGCACATGAGACGAAGTTTTCTGCCTTATAACTACGAGAGGACATTGTACAACAAACTCCAAAATCTTCGACAAGGGTCTCGTTCGGTTGATGAATACGCTACGAACTTTTTCAGCATGACTGCTCGCATTACTCTAGCTGAGACAGAGGATCAACTGGTTTCGCGGTTTATAGGTGGTCTGCGTTCCCAACTTCAGCTCCCGTTGCAGCAATTTAATCCCGCCTCTGTGTCTGAAGCACATCAAAGAGCTCTTGGTATGGAACTTCAGTACAAGTCGAATTGGGGTTCAGCTAATTCGCGTCCTCGTTTTCAGTCGCAGACAGCGTCTGATGCAACGACTTCCTCACAGCTTGAGACCTCGTCTTCTCGCGGAAACTTCACCAAATCTGCTGTTCCTCCTGATTCGATCGCAGCGTCACGTCCTCAGCGAACTGGTGCTTTACGTTGTTTCACTTGTGGGGAACAGGGTCACCGCCAGACCGCCTGCCCTAATCAAACTCGCCGCAGTTTAGTTACTCTTGAGCACGACCAGTCCGATGAACCTCGTTATGATGAATATCATTCTGATCAAGATCAAGACGGTGACGTTATTTCAGGTGACATTGGACATGCCTCGCAAACTCTCGTGCTTCGCCGTAATTGTCTTGCTCCTCGCGTCGCAACAGAATCTTGGCTACGTACTACCTTATTTCGATCAACCTGCACCATTAATGGGAAGATTTGTAAGCTCATTATCGATTCTGGTAGTTGTACAAACGCAATTTCTGAAGACGCTGTACGAAAATTGGGGATCCAAACATTAGCACATCCTGCTCCATATCAACTCGCGTGGCTTAATACGGGTTCGGAAATTTTGGTTTCGCAACAGGCACTTGTTCCTTTTTCCATCGGTGTATACAAAGATTCTGTGAGCTGTGATGTTGACCCCATGGATGCCTGTCACCTCCTTTTGGGTCGTCCGTGGGAATACGACCGAGATGTGGTGCACCGTGGCAAGAGTAACACCTATACTTTTGCTTTTAACGACCGTACAATTACGTTGGTACCTACTCGCGAGCTTCCCGAGTCTGTTGTTCCTTCTTCACAGCGACCACAGAAGACACCTCCACATTCTTCTAAATCCTTGTTGATTTTACCGAAAGCTGCTTTTGAAGAAGCACTCGTAGGATCTGATATGGTGCTTGCGCTTGTCAGTTCTCCGACTGTGTGTTCTTCGTCCTCTCAGATACCATCAGCTTTCTCGGACTTGTTACAAGCATTTGCTGATGTTTTTCTTGCAGAGTTACCTTCGAGTTTGCCTCCGTTACGTGACATTCAACACCATATTGATCTTGTGCCTAATGCAGTGCTCCCAAACAGACCACATTACCGCATGAGTCCACAAGAACATGACGAGCTGCGTCGTCAAGTTGAGGAGCTTCTCCACAAGGGTCATGTTCGCGAAAGTCTGAGTCCTACAACTGTTCCTGCCCTGCTCATTCCCAAGAAGGATGGAAGCTGGCGTATGTGTGTTGATAGTCGAGCTATCAACAAAACCACAGTTCGGTATAGGTTTCCGATTCCGCGTCTAGATGATCTCCTTGATCAGATTGTGCGTGCATCTATCTTTACCAAACTGGATTTAAAGAGCGGTTACCATCAAATTCGTATACGGCTTGGTGACGAATGGAAGACGGCTTTTAAAACTCGCGAGAGTCTCTTTAAGTGGATGGTTATGCCGTTTGGATTGTCCAATGCTCCAAGTACGTTCATGCGTGTGATGAACCAAGCCCTTCGACCTTTCATTGGCAAATTCGTGGTGGTTTATTTTGACGATATTCTGATATTTAGCCATGATCTCTCTAGCCATTTGGAACATCTTGAAGCTGTGCTGCTTGTTTTGCGCAAGGAGAAACTTTTTGCAGCTCGACAGAAGTGTGTTTTTGGGGTGTCACATGTCCTTTTTCTGGGCTATATCGTCTCTGCTCGAGGTCTTGAGGTTGATCCAAGCAAGGTGGAAGCAATTAAATCTTGGCCAACTCCTCAGACAATTAGCGAGGTTAGGAGTTTTCATGGACTTGCTTCCTTTTATCGATGCTTCGTACATCACTTTAGCAACATCACTGCACCGCTTACTGATTGCATCAAAGGTTCTTCGTTTGTCTGGACTGTCGAGGCAAATACAGCCTTTGAGACGATCAAAGCAAAGCTTACGTCCGCTCAGGTTCTTGCTTTACCCGATTTTTCCTTGGTTTTCGAGTTACACTGCGATGCCTGCAAGTTTGGGATCGGCGCTGTCTTAAGTCAACAAGGTCGACCTGTAGCTTTTTATAGTGAGAAAATTGCAGGTGCTCGAGCTCGGTATAGTACCTATGATGTGGAGTTTTATGCCATTGTTCAGGCCATTCGACATTGGCGTCATTATCTTTTTCATCAAGAGTTTATCCTCTATACAGACCATGATGCTTTAAAACACTTAGGAAGTCAAGAAAAGATTTCAGCAAGGCATGCTTCATGGATTGCCTTTCTCCAACAGTTCACCTTTGTCATCAAGCATCAATTGGGTCGTACTAACAAAGTTGCCGATGCTTTAAGTCGACGCCATTCCCTGTTAGCGACACTTCATGTCTCTGTTGTGGGGTTTGCGGCATTTACTGAGCTGTATCCTAAGGATCCTTTTTTGGGCGTATTTGGTTGGACTTGACGTCCGGGAACAAGTCTGAGTATGTTTTGCAAGATGGCTTTATTTTTCTCCATAATCGTCTCTGCGTTCCTGAGTGTAGTTGGCGTTTACAAATTATTAAGGAACTTCATGAAGAAGGACACGTGGGGCGTGATAGAACTTTGAAGCTGGTGGTGGATTCTTACTTCTGGCCGAAATTACGTCGAGATGTTGCTCGCCATGTAGAACGTTGTGTGACTTGTCAACGTTCAAAGGGTCATGCGTCTAACAGCGGTTTGTATATGCCTCTGCCTATTCCTACGCAGCCGTGGACAGACGTCAGCATGGATTTTGTCTTGGGATTGCCTCGTACTCAACGTGGTAATGATTCTATATTTGTGGTCGTAGATCGTTTCTCCAAGATGGCTCATTTTATTCCTTGTAAGAAGACTACAGATGGGGTTCAGGTGGCTACGCTCTTCTTCCGTGAGATCTATCGCATTCATGGGCTTCCTTTGTCCATTGTCTCCGATCGTGATTCTCGGTTTTTGAGTCATTTTTGGCCCTCTTTGTGGCGTTTTCTCCGCACAAGTTTGGATATGAGCTCTGCATATCATCCTCTATCTGATGGCCAGACAGAGGTGACTAATCGTTCTTTGGGTGATATGTTGCGATGCTTGGTTGGTAACAACATCAAGTCATGGGATTCAATTTTGTGTAAAGCTGAGTTTGCTCACAATCATGCAGTTAATCGGAGTACAAAATTCAGTCCATTTAGGGTGGTTTATGGTCTTGTGCCTCGAGGCCCACTTGATCTTGGTGTCACACCAGATGGTACACGAGATCATGGTCACGCCATTGACTTTGTATCAGACATCTCTTTTGTTCATCAGCAGGTGCATGATAATCTCCAAGTCTCTTCTGCGAAGTACAAAATGGATGCTGATCGCCATCGTCGTGATGTTCAGTTTCATGTCGGAGATCTTGTGTGGGCTGTTTTAACAAAAGATCGTTTTTCATCCGGTGAATACAACAAACTTAAAGCGAGAAAGATTGGTCCTCTTGAAGTCTTGGAAAGGATTAATGCAAATGCATATCGTCTTCGCCTTCCTTCTGATATTCGTTCGTCTGATGTCTTCAATGTCAAACATTTGGTTCCATTTGTCGCGCAAGATGACCCTCAAGATTCAGGGACGAATCTTTCTCTACCCCGGGTGACCTGATGCAGCGTATCTACGTCATTCATTTTCTGTTTTGGCTTTGGTTTTTAATTACATTCCTTTTCTTTAAATCTTTTCCTTTCTTTAGATAAACTTTGATTTATTCTTTTTCTTAATCGCTTTAGGGTTTTACTCTTACTATAAGTATAGTCGATATCTCAACTTGTGAGAATACGACTTATTGAATTATTAATCTAAGAAGCACCTTGCTCTCTTAAACCTCTTGCTTTCGGCTAGAACATCGGTTCTCAACGAACTCAAGATCGTATATTTCGTTTGGGCATTCGCAGACTAAACAATCGAAATCACAAATCCTATCGGTTACTATCTTTTGCTCTATCAAGAGTGACCGAAGAAAATACTTGTTCTTGCTTTGTAAGTTAATTTACGGTCTCTAATTTACGATGCTTTGAATGTTAATTTACGATCTAAATGTGAATGTTGTTTAGAAAAGTATGAAATAAAACTATCAAGCAGATTGGAAAACTTTTAAACTTTAATCATTACTTTTGCGTATAAATTTCATTATAAATGATTTTAGTTCAAATACAAAGACTCCAAAAAAGATCAAAAGCAAATTCAAACCACAAGAGAAATAGAAGAACTCTACGTCGAAGTAATGGTAGCTTACGAAACAAAAATCTAATGCATCCAACTTGGAAAACCCTATGTAACATATGATTGACAGGTATTCTCTTTCATGACACTTCAAGGCAAACCAAATTTCACTTCAACCACATTTGATCAGAAGGAGCCCAGAGACAAAAAGTTGAACTCAGATAATGTTTTATGCTAGTTATGTCACCATATCATATTATTCCAGTTATATGCATGTGTAAGTAAGTACATATATGATATATAAACTTCTATCATAACAATTTATACTAACGATTTTATTTCAGAAATGAAGAATATGTCGCAGAGAGAAAATATCATGGGAAAAAGAACGAAGAAGAATATCAATAACCTTTTGATGATGGGGTGAGACAACAAGTGAATTAACATAATTACATAACCACTCTTGTTATGTTTGTTCTACATCATCCGTTGTTTTGCTCTATCTATTTGAATGTCTTCATTTTTTGTTCAAATTTGAATGTCTTCATTTGGAACCTTTTTTGTGTGGTTATCAAACAACATATATAGAACAAAATTAATTATTGCAATTTCAACCGAGCAAAACAACATCTAAGTTGAAATAGTCTGTTTCACTTTCTACTCTATATTATTACACCAAATTAATAATCACTCTCTCAAGCGAAACAAATCACGGTATCCCACATTTTCCTATAAGACCACCTAACAATAACGTCGAAGGATCTGATTTGAGACATGAGATCGAAGGAACAGAGAACTCATCTGTCATCCCATACGCATTCCAACAGAATGGATCCACAATGATTTCGCCTTTCGAGGGCAGCAATTCAATACCCGAAAGTGTTAAATTTGTACACGGGACATTATTGCTGCATCCAAAATGGATAGGAGGACTACGAATATCATATGTACCTTTTATACTTTGATATTTTATATCATACACAAAAACCGCTGATGTTTTGTTAGCACAACTCTTAGCTGTGCAATAGTATTGATCGATGATTATCGGATTTCGGACAGTATCCAGTTGGATATTGTCGAACATTACACCAGATACTGACCCAGACCCACCTTGCCATGTCTTGATACGTACGCCATTGTCAGAAAATTTTATAACTGACTCTCTAACCGTAACGTTTGAGACGCACGCACGTGAGTTTTGGTTGCCTAGACTTCCAATGCTACAAATTATGCCGTTAAATCAAAATACGATATTATGTATTAATGTTAAAAACTTGAATTAAAATATATCACAATTAACTTTTACCTAATCCCATGCCCGCCTGGTCCACAAGTAAGATTCCTTATATCAATATTGTGTGATCCGGATCCTATTGAGACACAATCATCTCCTGAGGAAGAATTTTAAGAATCTTAAGTGTGTTTACACTATGATAAAAAGGTACATATGAAGTTTGTAGCCAATATTAAATGTTTTTCTTTCTATAGGTTTTTGTGTGTATATGATCCGTCTAAAAATGAAAACAACATAGTCTTTTAAATAAGTGCTAAAACGACTATTTTATTTTCTGTCTGCGATTTAAAACCGTTAGCTTATAATGGAATTTCTTATATGCACCGTATTAAGATATTTTATGTTCTATATAGCATCTCAAACTTTTCAGGTCTACTTAGGTTTGTTGCTATAAATAGTGTTTTTTTTTTTTACACTTTTCTCATGTATGTGTATGTTTGAATGTATACCGTTGGAAATAACTGAGTTGTAAATCTCAACGGAGTTGGAGTTCTCAAGGTGGATGCCGTCAGTGTTGGGACTTAACTGCGGAGATGTGATTCGAAGGGAGTTGACGTGAACTTCATGACATCCGTCGAATTTAAGATGAAACTGCGGACTGTTTTTTATACTCACACCTTTCACAATAAGATTCGAGCTCATGAAGAACCTCAAAGCCTGTCTTCACCAAAATCATTACATAAACATTTTATAAAATTAATTAGAAAAACATATCTTCTACATATTTTGATGTGTTACTTACGGCGGGGCTTTCGCATGGACCAGCAATTGCAGTCGTTTTGTTGACATTCTGTTTGAACATAACATATACTATAAGATTCATAGATTATTCATATTTACACTAACATTTTCTAAGTGTTTTACAATCGAATTCTAATGATCGTGTTTTTGCTGTTGTATAAAAATAGTGAATTTGCATCAACATGATATAAAATACAAAATTTGATACAGTTATATATCAATGTTTGTAATCAAATTTTTTTTGTTGGTAGTAACTAGATTGAAAATGTTTTTTTTTTTTTTTTGCTAAATTAGATTGAAAATGTTTACCCGGTGAGGTTTGCAGGGAAGATCCCACCATTTTTGTCCACGACCATCGATAACTCCAACGCCTACTAGAGCCATTCCATTGATTCTATAAAAGACGAGCCATTGTCTTTTGTTAACACCCCTTGGCCACGACTCTGGTCCATCCCGTGGCACGATGGTCCCATCGACCTTATTTATTCAAAGAATATATCAGCTAATTAACGTTTGATATATAATCATGTAGACATTAAGAAAAAAACTTTGAGATTAAAAATAAAAATTGGTATATATATACTTGGAAGTGTTGGTAAGAGCGACAAGGACCGGTGAAAATGGTGGAATGGATCATGAAAGTGAAACCGTAAGGCACAAGCAAGACGGAGACAGTGTTGTTGTCGTTGTCGTTGGTACAAGCTGAATCCCAAGCTTTCTTGAACGACTCAGTGTCGTCTGTTAAACCGTCACCGACCGCACCGTAGTTTCTCACGTCGTAGACTACTTCGTGGTCGGGATCTTGGGACGGCGATGGAGACTGCCACGAGTCGTTAGGGTTTTGAGAGAGAGAAGGAGGCTGAGATTGAGATATGGACGAAGAAGGTGGCTCTGGTTTTGGGTTGGGATTATGTTTGTCGTTGTGATGATATAGCCTTGCTTCGGTTTCATTAGAGATTGTGATGAAAATTATTAGTGTAGTGAAACGTAGGATCGGATCACGAGCCAATTTTTTGGATGTAGGGTTTTTTTTTTTTTTTTTTTTTTTTGGATGTAGGGTTTAGTTTGGTAGCTTCTTTAATGTGATGATTCTTCTCTCTTTATTTTTGGCTCTTTGGAAATAATATTGCAGCAGAATGGAGATGTTTGGTTTCACAAATATAGGGTGCTAGTGGTGGTGAGTGAGAGGAGTGAATGAAATAAAAAATTATGATAAGTGAAAAAAAAGAGTGGAATTAGACTTTTTTTTTCTCTAATGTTATTTTCTAGAGTAACAATTTTATAGTGGAATGAAGCTTATTTTCCACTTGTTAAGTGAAGTCCATTATAATTTGGAGATACGCAAATTTACCATAAATTGTTGATTTTTAAGAAATCCAAAGGAATAATCAATTCCATACTCAATTTTTATTTTCTTTAACATGTCAACCATTTGTACCTATTGATATTTGAATTTATTAGTTGACAAAGTTTTTTTTTTCCTTTTTTGATTTACCCTTAATTGACATGATGCTGATAAGCTTATCTGTATATATAAGACAGCTCAAAGCTCATAAGTGTTATCTCATGTTCATGACAAACCCCTTATTTGTTGGAAAATCATTTGCTATAAAGTAAATTGTATAATATTGATATTATTGAATAATAATGCTCGTATTTAGACATTACAATACCGTTTTGCAACTTAAAAGAGTTAGAGGTTTTATAAAACATTTTAGCCATCTTCTTCAATCTCCACCAAATCCCAAATGGCCAACTAAACGTCCTTTATTGGTCAACAATACTATTCATATGATCAGATAAACTCAAGAGTCTGTAGTCCAAGATTAAAATGTTGTGATTATATATAAACAATCCTTTCTTGACATGAACACTGTATTAAAAAAAAACAATATTGTAACCGTCACAACAATGATTCTCTGTGCAAATTCCTGTAAGAAGAATAGGATGATATGTGTGCTGTGGATAATTAAAGTTTTGCTGTTGTGTTGTTTAACTAAGTGGAATTTGTGCTTTTTGCTATCTCTGCAAATTGCTCCAAACTATTCTTGATCAATCCTTGCATTAGCGGTTGAAGCGCCTGAAGAAAACAAAAAACGAATGATTACAAGACGTGCAAGGGTTTAAATGTTACCAGTAGATATGATTTGAAACATTCATTTTTGTTGATTAACTCTCAAAATATCGAGATATTGATGAAATTTACAGGTTGAATAAAAAATGCTTACTGTTGCAAATGGTATAAGTAGCAGCGGAACCTCGTATGCAAAGGTTAGCTGCAAACAAAGCAATGAAGATTGGTAGAATTTTATCCATTGTTTATGTAACAAATCGCGTATAAACAAACTAAATGGGTAATATTGTAGATCATCAGGAACTCGTAAACCAATGAACTATGGTTGAGAAAAATGAATGTATATCAACAATGGAACCTCACTTCTACATCACATGATGAAGGTCCTAGTGGGAAAAACCGAACAGTTCCCCTGTAAACAAAAAAAAAAGCAAGACCTTCACATGAAGCTTGATTCAAGAGATGAAGTTTCAGACTCATTGATTCATTTCAATTTTGTTTACCTGTTAGGAAGGCCTTCTAGAGAAATCCAGTGTATTTTCTGGTTCAGGAGAGGCTGCAGGAAACAGAATCTAGAAAACATTATTATGTAAGAATCCAAATAAGCCGTTTAAAACGTTCTCGAGATCAAAAACCATTCAAAGTCACAAAATAATTTTTCTTAAGATATCTACTTTTAAACAGTTGACGATACTTGCCTGCAAATTCTTAGCGAGCCAAGAGTACTCTAGATTCTGACCAAATGCTTTATACTTCAAGGTCCATCGAGATAAATCGGGTTTGTCCTTCAGTACCTGCAGAGCTAAGCCACAACATCAAACACCTCCTAAAAAAAGAAAAAGAAAATCCATGGCGTTTCCATGTTCAATAGACAAACGAACAAAATACTCATTTACCTTCACGGATGAAATGAATGACATCCAACTAGGAATCGATTCTCGATCCGAGTAGAGCCCATAAGCAACTGATACAGGCACTTCAACCTTCATCTTTACTCTGAAATTCTCCACAGCATTTTTAGACTCAGAGAGAAATGTTCAAACACTTGCTAACATAGAACATTCTTGACAAGAAAAAGCCAGTTTTTATCAAATTAAGACAAGGAAAATTCAATATCGTACAGTAAAGCAGCATTTTGAAGAAGCAACATGCCTCTCCAGAGCAACCATTGATCGTCATAAGCAAATCAAAATCAGAGAGAAACAGTGTTTTATAATGATCTTTTTTATTCACTCTTCTGCGATTCAGAGAAACAATAAACTCACAAATGCGTGTACGTTTTGTAAATCTAGCTAAATTACTCGAAGAGCCAACAAAACATTCAAGTCAGAGAGAGAGAGAGTCAAGACAAGAGCAGGGGAATATGAATCGCTTACTTGCATTCTTGCCACTCCATGAGAGTGTCGAATCTCCTGGATAGTGAAGAATTAAAAGATCTATTCGGTAAAATCAACGGGGAAAATCTAGAAGCAAGAGGCGAAGGCTTCATCAGAGAAGAAGAAGAAGAAGAAGAAGAAGAAGAAGAAGAAGAAGAAGAAGGAGGAGGTAAATATCTCGAACTGGGTTTAGCTACGGCGTTTCGGCATCGGAATTTCCGATTAACAAACCCGGCGGCGAAGGCATTTGGGTTCGGAAGAGAAACAATCGCCGTCGCAGACATTTTCTTTCTTCGTCGTCGTGTTTTCTGTGTGACTTTCTGTTTTGCCGGCGAAAGAAATGGAAAGAGCGTGGCGTTAAAAGAGTATGAAAGGAGGAGGAGGAGAAGGAGAAGGTTGCTTCTTGTTTTGGTGATGTCACGTGTCCTGCTTCAAGAGGTTGCAAATTCTTCAATTCAAAATTCTTAAATGGGCCCGGAAAAAGCTTAATGGGCCAAAAACGAAGCCCATTTGAGAGTGTTGAAGACCTCCGTCTTCCTCCCTTCTCTCTCGCTCGTTCTCTCCCTGAACAAGCTCGGTGAGAATGTCGGCGAGAAGTAGCAATCGATGTAATTTCTGGCTTCCGAAGAAGAAAAGATCATGCGCCAATACTCGAATCGAGAGTTCGTTGTAAGTTCTATATACTTGGAAGTGAAAATTTTCGATTTTATTTTATTTTCAAATTAGTCAGGAGCTAATTTTCTTAAGTAATCAAACAGGTTTTGTGGAAACCATAGCCAGCGATTAGATGGTCAGTGGATTCCATGCCCTATTGATCCTTCTCAGTAAGTAAAAGATTATGTTTTTTTCGAAGATGTTAATTTTGCCATTCTCTGCTCTTGGTAGCAACGGTTTGATTCGAATTTTTCTAGCTCTGTGTTGCAGGAGAATCTCGAAGGGCATGTCAAAAGATGCCCTTTACTAAAACAAACGGTAGCATTGTCTGGTCAACAATTTTACCACAAGGGTATTAATGCCGGAAACGAAGAAGAAGAAGATAAAGAAAAGATGGGCTCCTCTTGTTGTCCAGATTCTGTTGTTACTTCAGAAATGAAGAGGAATCTACTTTATAGTATGAGTGTTTCTAAGTTTCATCAGCTAATTAAGAAAATTGAGTCGGTTCATGGCGGTATTTGTAAAGATATCGAAGATTCGTATCTGTCACCTGAAGCTTGTAACATATGGTTTACTAAGGAGATAGATAGGTAAGGGTTCAAAAGTTTGTAGCTTTTGTTCTTGGGGTTTGGTGAATCAGAGGAGAAGTTCCTTTTTATTACTGATATGTTCTGATTATTGGGCAGGAAACTACCGTTTCAAGAGAAACATGTTTTGCAGCAAGGTTCGATTCTTGGTAACTTGGAAAAGATTGGTGCATTGAAAAGGTGCAACAAAAATGTGGAATGTTGCGAAAGCAATCTGGATAATAAAGATGAGAATGTGTCTGCGGTTGTTGAATTTGGAGCTGGGAGAGGGTACTTAACACAGATGCTAGCAGATTGCTATGGGGTCAAAAAAGTGTATTTAGTTGAGAGGAAATCTTACAAGCTTAAGGTTGGTTAAGCTTGCTCGTTTGTGTTCATCCCGTTTCCTTTCAGTAGATTATTTCTCAAGCTGCAGTTGTTTTGCTACTTCTAGGCTGATCGGTCACTGAGGCAAAAGGAGAACTTGGTATTAGAGCGTATGAGAATCGATAGTAAGGTTCCTTTGAGTCTAATACATTTTCTTGTTTTACCTGTATTAATGGATTGAAAAATAAAACCTCTTTGTGTTTTCAGTTGAGGATTTGAACCTTAACGCGGTCGAATCTTTGCACGGTGTTCCTTATGTGGCTGTTGGGAAACATCTCTGTGGTCCTGCAACAGGTCACTACATGTTTATGTCTTCACTCTTACACAGTTCAGATTTTCACTTTAATATGAGTGTCTATGTTGCTAATCAATGATCATTTGTATGTGATCATAGATTTGAGCCTAAGATGTTGTTTTTCTAGACAAGATGATGAAAGCCCGGTTCTGAGAGGTCTCGCCATCGCGACTTGTTGCCATCATCTTTGCCAATGGAAAAGCTACATAAGTAAACTCAGTCACTTCCTCTTTGGTCTACCAGAGTAGTATAGAATTCTCCATCAATGAAGAAATGTCATTTTTCTTTTTTTGTTTCACAGATAAAGAATATATCATTAGCCTTGGGATGTCCAAAGACGAGTTCCATACCATGACTTGGTTCACTAGCTGGGCTGTAGATGATGATCACGGTTCCAAAATTCCCGGTGTTGACGACATTGACCTTCAGGCTTCAGAGTAAACATTTCTTGGATTCAAAGATGATAAAGGTGTTACTTGAAATAAGTTATTTCATCTTGATTGTTTGTCGTCTGATGCAGCAGTACAAAGGAGGAAGAACAAGTAAAAGGAGTGGAAGATGATTCTTTGAGGAGCGTTGACGAAGTTGTGAAGAAAATGAAACCCATGGAAAGAGCTGTTTTAGGGTTCAAGTGTAAACAGATCATCGATACGGGGAGGATGTGGTGGGTTAAGAAACATGGGTTAGATTCTAAGCTAGTGAAATATATACCGGCGAGCGTCTCACCGGAAAATACTTTACTAATCGCCGGAAAATCCACTCCTTCCTCTGCTTGATGTTGTATTGTCGTTAGTAATTCAATACTTTGTAGGTGAAGACCAGTAGAAATTATGGTGCAAGTCATCACTTTTGATTCATAAACTTTATCAGCTTTTTTATATATTTATTTCATAAAATTGTTACAACTTTATGTGCTTGCTTCTTATCTAAAAAGAATCTTAAGAAAACAAAAATCAGTTCACAATAAGGTTAAAAAGATCCTATGGAGACTGCAACGTCATCACACACGCACGCACGGATCATTTTGTTCCGTTCACACACGGTCAAATACTTAAAATAGTCAAACTTTTTCGCCACGTCATCAACACTCTATAAATACTCCAGTCGGTTACCACCACCGATTCAATAAAATCTACGGCAATGGAGACTCCAAGTGGCACCATCATCTTCACCACCGTTGGTCGAACTCACTACGGCTTCGACGTCTTCTCTCTCCACATCAACTCCGCCGTTGAGCGCCGTTTAACAGACGGCGTTTCCGTTAACTTCAACGCTCAGTTCGCCAACGATAACGGCGATGTGGTCTTCGTCTCGGAACGAGCCGGGTCTGCCCGGATTTTTAGAACCCGACCCGGAGATTCAAAGCCCGAGCAGCTCCCCGGAGCTCCGCAAAGCTTCTTCCACGACCGTCCAGTCATTACTCAAAACAACAGACTTTATTTCATCTCCGCTCACGAGCAGCCTGATCGTCATTTCAAGAATTGGTCCGCGCTTTACTCCGTGAAGCTCGACGGCGAAGAGAGAGAAGTAACACGTGTCACTCCACTAGACACCGCCGATTTTAGCCCGGCGGTTTCTCAATCGGGAGAGCTTTTGACCGTCGCGTCGTACGGATCTCGCTCTTGGGGCGGTGAGTTTCACGAGATCAACACTGATATCGTCGTTTTCAAAGCATCTGAGCCGGAGACGAGAGTGGTGATTTGCGAACACGGCGGATGGCCGACTTGGTCCGGCGATTCCACCGTTTTCTTTCACCACAAAGCAGATGATGGTTGGTGGAGCATTTTCCGGTTAGATATACCAGAAAATTTTGAGGTGAATTCCGGTTTTCCGATCGAACCGATCAGAGTCACTCCTCCTGGTCTCCATTGCTTCACTCCTGCAGCTTTCCACGACGGGAAACGAATCGCCGTCGCAACTCGTCGTCGCGGAGTCAAACACCGCCACATCGAGATTTTCGACATTGAACGCAAAACGTTTCAGGCGGTTACCGAGCCACTCAATCCGAGTTTCCACCATTACAGCCCCTTCGTGTCTTCTGATTCCGAGTTCCTCGGCTACCACCGATTCCGAGGCGAGTCGACTCAGGGCGAGTCCACCGTTCCGAACCTGGAATCGATCGTGTCACCGATCAAAACCCTCCGCTTGCTCAGATTAAACGGATCGTTTCCATCATCATCTCCTGACGGTGATCTGATCGCGTTGAATTCCGATTTCGACGTCAACGGTGGCATCAAAGTCGCCAAATCTGACGGCTCTAAACGATGGACGTCGAATTGGGGTTCAACTAATTCGCGTCCTCGTTTTCAGTCGCAGACAGCGTCTGATGCAACGACTTCCTCACAGCTTGAGACCGCGTCTTCTCGCGGAAACTTCACCAAATCTGCTGTTCCTCCTGATTCGATCGCAGCGTCACGTCCTCAGCAAACTGGTGCTTTACGTTGTTTCACTTGTGGGGAACAGGGTCACCGCCAGACCGCCTGCCCTAATCAAACTCGCCGCGGTTTAGTTACTCTTGAGCACGACCAGTCCGATGAACCTCGTTATGATGAATATCATTCTGATCAAGATCAAGACGGTGACGTTATTTCATGTGACACTGGACATGCCTCGCAAACTCTCGTGCTTCGCCGTAATTGTTTTGCTCCTCGCGTCGTAACAGAATCTTGGCTACGTACTACCTTATATCGATCAACCTGCACCATTAATGGGAAGATTTGTAAGCTCATTATCGATTATGGTAGTTGTACAAACGCAATTTCTGAAGACGCTGTAAGAAAATTGGGGATCCAAACATTAGCACATCCTGCTCCATATCAACTCGCGTGGCTTAATACGGGTTCGGAAATTTTGGTTTCGCAACAGGAACTTGTTCCTTTTTCCATCGGTCTATACAAAGATTCTGTGAGCTGTGATATTGTCCCCATGGATGCCTGTCACCTCCTTTTGGGTCGTCCGTGGGAATACGACCGAGATGTGGTGCACCGTGGCAAGAGTAACACCTATACTTTTGCTTTTAACGACCGTACAATTACGTTGGTACCTACTCGCGAGCTTCCGGAGTCTGTTGTTCCTTCTTCACAGCAACCACAGAAGACACCTCACATTCTTCTAAATCCTTGTTGATTTTACCGAAAGCTGCTTTTGAAGAAGCACTCGTAGGATCTGATATGGTGCTTGCGCTTGTCAGTTCTCCGGCTGTGTGTTCTTCGTCCTCTCAGATACCATCAGCTTTCTCGGACTTGTTACAAGCATTTGCTGATGTTTTTCTTGCGGAGTTACCTTCGAGTTTGCCTCCGTTACGTGACATTCAACACCATATTGATCTTATGCCTAATGCAGTGCTCCCAAACAGACCACATTACCGCATTGTTCCACAAGAACATGACGAGCTGCGTCGTCAAGTTGAGGAGCTTCTCCACAAGGGTCATGTTCGCGAAAGTCTGAGTCCTACAACTGTTCCTGCCCTGCTCATTCCCAAGAAGGATGGAAGCTGGCGTATGTGTGTTGATAGTCAAGCTATCAACAAAATCACAGTTCGGTATAGGTTTCCGATTCCGCGTCTAGATGATCTCCTTGATCAGATTGGGCGTGCATCTATCTTTACCAAACTGGATTTAAAGAGCGGTTACCATCAAATTCGTATACGGCCTGGTGACGAATGGAAGACAACTTTTAAAACTCGCGAGAGTCTCTTTGAGTGGATGGTTATGCCGTTTGGATTGTCCAACGCTCCAAGTACGTTCATGCGTGTGATGAACCAAGCCCTTCGACCTTTCATTGGCAAATTCGTGGTGGTTTATTTTGACGATATTCTGATATTTAGCCATGATCTCTCTAGCCATTTGGAACATCTTGAAGCTGTGCTGCTTGTTTTGCGCAAGGAGAAACTTTTTGCAGCTCGACAGAAGTGTGTTTTTGGGGTGTCACATGTCCTTTTTCTGGGCTATATCGTCTCTGCTCGAGGTCTTGAGGTTGATCCAAGCAAGGTGGAAGCAATTAAATCTTGGCCAACTCCTCAGACAATTAGCGAGGTTAAGAGTTTTCATGGACTTGCTTCCTTTTATCGATGCTTCGTACATCACTTTAGCAACATCACTGCACCGCTTACTGATTGCATCAAAGGTTCTTCGTTTGTCTGGACTGCCGAGGCAAATACAGCCTTTGAGACGATCAAAGCAAAGCTTACGTCCGCTCAGGTTCTTGCTTTACCCGATTTTTCCTTGGTTTTCGAGTTACACTGCGATGCCTGCAAGTTTGGGATCGGCGCTGTCTTAAGTCAACAAGGTCGACCTGTAGCTTTTTATAGTGAGAAAATTGCAGGTGCTCGAGCTCGGTATAGTTCCTATGATGTGGAGTTTTATGCCATTGTTCAGGCCATTCGACATTGGCGTCATTATCTTTTTCATCAAGAGTTTATCCTCTATACAGACCATGATGCTTTAAAACACTTAGGAAGTCAAGAAAAGATTTCAGCAAGGCATGCTTCATGGATTGCCTTTCTCCAACAATTCACCTTTGTCATCAAGCATCAATTGGGTTGTACTAACAAAGTTGCCGATGCTTTAAGTCGACGCCATTCCCTATTAGCGACACTTCATGTCTCTGTTGTGGGGTTTGCGGCATTTACTGAGCTGTATCCTAAGGATCCTTTTTTGGGCGTATTTGGTTGGACTTGACGTCCGGGAACAAGTCTGAGTATGTTTTGCAAGATGGCTTTATTTTTCTCCATAATCGTCTCTGCGTTCCTGAGTGTAGTTGGCGTTTACAAATTATTAAGGAACTTCATGAAGAAGGACACGTGGGGCGTGATAGAACTTTGAAGCTGGTGGCGGATTCTTACTTCTGGCCGACATTACGTCGAGATGTTGCTCACCATGTAGAACGTTGTGTGACTTGTCAACGTTAAAGGGTCATGCGTCTAACAGCGGTTTGTATATGCCTCTGCCTATTCCTACGCAGCCGTGGACAGACGTCAGCATGGATTTTGTCTTGGGATTGCCTCGTACTCAACGTGGTAATGATACTATATTTGTGGTCGTAGATCGTTTCTCCAAGATGGCTCATTTTATTCCTTGTAAGAAGACTACAGATGCGGTTCAGGTGGCTACGCTCTTCTTCCGTGAGATCTATCGCATTCATGGGCTTCCTTTGTCCATTGTCTCCGATCGTGATTCTCGGTTTTTGAGTCATTTTTGGCGCTCTTTGTAGCGTTTTCTCCGCACAAGTTTGGATATGAGCTCTGCATACCATCCTCAATCTGATGGCCAGACAGAGGTGACTAATCGTTCTTTGGGTGATATGTTGCGATGCTTGGTTGGTAACAACATCAAGTCATGGGATTCGATTTTGTGTAAAGCTGAGTTTGCTCACAATCATGCAGTTAATCGGAGTACAAAATTCAGTCCATTTAGGGTGGTTTATGGTCTTGTGCCTCGAGGCCCACTTGATCTTGGTGTCGCACCAGATGGTACACGAGATCATGGTCACGCCATTGACTTTGTATCAGACATCTCTTTTGTTCATCAGCAGGTGCATGATAATCTCCAAGTCTCTTCTGCGAAGTACAAAATGGATGCTGATCGCCATCGTCGTGATGTTCAGTTTCATGTCGGAGATCTTGTGTGGGCTGTTTTAACAAAAGATCGTTTTTCATCCGGTGAATACAACAAACTTAAAGCGAGAAAGATTGGTCCTCTTGAAGTCTTGGAAAGGATTAATGCAAATGCATATCGTCTTCGCCTTCCTTCTGATATTCGTTCGTCTGATGTCTTTAATGTCAAACATTTGGTTCCATTTGTCGCGCAAGATGACCCTCAAGATTCAGGGACGAATCTTTCTCTACCCCGGGTGACCTGATGCAGCGTATCTACGTCATTCCTTTTCTGTTTTGGCTTTGGTTTTTAATTACATTCATTTTCTTTAAATCTTTTCCTTTCTTTAGATAAACTTTGATTTATTCCTTTTCTTAATCGCTTTAGGGTTTTACTCTTACTATAAGTATAGTCAATATCTCAACTTGTGAGAATACGACTTATTGAATTATTAATCTAAGAAGCACCTTGCTCTCTTAAACCTCTTGCTTTCGGCTAGAACATCGGTTCTCAACGAACTCAAGATCGTATATTTCGTTTGGGCATTCGCAGACTAAACAATCGAAATCACAAATCTTATCGGTTACTATCCTTTGCTCTATCAAGAGTGACCGAAGAAAATACTTTTTCTTGCTTTGTAAGTTAATTTACGGTCTCTAATTTACGATGCTTTGAATGTTAATTTACGATCTAAATGTGAATGTTGTTTAGAAAAGTATGAAATAAAACTATCAAGCAGATTGGAAAACTTTTAAACTTTAATCATTACTTTTGCGTATAAATTTCATTATAAATGATTTTAGTTCAAATACAAAGACTCCAAAAAAGATCAAAAGCAAATTCAAACCACAAGAGAAATAGAAGAACTCTACGTCGAAGTAATGGTAGCTTACGAAACAAAAATCTAATGCATCCAACTTGGAAAACCCTATGTAACATATGATTGACAGGTATTCTCTTTCATGACACTTCAAGGCAAACCAAATTTCAGTTCAACCACATTTGATCAGAAGGAGCCCAGAGACAAAAAGTTGAACTCAGATAATGTTTTATGCTAGTTATGTCACCATATCATATTATTCCAGTTATATGCATGTGTAAGTAAGTACATATATGATATATAAACTTCTATCATAACAATTTATACTAACGATTTTATTTCAGAAATGAAGAATATGTCGCAGAGAGAAAATGTCATGGGAAAAAGAACGAAGAAGAATATCAATAACCTTTTGATGATGGGGTGAGACAACAAGTGAATTAACATAATTACATAACCACTCTTGTTATGTTTGTTCTACATCATCCGTTGTTTTGCTCTATCTATTTGAATGTCTTCATTTTTTGTTCAAATTTGAATGTCTTCATTTGGAACCTTTTTTGTGTGGTTATCAAACAACATATATAGAACAAAATTAATTATTGCAATTTCAACCGAGCAAAACAACATCTAAGTTGAAATAGTCTGTTTCACTTTCTACTCTATATTATTACACCAAATTAATAATCACTCTCTCAAGCGAAACAAATCACGGTATCCCACATTTTCCTATAAGACCACCTAACAATAACGTCGAAGGATCTGATTTGAGACATGAGATCGAAGGAACAGAGAACTCATCTGTCATCCCATACGCATTCCAACAGAATGGATCCACAATGATTTCGCCTTTCGAGGGCAGCAATTCAATACCCGAAAGTGTTAAATTTGTACACGGGACATTATTGCTGCATCCAAAATGGATAGGAGGACTACGAATATCATATGTACCTTTTATACTTTGATATTTTATATCATACACAAAAACCGCTGATGTTTTGTTAGCACAACTCTTAGCTGTGCAATAGTATTGATCGATGATTATCGGATTTCGGACAGTATCCAGTTGGATATTGTCGAACATTACACCAGATACTGACCCAGACCCACCTTGCCATGTCTTGATACGTACGCCATTGTCAGAAAATTTTATAACTGACTCTCTAACCGTAACGTTTGAGACGCACGCACGTGAGTTTTGGTTGCCTAGACTTCCAATGCTACAAATTATTAACAGTAGAGAGAGAAAGTAAAACTTCATTAATGAAAGAAAGTTAGTTACATTAGTTAACTTAATTCCCCTTATATAGTATCATAGGGAATGTACAATATGTATCATATATGCTAATAGACCCCCCTCAAACCGATTCTCCCGTAGGAAGAAAGAGGTTTGACACTGATAAACGACTAAGTATAGAGTGGAAGGGTCCCGGATGCAAAGCCTTAGTCAATATATCTGCAAGCTGGTTTTGAGAAGAAACATGAAGAACCTTCAGAAAACCATTCTTGACTTGATCCCGAGTAGTGTGGCAATCAACCTCCACATGTTTAGTCCTTTCGTGGAATACTAGATTATTAGCAAGACTCATAGCTGACTTGTTGTCACAGAAGAGTTTGGTTTGAGAAATAACCGGACAATGCAAGTCTACCAAAAGTTGATGCAGCCAAATGAGTTCGCCTGTAGCAACAGCCATTCCTTTATATTCAGCCTCTGTGCTACTTCGTGCCACAGTCTCCTGCTTCTTCGATTTCCAGGTAATAAGTGAGTTACCAAGGAAAACACATAAGCCAGTAACGGATCTTCGTGAGTCAGGGCAAGTTGCCCAGTCAGCATCCGCAAAACCATTCAAACAGATATCAGTCTTAGCCGAGTAGAAAAGACCTTGGCCTGGATTATTTTTGAGGTATTTGAGAACATGGTAAGCCGCTTGAAGATGAATATCAGTTGGACATGAAAGGAACTGACTAAGACGATGCACAGCAAACGTGATGTCAGGTCGAGTAATGCACAGGTATAAGAGGCGACAATGATCTCTCGATATTGAGTTGCATTCTCTAGAGGAGTTCCTGTCTCTTTACTCAAAGCAACCTTGGGATCCATCGGAACCGTTTTCGGTTTACATCCCAAAAGACCTGTATCTTCCAATAAATCCAGGCAATATTTCCTTTGAGATATAGAAATACCTGTGGAGTTGCGAGCAATCTCCAGACCAAGGAAGAATCGAGCTGGGCCTAGATCCTTGGTTTTGAACTTCCGAGCAAGTGTCAGCTTAACCGAGCAAACAGCTTCATCATCATTGCTTGCAATGAGGATATCATCAACGTAGAGTTGAAGGGCTATGAATGATGTTCCTCGAACTTTGACAAATAATGTTTCATCTGCATAGGATTGAATGAAGCCATCTTCAGTTAGAGCATTCGAAAGACACTTGTACCATTGCCTGGACGCTTGTTTCAGTCCATAAATGGACTTATGAAGGCGGCACACCGGATTTGGAGGTAACGATCCAGATGACACTGTATATCCTTGAGGAAGACTCATGTAGATTTCCTCCTCTAGATCACTGTGTAAAAAGGCATTCGTAATATCCATCTGATTGAGACTCCATCCGTTACAAGCTGCCAATCCTATAACCAGTTTCACCGATGCCAGTTTAGCCACAGGGGAAAAAGTGTCAAAGTAATCAACACCTTCTTGTTGGATGAACCCCTTGGCTACGAGTCTGGCCTTGTAGCGCTGAACAGTACCATCGGCATTGTACTTGATGGTGAAGACCCATTTACACCCCACAATATTCTTCCCTGGGGGTAATGAAACCACACTCCAAGTTTTGTTTAGCTCCATAGCATGTAATTCCACATCACATGCTTTCGTCCATTCCTTTGATGCCATGGCTTGCTTAAAGGTTTTCGGTTCTGTCTCATGGGAGATAGAGAGAATAACAGGCTGGTATGGTTTATTGAATTTGGAATAGTCAAGGTATGAGGAGATGGGATATGGAGTGGTGGTCATTTCAGGTGGAGGTGTAGTGTTTGAAGATGAATGGCGAGTGAGGGAACAGTGGTAGTTGGATAGATAGCTTGGTGCCCTTATAGTCCGTTTTGGTCTGGCTCGAGGAAGTGAAATACCTGCATTCTCTGTAGTAACTATCACAGAAGCCATAGATGATTGACTAGAGCTACCAGCCATTGTGTTATGTGATGCAGATGTATGAGATAAATGAATATCAGATGATGAATGAGATGTATAATCATTATCAATAGAAACCGGAATTGGATTTGGAAAAATGAATCTCTCAAAGATGTCATCAGTGCGAGCTATATCAGATGATTTAAAAGGAAATATGTTCTCATGAAAAATCACATTTCTAGAAACAGAGACAATGTTAGAATCAAGATGTAAGACTTTGTATCCCTTATACCCTGATGAATATCCTAGAAATACACACTGTTCAGCTCGTGGAGTAAATTTGTGCCTATCTTTTTGTAAAGTTGAAACGTAGCACAAGCAACCAAATGACCGCCGAAATGCATATGCAGGTGGTTTCTTAGTAAGTAACTCATAAGGACTCAAGTTGTTTAACAAAGCAGATGGTATTCTATTTATGAGAAATGCAGCTGTTAAGACACAATCACTCCAGTAAACTATTGGAACATTCGACTGAAATAACAATGCACGGGCTACATTTAATAAGTGTTGATGCTTTCTCTCAACAACAGAATTCTGTTGAGGAGTATAAGCACAAGAGAACTGATGAATGATACCGTGTTGTTTAACAAGATCATTGAAAGCAAGTTCAGGAGCATTATCTGTTCTAATCATTTTAATAACCGCATCATACTGAGTTTTGACAAGAGTAATAAAGGAAGGAAACATACGAGAAACCTCACTTTTATTCTTCATCATATAGATCCATGTTACCCGGGTACAGTCATCAACCAAAGTGAGAAAATATCGATACCCTTCAACAGACTCAATAGCAAAAGGACCCCAAACATCTAAATGTACTAGTTCAAATGGAGATGAAGACATATGGTTATGAGACTCAAATGGCAATCGCCTTTGTTTAGCAAGAGGACATACAGGACAATGTGATTCAACAGACAATGAGGACTTGGACACAGGAATTACACTAGAAAGACTCTTTAACTTGTCAGAGGATGGATGTCCAAGGCGCTGGTGCCAGAGATGACCATCAACCACCAAGGATCCCATGAAATGTGATGAAGATGCATCATGTACTTGTAAAATGTATAAGTTGTGTAGAAGAATGCCTCTACCAATCATCAAGTCCTGAATACACTCCTGAATATAACAAGAATCCGCAAAGAAATGAGCTGAACAGTTTTGGGTTTTTAACAAACTACTAACAGATAGAAGATTGAATCTGAAAGATGGAACTAGGAGAACATCATGTAATGTCAATGTGGATGTTAAATGAATCGTGCCTGTGTGTGTAATGGCAACTCTAGAACCATTGAGCAAAGAAACAGTTACATCAGAGACTGCAGTAATTTCACTAAAAAGACCCAAATCAGAACAAACATGACAGGTTGCACCACTATCTATTATCCAAGAACCAGCAGGAAGAGTGTTGTATAAAGTGGATAGACATTGATGTTGAAAGGTTAATCTGTTATTCTCAAATCTCAAAGAGGTGGAAGGAAAAGAGATGGTACCCGATGATGATTGAGCAGCCATGACACCATGTTCAGTAACGGAAGACATTGGTTGATCCACTTGACATTGAGCTACAACCGGTTCAGTGATCTTCATACGAGAGGATAGTTGATGTAGTAAGTCCTGAACCTGATCATTATTCATCGAGCTGACATCCAATGATGATGTTGGATTAGCCGGAGGAAGGGAAAGATAGCCATCACTCATGACATTAGCAACACTAGGTGGTCGAAAAGTGTTATCCACTTTGCCTCTCGGTTGAAATGTAGTTGGTGTTTGCCCTCGTGGCTGAAATGTTGTAGGTGTTGTAGCTCTTTGATTCTGGAGATGTGCCATCGTGCTCTTGTAACCCGGGATATACCCTGGAGGATAACCATGTAGTTTAAAGCATTTCTGGATTACATGTCCAACTTGTCCACAATGAGTACACATAGGTCGTTGTTTAGGCCTGTAGTTATTTTGGAATGCGTATGCAGCATTATCAATATCTCCAGTATATTGTGAAGCATCATAGTTAGGTGCAGGAGCAGAACTCTGAAAAACGGCAGTCTCAGGTCGACTGTAATTCTTCATAGTCTTTTGTCTCTCATCTTGAGCAACCATATTAAATGCATCATCAATAGATGGGATCGGTTTAAGCATCAGAATATGACGACGTGTGGCTTCAAAGGACTCATTAAGTCCTATTAAAAACTTTGTGACACGGCTTCGTTGTTGTAAAGACTCCCACAAACCAGCCGCATTGCACTCGCAATGACCACAAGTACAGAGAGGAAGTTCAACATAGTTCTTAAATTCTTCCCATAATGTCACTAACTCAGTGTAGTATGTACTCACATCCATGGATCCCTGTTGGATGGAGCTAAGCCTTTGTTCAATTTCATATACTCTAGGTGCATTATCTTGCTTAAACCTAGTCATAAGACTATCCCAAATCCCTTTTGCCGTATCAATGAATAGCAAACTCTGACCTATCTTCTTCGAAACAGAATTGATGATCCAAGTAGCTATCATGTCGTTACATCTAGACCAAGATCCATAATCGCGATTATCTTGAGATGGTTTAGGAATTGTACCGTCAATGAATCCGAGCTTGTTACGGACATTTAAAGCCATTCTCACAGATCTGCGCCATGAGTGAAATTCGGCTCCTGATTCGAGGCGATGTGATACAAGAATCAATCCCGCATGATCCGAACTATGCAGGAAGTAAGGATTATCATATTGATCCGTCGATTGTCTTTGAGAAGATTGAGAAGACTGAGACGGCTGAGACGATAACGGATTCTGAGTATTCGACATCACAAGATTTCGGAACCAAGAATTCGAGCTATTCAATGTGAATAAGAACGATTTGTAAGAAGATTTGTGCCAAAAAGAAGATGAAAACAGCAAATCGAGGTCAATGAAGAGATAAAAGATAGACAACGATCAATGTAATCGCCGATTTGAAGATAAAAGATATGATATGGAGAAGATTCGTAAAGAAAATGAGAACGAGATCTCGTCGTGAAGCACTCATGAGGATGAATCGAAGTTGAAGAACTGGAAAATCACCATGAAAATTGAGCTCACGCGAGAAAAGTTGTTACACAGAAGAGAGAGAAATTTCACTTTGCTCTGATACCATATTAACAGTAGAGAGAGAAAGTAAAACTTCATTAATGAAAGAGAGTTAGTTACATTAGTTAACTTAATTCCCCTTATATAGTATCATAGGGAATGTACAATATGTATCATATATGCTAATACAAATTATGCCGTTAAATCAAAATACGATATTATGTATTAATGTTAAAAACTTGAATTAAAATATATCACAATTAACTTTTACCTAATCCCATGCCCGCCTGGTCCACAAGTAAGATTCCTTATATCAATATTGTGTGATCCGGATCCTATTGAGACACAATCATCTCCTGAGGAAGAATTTTAAGAATCTTAAGTGTGTTTACACTATGATAAAAAGGTACATATGAAGTTTGTAGCCAATATTAAATGTTTTTCTTTCTATAGGTTTTTGTGTGTATATGATCCGTCTAAAAATGAAAACAACATAGTCTTTTAAATAAGTGCTAAAACGACTATTTTATTTTCTGTCTGCGATTTAAAACCGTTAGCTTATAATGGAATTTCTTATATGCACCGTATTAAGATATTTTATGTTCTATATAGCATCTCAAACTTTTCAGGTCTACTTAGGTTTGTTGCTATAAATAGTGTTTTTTTTTTTTACACTTTTCTCATGTATGTGTATGTTTGAATGTATACCGTTGGAAATAACTGAGTTGTAAATCTCAACGGAGTTGGAGTTCTCAAGGTGGATGCCGTCAGTGTTGGGACTTAACTGCGGAGATGTGATTCGAAGGGAGTTGACGTGAACTTCATGACATCCGTCGAATTTAAGATGAAACTGCGGACTGTTTTTTATACTCACACCTTTCACAATAAGATTCGAGCTCATGAAGAACCTCAAAGCCTGTCTTCACCAAAATCATTACATAAACATTTTATAAAATTAATTAGAAAAACATATCTTCTACATATTTTGATGTGTTACTTACGGCGGGGCTTTCGCATGGACCAGCAATTGCAGTCGTTTTGTTGACATTCTGTTTGAACATAACATATACTATAAGATTCATAGATTATTCATATTTACACTAACATTTTCTAAGTGTTTTACAATCGAATTCTAATGATCGTGTTTTTGCTGTTGTATAAAAATAGTGAATTTGCATCAACATGATATAAAATACAAAATTTGATACAGTTATATATCAATGTTTGTAATCAAATTTTTTTTGTTGGTAGTAACTAGATTGAAAATGTTTTTTTTTTTTTTTGCTAAATTAGATTGAAAATGTTTACCCGGTGAGGTTTGCAGGGAAGATCCCACCATTTTTGTCCACGACCATCGATAACTCCAACGCCTACTAGAGCCATTCCATTGATTCTATAAAAGACGAGCCATTGTCTTTTGTTAACACCCCTTGGCCACGACTCTGGTCCATCCCGTGGCACGATGGTCCCATCGACCTTATTTATTCAAAGAATATATCAGCTAATTAACGTTTGATATATAATCATGTAGACATTAAGAAAAAAACTTTGAGATTAAAAATAAAAATTGGTATATATATACTTGGAAGTGTTGGTAAGAGCGACAAGGACCGGTGAAAATGGTGGAATGGATCATGAAAGTGAAACCGTAAGGCACAAGCAAGACGGAGACAGTGTTGTTGTCGTTGTCGTTGGTACAAGCTGAATCCCAAGCTTTCTTGAACGACTCAGTGTCGTCTGTTAAACCGTCACCGACCGCACCGTAGTTTCTCACGTCGTAGACTACTTCGTGGTCGGGATCTTGGGACGGCGATGGAGACTGCCACGAGTCGTTAGGGTTTTGAGAGAGAGAAGGAGGCTGAGATTGAGATATGGACGAAGAAGGTGGCTCTGGTTTTGGGTTGGGATTATGTTTGTCGTTGTGATGATATAGCCTTGCTTCGGTTTCATTAGAGATTGTGATGAAAATTATTAGTGTAGTGAAACGTAGGATCGGATCACGAGCCAATTTTTTGGATGTAGGGTTTTTTTTTTTTTTTTTTTTTTTTGGATGTAGGGTTTAGTTTGGTAGCTTCTTTAATGTGATGATTCTTTCTCTCTTTATTTTTGGCTCTTTGGAAATAATATTGCAGCAGAATGGAGATGTTTGGTTTCACAAATATAGGGTGCTAGTGGTGGTGAGTGAGAGGAGTGAATGAAATAAAAAATTATGATAAGTGAAAAAAAAGAGTGGAATTAGACTTTTTTTTTCTCTAATGTTATTTTCTAGAGTAACAATTTTATAGTGGAATGAAGCTTATTTTCCACTTGTTAAGTGAAGTCCATTATAATTTGGAGATACGCAAATTTACCATAAATTGTTGATTTTTAAGAAATCCAAAGGAATAATCAATTCCATACTCAATTTTTATTTTCTTTAACATGTCAACCATTTGTACCTATTGATATTTGAATTTATTAGTTGACAAAGTTTTTTTTTTTCCTTTTTTGATTTACCCTTAATTGACATGATGCTGATAAGCTTATCTGTATATATAAGACAGCTCAAAGCTCATAAGTGTTATCTCATGTTCATGACAAACCCCTTATTTGTTGGAAAATCATTTGCTATAAAGTAAATTGTATAATATTGATATTATTGAATAATAATGCTCGTATTTAGACATTACAATACCGTTTTGCAACTTAAAAGAGTTAGAGGTTTGACTAAGTTGAATTATTTCACATGCTCAAATATTCCAGTAGAAGATTGCGATTTGTGAAGATACTATATCACGTGCAAATGATACTACTATTAATGCCAACTAAGTACTATACAATTTGGGAGAATAATTATACAGCTTTATGCTATAGAAATATGCAATTTTGCTGTTATGCGAGTGTAAACGATTAAAATACCTAAGTTTGATAATTCCATCATTTTGCATGAATTTAAGTTTTATTTCGTAATGACTTTTCAAATTTGTTTCAGCTTTACGGCTATAGTACTTTTAATTAGACTTGGTTTAGTACTGGTTGTGGTTTACCTTTTAATTTCCGGTTTTTATCACTGGTTTGATTTGATATTGTATAAAACATCTTAGCCATCTTCTTCAATCTCCACCAAATCCCAAATGGCCAACTAAACGTCCTTTATTGGTCAACAATACTATTCATATGATCAGATAAACTCAAGAGTCTGTAGTCCAAGATTAAAATGTTGTGATTATATATAAACAATCCTTTCTTGACATGAACACTGTATTAAAAAAAAACAATATTGTAACCGTCACAACAATGATTCTCTGTGCAAATTCCTGTAAGAAGAATAGGATGATATGTGTGCTGTGGATAATTAAAGTTTTGCTGTTGTGTTGTTTAACTAAGTGGAATTTGTGCTTTTTGCTATCTGTGCAAATTGCTCCAAACTATTCTTGATCAATCCTTGCATTAGCGGTTGAAGCGCCTGAAGAAAACAAAAAACGAATGATTACAAGACGTGCAAGGGTTTAAATGTTACCAGTAGATATGATTTGAAACATTCATTTTTGTTGATTAACTCTCAAAATATCGAGATATTGATGAAATTTACAGGTTGAATAAAAAATGCTTACTGTTGCAAATGGTATAAGTAGCAGCGGAACCTCGTATGCAAAGGTTAGCTGCAAACAAAGCAATGAAGATTGGTAGAATTTTATCCATTGTTTATGTAACAAATCGCGTATAAACAAACTAAATGGGTAATATTGTAGATCATCAGGAACTCGTAAACCAATGAACTATGGTTGAGAAAAATGAATGTATATCAACAATGGAACCTCACTTCTACATCACATGATGAAGGTCCTAGTGGGAAAAACCGAACAGTTCCCCTGTAAACAAAAAAAAAAGCAAGACCTTCACATGAAGCTTGATTCAAGAGATGAAGTTTCAGACTCATTGATTCATTTCAATTTTGTTTACCTGTTAGGAAGGCCTTCTAGAGAAATCCAGTGTATTTTCTGGTTCAGGAGAGGCTGCAGGAAACAGAATCTAGAAAACATTATTATGTAAGAATCCAAATAAGCCGTTTAAAACGTTCTCGAGATCAAAAACCATTCAAAGTCACAAAATAATTTTTCTTAAGATATCTACTTTTAAACAGTTGACGATACTTGCCTGCAAATTCTTAGCGAGCCAAGAGTACTCTAGATTCTGACCAAATGCTTTATACTTCAAGGTCCATCGAGATAAATCGGGTTTGTCCTTCAGTACCTGCAGAGCTAAGCCACAACATCAAACACCTCCTAAAAAAAGAAAAAGAAAATCCATGGCGTTTCCATGTTCAATAGACAAACGAACAAAATACTCATTTACCTTCACGGATGAAATGAATGACATCCAACTAGGAATCGATTCTCGATCCGAGTAGAGCCCATAAGCAACTGATACAGGCACTTCAACCTTCATCTTTACTCTGAAATTCTCCACAGCATTTTTAGACTCAGAGAGAAATGTTCAAACACTTGCTAACATAGAACATTCTTGACAAGAAAAAGCCAGTTTTTATCAAATTAAGACAAGGAAAATTCAATATCGTACAGTAAAGCAGCATTTTGAAGAAGCAACATGCCTCTCCAGAGCAACCATTGATCGTCATAAGCAAATCAAAATCAGAGAGAAACAGTGTTTTATAATGATCTTTTTTATTCACTCTTCTGCGATTCAGAGAAACAATAAACTCACAAATGCGTGTACGTTTTGTAAATCTAGCTAAATTACTCGAAGAGCCAACAAAACATTCAAGTCAGAGAGAGAGAGAGTCAAGACAAGAGCAGGGGAATATGAATCGCTTACTTGCATTCTTGCCACTCCATGAGAGTGTCGAATCTCCTGGATAGTGAAGAATTAAAAGATCTATTCGGTAAAATCAACGGGGAAAATCTAGAAGCAAGAGGCGAAGGCTTCATCAGAGAAGAAGAAGAAGAAGAAGAAGAAGAAGAAGAAGAAGAAGAAGAAGGAGGAGGTAAATATCTCGAACTGGGTTTAGCTACGGCGTTTCGGCATCGGAATTTCCGATTAACAAACCCGGCGGCGAAGGCATTTGGGTTCGGAAGAGAAACAATCGCCGTCGCAGACATTTTCTTTCTTCGTCGTCGTGTTTTCTGTGTGACTTTCTGTTTTGCCGGCGAAAGAAATGGAAAGAGCGTGGCGTTAAAAGAGTATGAAAGGAGGAGGAGGAGAAGGAGAAGGTTGCTTCTTGTTTTGGTGATGTCACGTGTCCTGCTTCAAGAGGTTGCAAATTCTTCAATTCAAAATTCTTAAATGGGCCCGGAAAAAGCTTAATGGGCCAAAAACGAAGCCCATTTGAGAGTGTTGAAGACCTCCGTCTTCCTCCCTTCTCTCTCGCTCGTTCTCTCCCTGAACAAGCTCGGTGAGAATGTCGGCGAGAAGTAGCAATCGATGTAATTTCTGGCTTCCGAAGAAGAAAAGATCATGCGCCAATACTCGAATCGAGAGTTCGTTGTAAGTTCTATATACTTGGAAGTGAAAATTTTCGATTTTATTTTATTTTCAAATTAGTCAGGAGCTAATTTTCTTAAGTAATCAAACAGGTTTTGTGGAAACCATAGCCAGCGATTAGATGGTCAGTGGATTCCATGCCCTATTGATCCTTCTCAGTAAGTAAAAGATTATGTTTTTTTCGAAGATGTTAATTTTGCCATTCTCTGCTCTTGGTAGCAACGGTTTGATTCGAATTTTTCTAGCTCTGTGTTGCAGGAGAATCTCGAAGGGCATGTCAAAAGATGCCCTTTACTAAAACAAACGGTAGCATTGTCTGGTCAACAATTTTACCACAAGGGTATTAATGCCGGAAACGAAGAAGAAGAAGATAAAGAAAAGATGGGCTCCTCTTGTTGTCCAGATTCTGTTGTTACTTCAGAAATGAAGAGGAATCTACTTTATAGTATGAGTGTTTCTAAGTTTCATCAGCTAATTAAGAAAATTGAGTCGGTTCATGGCGGTATTTGTAAAGATATCGAAGATTCGTATCTGTCACCTGAAGCTTGTAACATATGGTTTACTAAGGAGATAGATAGGTAAGGGTTCAAAAGTTTGTAGCTTTTGTTCTTGGGGTTTGGTGAATCAGAGGAGAAGTTCCTTTTTATTACTGATATGTTCTGATTATTGGGCAGGAAACTACCGTTTCAAGAGAAACATGTTTTGCAGCAAGGTTCGATTCTTGGTAACTTGGAAAAGATTGGTGCATTGAAAAGGTGCAACAAAAATGTGGAATGTTGCGAAAGCAATCTGGATAATAAAGATGAGAATGTGTCTGCGGTTGTTGAATTTGGAGCTGGGAGAGGGTACTTAACACAGATGCTAGCAGATTGCTATGGGGTCAAAAAAGTGTATTTAGTTGAGAGGAAATCTTACAAGCTTAAGGTTGGTTAAGCTTGCTCGTTTGTGTTCATCCCGTTTCCTTTCAGTAGATTATTTCTCAAGCTGCAGTTGTTTTGCTACTTCTAGGCTGATCGGTCACTGAGGCAAAAGGAGAACTTGGTATTAGAGCGTATGAGAATCGATAGTAAGGTTCCTTTGAGTCTAATACATTTTCTTGTTTTACCTGTATTAATGGATTGAAAAATAAAACCTCTTTGTGTTTTCAGTTGAGGATTTGAACCTTAACGCGGTCGAATCTTTGCACGGTGTTCCTTATGTGGCTGTTGGGAAACATCTCTGTGGTCCTGCAACAGGTCACTACATGTTTATGTCTTCACTCTTACACAGTTCAGATTTTCACTTTAATATGAGTGTCTATGTTGCTAATCAATGATCATTTGTATGTGATCATAGATTTGAGCCTAAGATGTTGTTTTTCTAGACAAGATGATGAAAGCCCGGTTCTGAGAGGTCTCGCCATCGCGACTTGTTGCCATCATCTTTGCCAATGGAAAAGCTACATAAGTAAACTCAGTCACTTCCTCTTTGGTCTACCAGAGTAGTATAGAATTCTCCATCAATGAAGAAATGTCATTTTTCTTTTTTTGTTTCACAGATAAAGAATATATCATTAGCCTTGGGATGTCCAAAGACGAGTTCCATACCATGACTTGGTTCACTAGCTGGGCTGTAGATGATGATCACGGTTCCAAAATTCCCGGTGTTGACGACATTGACCTTCAGGCTTCAGAGTAAACATTTCTTGGATTCAAAGATGATAAAGGTGTTACTTGAAATAAGTTATTTCATCTTGATTGTTTGTCGTCTGATGCAGCAGTACAAAGGAGGAAGAACAAGTAAAAGGAGTGGAAGATGATTCTTTGAGGAGCGTTGACGAAGTTGTGAAGAAAATGAAACCCATGGAAAGAGCTGTTTTAGGGTTCAAGTGTAAACAGATCATCGATACGGGGAGGATGTGGTGGGTTAAGAAACATGGGTTAGATTCTAAGCTAGTGAAATATATACCGGCGAGCGTCTCACCGGAAAATACTTTACTAATCGCCGGAAAATCCACTCCTTCCTCTGCTTGATGTTGTATTGTCGTTAGTAATTCAATACTTTGTAGGTGAAGACCAGTAGAAATTATGGTGCAAGTCATCACTTTTGATTCATAAACTTTATCAGCTTTTTTATATATTTATTTCATAAAATTGTTACAACTTTATGTGCTTGCTTCTTATCTAAAAAGAATCTTAAGAAAACAAAAATCAGTTCACAATAAGGTTAAAAAGATCCTATGGAGACTGCAACGTCATCACACACGCACGCACGGATCATTTTGTTCCGTTCACACACGGTCAAATACTTAAAATAGTCAAACTTTTTCGCCACGTCATCAACACTCTATAAATACTCCAGTCGGTTACCACCACCGATTCAATAAAATCTACGGCAATGGAGACTCCAAGTGGCACCATCATCTTCACCACCGTTGGTCGAACTCACTACGGCTTCGACGTCTTCTCTCTCCACATCAACTCCGCCGTTGAGCGCCGTTTAACAGACGGCGTTTCCGTTAACTTCAACGCTCAGTTCGCCAACGATAACGGCGATGTGGTCTTCGTCTCGGAACGAGCCGGGTCTGCCCGGATTTTTAGAACCCGACCCGGAGATTCAAAGCCCGAGCAGCTCCCCGGAGCTCCGCAAAGCTTCTTCCACGACCGTCCAGTCATTACTCAAAACAACAGACTTTATTTCATCTCCGCTCACGAGCAGCCTGATCGTCATTTCAAGAATTGGTCCGCGCTTTACTCCGTGAAGCTCGACGGCGAAGAGAGAGAAGTAACACGTGTCACTCCACTAGACACCGCCGATTTTAGCCCGGCGGTTTCTCAATCGGGAGAGCTTTTGACCGTCGCGTCGTACGGATCTCGCTCTTGGGCGGTGAGTTTCACGAGATCAACACTGATATCGTCGTTTCAAAGCATCTGAGCCGGAGACGAGAGTGGTGATTTGCGAACACGGCGGATGGCCGACTTGGTCCGGCGATCCACCGTTTTCTTTCACCACAAAGCAGATGACTGGTTGATGAGCATTTCCGGGTAAGATATACCCAGAAAATTTTGAGGTGAATTCCGGTTTTCCGATCGAACCCGATCAGAGTCACTCCTCCTGGTCTCCATTGCTTCACTCCTGCAGCTTTCCACGACGGGAAACGAATCGCCGTCGCAACTCGTCGTCGCGGAGTCAAACACCGCCACATCGAGATTTTCGACATTGAACGCAAAACGTTTCAGGCGGTTACCGAGCCACTCAATCCGAGTTTCCACCATTACAGCCCCTTCGTGTCTTCTGATTCCGAGTTCCTCGGCTACCACCGATTCCGAGGCGAGTCGACTCAGGGCGAGTCCACCGTTCCGAACCTGGAATCGATCGTGTCACCGATCAAAACCCTCCGCTTGCTCAGATTAAACGGATCGTTTCCATCATCATCTCCTGACGGTGATCTGATCGCGTTGAATTCCGATTTCGACGTCAACGGTGGCATCAAAGTCGCCAAATCTGACGGCTCTAAACGATGGACGTTGATCAAAGACCGTACAGCCTTCTACAACTCGTGGAGTCCAACGGAGCGTCATGTCATCTACGCATCTCTCGGTCCAATTTTCCGGCCGGCGGGAATCGCCGTTCAGATTGCTCGGATCAAGTTTGATCCGTCGGATCTCACCGCCGATAAAGAAGAGCTTCCATGTGAAGTGAAGTATCTCACTCTAGATAACACCGGGAATAACGCCTTCCCGTCTTGCTCTCCCGACGGTAAATCCGTCGTGTTTAGATCTGGCCGATCAGGTCATAAGAACCTCTACGTCGTTGATGCCGTTAACGGAGAATCTGACGGTATACGACGGTTAACGGATGGGCCATGGATCGACACTATGCCTTGCTGGTCTCCGAAAGGAGATCTCATCGGTTTCTCATCTAATCGGCATAATCCGGCGAACACCGAAGCGTTCGGCGTTTACGTGGTGAGGCCTGACGGTTCTGGTTTGAGGAGGATCCAAGTTGCGGGACCGGAAGGATCGGAAGAAGCGGCGAGGGAGAGGGTTAATCACGTGAGTTTCAACAAGGACGGTGACTGGCTGGTTTTTACGGCGAACCTTGGTGGAGTTATGGCGGAGCCGGTGGCGATGCCGAATCAATTTCAGCCGTACGGGGAGTTGTACGTTGTGAAGTTGGACGGGACGGGGTTGAGGAGGCTGACGTGGAATGGGTATGAAAATGGAACTCCCACGTGGCATACAGTGGATGATGTAGATTTGAGTCAGTTGAGTCTGAACGGTCAAGATGGAGACAAGCTTGAGGGTCAGTTTGAGGAGCCGTTGTGGATTTCTTGCGATATCTGAATATTCTCTGTAATGTTTAATTAATATCGGTAGATAAAATAATATATGTAACATTGCTTTCATCGAATAAAACAAAATAAAATGTGTTATTAATTAATATTTGGACAATGTTAATATTAATAGCGGGGATAGCTCAGTTGGGAGAGCGTCAGACTGAAGATCTGAAGGTCGCGTGTTCGATCCACGCTCACCGCATTTACTTTTTAAGTTTTTCTTTCCTTTATAGTCAATTGGGCTTTTTCTCCCAAAATGTTCGTAGCCTATGTACATATAATTTCAGCCCAAATGTTGAATCTATCTACATACACCGATACCAAATGTTGAATCTATCTACATAAACCGATACCAAATCGCTGTTGCTGTATGCGGAATCCAAATGGTTGAATTCTCCGGTTAACTGCTTGGATTGGATATACTCTAATACTCATCATCCTAACCTACCCTCTGCTACAATTTATATTACACCAGTGAGGCATGGAGATGTCAAGCTGCGTCTCAACACCTAACCAGTTTTGGATGCTGGTCGGTCAGAGTAAACCGGATTTTGGATATCTCGTGTAGTTTGGTCAAAATTGAGTTTTTGTCGGTGCTCTACTAAATTCTTGGTACCATGTTCTGAACCCAATTTGATAGTTACATTATTGCTCAAGATCGGAAAATGGAATTCTCCCCATGTGGGACCTTTATGGACGAAATATCAACATTACACACCTTATTCAATTCTAATATCACTAAATACGGTTTCTTTTATGCGAACTGATAAGTAATTTTGTGATACATATGTGGCCGCAACACATCCGTCAAAATCTCGGTATAGAACTAAAGATTTATACATGTATAAATGCTCATTATACAAACCCGTTTTTCAAAAAAAGAAAAAAAAAAGAGAGCTATATACATGCTCAAAAGAATTCAGTTGTACTGTAATTAACGGAAGTGTATTGTCTTCTAAAAACAAAACTAGCGCAGGTATGTTTTAATTCTACGTACGATTTTGAGAAATTATTCTGTGAAAAACCATTTTTATAAGAAAATATTATGTGTTTACACGTAACTTGCATGTTAATTCGATTTTGGATTCTAATTTTTGTTTTCTTTTTCTCATAACCGGATCGAGATCAATCATCCTGCTCTACGATACTTGTCCGTTCATTTACTATTTTGTGGTTGGTCACCAGATCTGTGATTTTTTGTGAGTTTGTTTCTTATGGTGTGTGTCTAACTGTCTATTATATTCAATAGTCCAAGAGAAGGGATAATAAAATAATCTTCGCATAGTCTTCAAAATTTGTTGGCTGATCAAGTAAAATATTTGCATGACTTAAATGAGTTTTTAAAAACTAGTTTAGTGTGTGTTGTTGATAGAAATCTCTCCAACAAGACAAAACATTACTACTATATATATAAACCAATTGTTTTTTCATTGTTACAAAACTTAATGCCGGAGGTATTTTTAAATTTACCAACGGTCGACTGTATGGTATGCTTCCATATATTATATGGTATTGCTCTTAATTGAGCTTTCGGTTCAAATTGTGATGATTATATGAACTTAAGATTTTTTTTTTTTATAGAAAAATCTACCTGACTTTTTGAAAAAAAAATCATTGTTTATTTTTTTGTTTTCGAGAAATCCTTGAACTGGTGAATTAGCTTATTAATTAAACTGGTGAAATAGCTTATTGTTTGCAGTTTTTTTTAATAGATTTTGGTTTTTGTTTTCAAAAAACCATTTTATTAGCCAGTCAAGTTTTTGAAGAAATGGATTTCCTAAATTATAGGGAAACTAGTTTTTCAAAGTTTTTATTTTTTTTAAACAAAAACCAAAAAACACCCTATATGAGTTTTTCTAAGAAGTTTCCGTTAAGTTGTTGTTATTTACTTTATTTTATTTTTAAATACTGCTATTTTTCTCAATAAGTAAAAATTATATTTCTAAAATAAAAAATATAGGAGCAAAACAAAATCTCATTTCTAAAATAACCTCATTTTACCTATGTACATTTTTATATATCATTTTTACTGTATAAAAGATCTATAATTTAATTATTCATATTTTCAGTGATTTTTTCTTAGAAAAATATATGATTTTGACACTGCAGTTTTATTTATTTAATTTTTGTAATTTTTAAACACATAAAAGTAAACTAAAAAATAAAAAGCATAGAAACGTGTTAAAAAAAATAATTATTGATAAGAAAACCAAAAACTAGACAAATTATATCATTCAAGATTTTAGGAAACAAAAATCTACAGGAAAATCAAAAACTAAAATTTTAAAAACTAAAATCCAAAAATCAAAATCCAAAAGTTAAAAACCAGAAACCAAAAAACTAAAACCCATGCAAACATTCATGGCCTAAATGTTAGTTTTGCATAATAATCACGGACTCTTAATAACTTATTGATTGTTTTACCGGATCGGAAACGACAGTTGTACATATATGTAGCAAATGCTGTTCATGATAGTCTAATAGATATTTCAGAAGTTTAAATAATAATAAAAGATACAAAATTTACACAGGTCACAGATAAGTTTACGTGCATGAGTTTCGGATGCAACAAATACAATCTACCTTCTCATTGTAGTTTAATTCACCTACACAACTTAGAATTTTCTACGATTTTGGACTTATATCTATTTCTTAGCACACAAAGTTGACCGCTAAATTAAATTAGTTTAATCATTTATAAAATAATTCATGAGAGCAACGAGGTCTGACGCCTGACGGTAAGCAAAAATAAAAACATGTAAAATGATAAATCTTTGACTAATAAATTCACTCTTTAAACAAATTACGAATCCCGTTTAAATAATGATTAAATAAAAACATAATGTCATTTACTACAAATTTGTTTTTCTTTTTATTAGTAATGTTCTTCAAATAAAATCAATTAGTTATGGACTTATGGCGATTTAGTAGTTGATGATTCGTTCTATTACTTGAGAACCAGAGTTCAAATCAATTCTGATTAGCCCGCCACTTAATGACGTTTCAATTAACAAAAAAAAAAAGAGGGATTTTCATAAACCTCGCAAAATACTAAAATAGTCTGGGTTTAGGTCTGAGATTTTTCGGTTATTAAAAAGAAAAATTATGCTTAAATAAATAAATAAAAATGTCTACGTACATTACCAACCCCACTAGCCACTACCCAAATCTGAGCAGTTACACTTACATCCCACGAATAAGCTGTTAAGTTTGAGTTGAGCCGGGCCGAGCCGAGCCGAGCCGAATCAATGTAGCAGACTCTTGCAAAACTTCCGAAAGCTGAAGCATTTGTTGGGCTACCGGCACCTCCCGGTCGCTACATTAAATTAATTGAGAGATTCGCTCGATTAGAAACTAAAATAATATTACTATACTTCGGGAAAAAATAATAATGATATTACTATACATGTGCCGATGCGATAACTTAGTTTACTTAAATAAAGCTTGCAGTAAAATAACTCGTACTTATAACTAGGCTGTAGATTTTTTTTTTTTTTAAATGAAAGAATAGCATGATTGTGCGTGAAGTAGGTCAAATCCGTCACCTAAATCTAACCGTTTAAATGAGAGATCTAATGGTTACCATTTTGTCTCAACAACGACATAATTATGTACAAGTCTTAATATATGTCCACCTACCAAAAACTCGGTCATTATTCACGAAGATTTGAAGCTTCTGTTCCACATTATTCTTAGGTTCTTTTTTTAAAGCAATAATACTTTGTACTCTCTTTTATTTTTTTCTTTTTCCTTTTGTCAACCACCTTATTAGTGGTCTTGTCTTTCATTTCCTTCGTAGTCATAAAATGATTTAAACCTCTTTATAAAAATGAAATAAGCTTGTTTATTCCAATTTTAGTGTATGTGCCTAAATAGTGAAAAAGATACCTCTGAAAAAAAAACAAAAAAAAAAAGAAGAAGACAAATAGTGGCTTCAATAATTTTATAAATGTAGCAACTTCTATGTATACATTTTTATTTTGTCAACTAATTGTTTCATATAAATATCAACGTGAATATTTATGAAGTGTCATTTAAATTTTATTTGCCATAAGTATTTTATATTAAGCTATAATTTATGGAATGGAATTTATTTACTAGATAATTATATGGAGAGTCAAATAAATGGCCATTTACTGCTATTACCTAATTTATTTATACAAATTCTATAATATCTTTCAGAATTATTATGTTTCTACTATTATTAGATTAGTATAATCTTGTTACCCACTATATATATATGGGGAAAAATATTTAACAAAATCTAATATATAATCAATTTTTGTCAAGAGTTTAGTTGTAGTACGTTTAGACAAAGCTTAACAAGGGCTCATAAATCCATCATATTACTACTAAATAATTGAAAAAAAAATACAATATTTGAAGGCGAGGCTACGCCGAATAAGCCAAAGAAGTAAGCATTTAAAGTCCAAAGTCCAAAAGCAAAGAGAGCTGCTTTGACCTATAGATCCGGTGGCCAGTCAACAGTGCCATTAATTTCCTATAAATAGCAACGCCGTTGAGAGCCACAAATTGTCCCGAGTCGTTTCCTTCGGTTTAAGATTTGCTTTGAGGCATATTTGGCAAAAGAGAGATCCGTTTTTTTTTTCCAGATCTGACTCGCCTGAATCGCATTTCTCTATCGCCAAAGGTATCGCTCTTCTTCTTCTTCTTCTTCTTCTTCTCCCCCTTTGTTATCTTCTTTTCGTTTTCTCGATTTGACGGTGTGTATTTAGTTTATTGTAATTGGATCTGCGAGTGTAGGGCTTTTTTTTAGTGTTGTGACACGGGACGAAATGAGTTTCTGAAGTTTTTCGTTAGATTTGAGAGATGCGATTACGAAAGTTTTATGGATTTTACAGTCGAATCTATGAATGTCTCATTTCGGATGCTACAGATCCAAGTATTAGGTTTAGAGTCCTGTAGTATGTAAATCTGACTACGCTAGTTTCATATTTTAAGTTTCGAACTCGATTTCTGATCCATTACGGCGGATCTACATGATGGGTATATGATTTTGAAAATATTTGGAATATCTCATGGATAGTGTGTATATGATTTGAATTTGGCTCTTTTTTTTTTTTTAATATTCCGCTTTAAATGCTCTGCACTAAGTCAAGTTAATTTGTTTTCAAATATGCTTGATGAGCCTTATCTGCATTAAGTCTGTGTCATTAATGAGTCTTGATTATTGTCCATGAACTATCAAGAATGAATTTCTGTTATTTATTCCATAAATGCATCATTTCATGGTTGCTTACTGTGTCACAACACAACCCATTTGATTTGGGGGCATTTATCGAATCGAGTATCAGAAGTAGCGAATCACTTAGGATAAGATGCATCTGTTTTATGCTGTTTTGTTGAGCTGTTCCACAATGATTTGGAATCTTTTTTTAGCTTTATGTCACTTTAGAATGGAATCAAAATGATACTTTTTAATTTTTTTGTAGGTTATCAGGATATCTTGATACTTTCTTCTTTCTAGTTTTGTTTTGTCAACGAGATTTTATTTATAGTTATAATGCTTCTACATGTAGTATTATCTATGAGGTTGCTGATTCAATCTTTCTTATTTTTGTATAGCTTAAGAAAATGGAGACTTTCCTATTCACATCCGAGTCTGTGAACGAAGGACACCCAGACAAGCTCTGCGACCAGATCTCTGATGCAGTCCTCGATGCCTGCCTTGAGCAAGACCCCGACAGCAAAGTTGCCTGTGAGACATGCACCAAGACCAACATGGTCATGGTCTTCGGTGAGATCACCACCAAGGCCACAGTCGACTACGAGAAGATCGTCCGTGACACTTGCCGCTCCATTGGATTCATCTCTGATGATGTTGGTCTCGACGCAGACAAATGCAAAGTCCTTGTCAACATCGAACAACAGAGCCCAGACATTGCTCAAGGTGTTCACGGTCACTTCACCAAGCGCCCAGAAGACATTGGAGCTGGTGACCAAGGACACATGTTTGGTTACGCCACAGACGAAACCCCCGAGCTCATGCCTCTGAGCCATGTTCTTGCAACCAAGATCGGTGCTCGTCTCACTGAAGTCAGAAAGAACGGAACTTGCCGTTGGTTAAGACCAGACGGCAAAACCCAAGTCACTGTTGAGTACTACAACGACAACGGCGCAATGGTTCCAGTCCGTGTCCACACTGTCCTTATCTCAACCCAGCACGATGAAACTGTGACCAACGACGAAATCGCACGTGACCTCAAGGAGCACGTCATCACACCAATCATCCCAGAGAAATACCTTGACGACAAAACCATCTTCCACCTCAACCCATCAGGCCGGTTTGTGATCGGTGGACCACACGGTGACGCCGGTTTAACCGGACGTAAGATCATCATCGACACTTACGGTGGATGGGGAGCACACGGAGGAGGTGCTTTCTCAGGAAAAGACCCAACCAAAGTCGACAGAAGTGGAGCTTACATCGTGAGGCAAGCTGCAAAGAGTGTGGTGGCTAATGGAATGGCTCGTAGGGCTCTTGTTCAGGTCTCATACGCCATTGGAGTCCCTGAGCCATTGTCTGTCTTCGTGGACACTTACGGGACCGGGAAGATTCCAGACAAGGAGATATTGAAGATCGTGAAAGAGAGCTTCGATTTCAGACCAGGAATGATGACGATTAACTTGGACTTGAAGAGAGGAGGCAATGGAAGGTTTTTGAAAACGGCGGCGTATGGACATTTCGGAAGAGACGACCCTGATTTCACTTGGGAGGTCGTCAAGCCACTCAAGTGGGACAAACCTCAAGCTTAAGATTATTATTTAATACTTTTCTATGCTTGTTTCTATCTTTTTCACTCCATGAACAATAATTAATCCCTCTGTTTCTGTTTTTTATTTTCTTCTCCCCCTGCTTTTTATTGTATTCTTGAAATGAGAGTTTCTGTTTTGCTTATTGAGACAGATTTGATAGTATGGTATTTAAAAGCAGACCTGTTAAATGATTGTGGAACTTCGTTTCTTTGGTTATACTGGTCCATTTTATCAACAATATATATAGTTTTGACATTTTTCACATAAACTAGACTCCTCAACCATCTCTACTAATCATATATATAGCTGTTAGAATTCACCAAAAGATAGTGGACTGTAAATCTTTTTTTTTATGTTATGGGTTGGCTTGTGTAGTTGTGTTAACTGTATATCGAACGTTTTTTTGGAGTACAACACGAAGCTGCAAGCAATCTTCAACAACAACGACACTGCTAATGATTTAGAAAAAGAAAAAATAAAACGATCGATATCTACGGATATTGCCAGCAATTCAATAAAAAAAAAACCATCAATATCTAAAAGAAATTTCACTTTGTCAGAAAACAAAATATATCTAAAAAATCCAGATATTAGCGAATCCGAATCTGAGTATTTTGAAATTCTGTCTGATCGGTGTTCTTTCCTCGCTACAAATAAAACAGTCTCATGGTTTCGTGAGTTGTGGAGAAACATTTGCTGTGAATCTGCAAATTGCAAGAAGATATCTAAACATATTTATCATAATCATATACGTTTTAAGTTATTGAATTTGATCGATTGATAATTATTTTAGATTAAATTAATTATTTTACATGATGATGTAAAAGTCGTGAAAAAAATTCTTAGAACATCTTCAATGTATGACTGCATATTCTTTTTTATTTTGGGGTAACTCTAAAATGAAGTTGGGTTTTACACCAATGTAAACTCCATTTTTTCCTCCAAAATGGAGTTATGACAAAAAAAATAGAGAATCTATATTTTTAGCTCCATATTTGGAGTACCTCCATTTTTTACTCCATTTTGAATTGAGAATTAGAGTAGGGTTGGAGATAATTTTGCTGCAAACTCTATTTTACAGAAAAATTTGGAATAAGATTGGAGATGGTCAAATAATAATGAAATGTGTTTATCTGTCAATACCGGTAGAGTGTCTTCTAATTACTCTCAACTTGTTTTGTATTTTTATATTTAGTGATAAATTGATATGAAGAATTTCATTAAAAAAAAAGAGAGGAGTAATCGAGTGAAGTTATGAACATATAATAATTTAAATGTTACCGGTTTGACAAATACTTTTCTTAGAATTTGTGCATGGATTGGGATGGGTTACTTGGTCAACCGACCTTTCTACTAAATCAAGGGACAAAAAGTTTCAACGTTCGAGCCTTTTTCAACCAAATGATCTCCTTAAAATTCTTTATTAATATATCTCTTCTGTTTTATATCTTCCCAAACTCAAATGACTGTCTCAGTCCTATGTGCATCGTCACCCCATAAAAACAAGCTTTCGTGGACGCTTATCCATCTTTTGGGTCACAGATTTGCCTGTCACAGTTTTATACAAAGCAACAAAAAAAAAAACATATACATTTCTATTACCTCTAATGAAGAGAGATAACTCTTTGTATGAATCAGTGCTGCTACATATATTCAGTTATATTTCTTACAAAGGGAAAAAAAAAGAAGAAAATTGTACAAGGAGGGGAAAAAAAAACAGAGAAAGAAAGTGTTCTTTTTGTGTCAAGAACTACCTCCTAAAAGATCAGGTAATGTGATTTTCCCCAAATTATTAGGATCAAGTTTATCGAACTGATTAACAACTTGGTTAATGTCTTTATCACTGATCTTCCCCATTTCCTTAAGCTTCAACACAATATACTCTGATTTACTGAGAAACACCAAAATCAAATACAAAGAATAAAAAAACGGGTTAGAATATTAATTCACTCCAATCAGTGATTACTGTCTAAAAATCACTGGATAGGATAAAACAAAGACAGTAATTTTAGTTTGACCCATTTGGATAATTAACTGTTTGCTTGCAAGGAAAAGTCTAAGATTGACATGATTAGTCTAATTATTCTCCTTGACCTACATGATTAGTCTAATTATTCTCCTTAACCTACATGATTAGTCTGATTTAAGTAATTTGCCCGAACCGTTGAGAATATGCTTTTCAGCTTCAAGATTCGGTTAGATCTTAGGATACAACAACCAAAAAATATATAGTTTAAAGAACTTGTACAAAACCCATTACCACAAACAGCTAAAGATCACACTTTTAACCTAAGCAACTTACTAAAAAATCCAATCTTTTTAAAAAACAAAAGTTAGAAGCTTTTTATACCTGATGAAACCATGTTGATAGGTATCAGGAGTGAGCAAATCGGCGACGGTAATCTCTCTTTTCAACGCCGATCTCACAGCTCTCCGGTGCCGGCGATCGATTCTCGCTTCCGCCAGATACAAAAACGCACGCGCCACCGCGAGCGTCGAGACGAGGAGCCAAGCCGCCGCGAAAAGCCGTCCCTGAAGCGTTTTAAACGCTCGGTCTCCATACCCAACCGTCGTGACCGACATAACCGACAAGTAAACCGAATCAACGAGATCCAAACCCTCGACGAGATGCAAAACCAAAGCCCCAACTCCGACGCACAAAACGACGACGCATAACGCTAAAAACACTTTGATCCTTATCCTCATCCTCCCCTTTTCGAAATCGATTATGTAATCCTTCGCCGAGAATCTGTGGTGGTGGTGATGCGTCGTCGAGCCCATTTGGATTCCGGTGAGAATCATACTCTCCTGAAGATCCAGAACGTAATTCACAACGCCACTAAGAAGAATATCCAAAAACCCAAACCCGAACAAGACGAAGAGCACTGCGAAGATCTTCGTCCATGGAGTCAACGGTGCGATGTCTCCGTAACCGATTGTACACATAGTGACGATACAGAAATAGAGCGCGTCGACGACGGGATGAGTCTCGATTCCAGAGTAGTGATCTCGATTGAACGAATACACTGAGACGCCTAGGGTTAGGTAGACGATTAGAAGGAAAATCGCTTGTTTGATAATCGATTTAGGGATTGGTGAAGGCTTTTTGGTAACAGCTTGGGTTTCGCGTGTTAGGTCTTTGATGATTACCATCGCCGGAGCTGTACGGCATCGATGAAGTGGTCGAGGATTGGTGAAATAAGAATCTGGGTCTGTGTCTTTGTGTTCGGATTCTTCGAGGTCGTGATGGTGGTGGTGATGATGGACAATCTCTTGGAAGAAGGAGGTGGTGGAGATTGAGTGAGGGATTGTGACGGAGGAAGCGGCGGAGACGACGGAGTCTGGGTTTTCCGGTATGGGTTCGAGGCGGTAACGTGACTGAGGACTGATTAAGGGTTGATTATCCATTTCCCAAGAAATGAGGAATCTCCAAACTCGTTACGAAAATTTATTTATTTTTGAGGAGATTTGAGATTGTTTTTCTCTCTTTTGGCCCCAACGGAAAATTCCAAAAGAGCAAAAGGAAAAAAAATTAAGTGTTTTTTTTTTTAAATTGAAAAGGAAGCAAGAAGAAGTGTGATTGGTGTTTGGATGATGATAAACTTTATAGGCTTTTGTAGCATGGGGTCCATATGCCACGTATGATAAACAATAATCGACAGTGAACCACTTGCGTAATACTCTATGCTATGCATACGATGATTAATGAGTTTCGTTTGTACAAAATTAATTAAAGTTAAAGAGTTTGGTGGATTTATCTCGTGATGTGTGGATAATTAGCTTTCTTTATGACCCCCTTTTTTTTCTTTATCGTTGGTATTTGATTCATCTCGTATAGACGTATACGTACATGTGGATAGTTAATTATTACTTTCAAACAAAAAATTATTATTATGATTATATCGCTGTGACGACTTTCTACCTCGTAAATAAAGAGAGAAGTAACTTTCGGATGTATTATTTTTCCAACGGAAATGTCAATTCCAACGAATATGTCAATGGTGCTTTAGCGTTTTTCACTAATTTTTTTTTGTCCATCCTAACTTTTATAGTTAGTGTAGGGATCATATGGCGGTTTACCGTTGCTTTGTACTAATTTTAACGGAATTTTGTGAAAACAACGACTCAAATTGAAACCATCACAGGATAATAACTAGGAAAAAATATGATTTTATTACCAAATGATTTGATGAGTTGATATCAAATGGAAAAATATTTTAAAATCACTCTAATACAGAAACATTATTATCAGATTGTCGAAGTTCAAAATATACGTGGAAGAAGTTTTACCTCGTGGATATCTTTGTTGCCTTGAAGACCCGTCTTTAAAGCAAGATTTTCGGATGTATTGTGTGCATTTGCAAATCATTTTCTTTGATCTTCACAAGATTTGTCTTGGGTTTTGTGGGTTTTACTTTGAAGTGTAATATCAACTTTGTGTAAATTGGTATTCCGGTTGCAAGTTTCTCTCGTTGGAGCTTTATTTTCCTTTTTTTTAAGCTACGTGTATTGGTTCTGGTGTGTGTTGTTGATAGTCGGTTTCTGTAATCACCTTGGATCTCACTTCGGTTCGAATATTAGGCCTGTTTTCAATCGATTAATTACTATTAGGCCTGTTTAAGGCCTTCTAAAACTATGCATGTTTAAGTTTTAAATCCACTATTAACGCTAATACAATAAGGAATAGTGGAATACACGACCGAGTTAAGGAAATTCAGAAATTAGTCGACCCCATGACACAAATAAAATGATGATAATTTTTTTTATATTTAACCTCAAGAGAATGTATATATAATAAAAAACGTTCCACGTTTTGTCTCTTAATTTTTGTTCATGTCTTCGTTGTTTAGTATGTATCTAATACCTCACTAACCCTTTCTTTATTTTTATAAATATAAAAACTAGATAGAAAATGAAAGATTTTAAATGTTTGTATGATCTTTCATATGTTATAAGATCTTTCAATGTTGGTTTTCCAAGGCTCTGCTTCATTGTTGATGCTATTGTGGGTCATTTCTCTGATAAAATCCAAGGTCAATGGTAGCTAAATCTAGTTCTGAGACAAGTCCTGTTCATTCAAAAAGCCCCACACATAAGGAGATGAAGAAGGGAATCGAAGAGAAGACGATGAGCGTACCTTTCTACAAACTATTTGCTTTCTCAGATTCTACCGATGTGTTGTTGATGATCGTTGGTTCGATAGGAGCTATTGGAAACGGTCTTGGTTTTCCACTAATGACATTGTTTTTTGGTGATCTCATTGATACCGTTGGTTCACACCTGACCAACAGAGACATTGTTGATATAGTCTCCAAGGTTAGATCAGAACTCAAAAAGAAAACAATCTTTCAAGCTTATAATTAATTTTTATTTTATTTTTGTTATGTTTACTTTAGTGTGTTTGGTTATTATTCGTTTAGGTTTGTTTGAAATTTGTCTACCTTGGACTTGGGACACTAGTAGCAGCCTTTCTTCGTAAGTAATACTCCCTGATTCAGTTTACATTTTCAATGTAAATTTTGACATAAATACGTAATTTAGTTACAAGTGAAGAATAACAAAATAACATTAATACATGTGGGAAAATAACAAAACATTTATTGTAAAACAAAATGAGTACTATCAATTTTTTGTGTCTTTCTAAAGAAGAAAAGCAACTTTTAATTAATTTTTTTTTTCCCGGTTCTAGAGGTGTCTTGTTGGATAATTACGGGAGAAAGACAAGCTGCAAGGATAAGGAGTTTATATCTGAAAACGATTCTAAGACAAGACATTGGATTCTTCGATGCTGATACAAACACAGGAGAAGTTGTTGGTCGAATGTCAGGGGATACTGTTCTTATACAAGATGCTATGGGTGAGAAGGTAAAACAAACGAAAACTTCCGAAACAAAAGAGAAGCTTTTGTAATAGATTGAAAATTTCTAAAGTTTTTCAACATTCTTTTGCTCAGGTTGGGAAGTTTATACAGTTGATTGCAACATTCTTGGGAGGATATGCATTAGCGTTTGTGAAAGGATGGTTACTTACACTTGTTATGTTAACCTCAATTCCTCTCCTAGCTATCTCTGGTGCAGCTACGTCCATTATTTTTTCTAAAGCTTCTTCTCAACAACAAGCTGCTTATGCAAAAGCATCAACCATTGTTGAACAAACTTTCGGGTCTATTCGAACAGTAAAAATGCTTCTTTTATTTATTTTTTCTTGTTTATTTGTTGATGTTGGTAAAAAAAGTTCGAATCTTTAACCAAGTTATTGCGTGATTTCTTCAGGTTGCTTCTTTCACGGGAGAGAAGCAAGCGACGAGTAGCTACAAAGAGTTGATAAATTCGGCCTATAAATCGAGTGTTAAGCAAGGTTTCTCCACGGGTTTGGGTTTTGGAGTAATGTTCTTAGTCTTCTTTTGCAGCTATGCTTTGGCTATATGGTTTGGTGGAGAGATGATACTAAGAAAAGGGTATACAGGTGGTGCAGTGATTGATGTAATGATCATTGTGGTCGCGAGTTCCATGTGAGTAATAAAAAAAAAAAAAACACATTTTCTTTTAGAGTCTCAAGATATGTAAAAAGGGTTAAAACTCTGATTTTCTTTCTTTTCTTCTGTGTATAGGTCTTTAGGGCAAGCAGCACCTTGTCTAACCGCATTTGCAGCTGGTCAAGCTGCAGCTTATAAGATGTTTGAAACGATAAAAAGAAGACCTTTGATTGATGTTTTTGACCTAAATGGGAAGGTTTTAGAAGATATCCAAGGCAAAATCGAGCTTAGAGACGTGTGTTTTTGTTACCCTGCAAGGCCTAAAGAAGAGATCTTTGGCGGATTCTCTCTGTTGATTCCGAGTGGTGCAACCGCTGCTTTGGTAGGAGAAAGCGGGAGCGGGAAATCCACAGTGATCAGTTTAATCGAAAGGTTTTACGATCCGAACTCAGGCCAAGTGCTTATCGACGGTGTGGACTTGAAGGAGTTTCAGCTGAAATGGATTAGGGGAAAGATTGGTTTGGTTAGTCAAGAACCGGTTCTGTTTTCTTCAAGTATATTGGAGAATATCGGGTACGGGAAAGAGAGAGCAACGGTTCAAGAGATTCAAGCAGCAGCGAAGCTAGCAAACGCGGCTAAGTTCATCGATAAGTTGCCTCAGGGTTTTGAGACAATGGTAGGGGAACATGGAACTCAGCTCTCAGGAGGACAGAAACAGAGGATTGCAATCGCTAGGGCTATACTTAAAGACCCAAGGATTTTGCTTTTAGATGAAGCTACAAGTGCTCTTGATGCTGAATCTGAAAGAGTAGTTCAAGAGGCTTTAGATAGGGTTATGGTGAACCGGACTACTGTCATTGTCGCACATCGGTTAAGCACTGTGAGAAATGCTGATATGATTGCTGTGATTCACCGTGGAAAGATAGTTGAAGAAGGTAAATGATATAACATTCATCCTTTTGATTACAAGACATAGTTTCCTTCTAATTAGGTTTTACATTTCTGTAGGTTCACATTCGGAGTTACTCAAGGATCATGAAGGGGCTTATTCGCAGCTTATACGGTTACAAGAGGTAAACAAAGAATCAAATGGATTGGAGATTTCAAATGGATTGAGAGATGGATCAATCAGCGGAGGACCATCAAGAGGAAACAGTAGCAGTAGGAGACATGATGATAACTCTGTTTCCGATCTTGGTTTACTTGCAGGGCAAGAAATCACTGAAACGGCTCAAGAACAACCCCAAAATGTGTCCATTACTCGAATCGCTGCTCTTAACAAACCTGAAACTCCGATTATCATACTTGGAACCATAATATGTGCAGTCGACGGCACTATATTCCCGGTCTTCGGGCTCTTTTTTGCTAAAGTAATCATAGCTTTCTTCGAGCCGCCTCATGAGCTGAGGAGCGATTCAAGATTTTGGTCGATGATATTCGTGCTTCTCGGTGTGATTTCTTTGGTAGTGTATCCTACACATATGTACTTGTTTTCTGTAGCTGGAGGGAGATTGGTTCGGAGGATAAGATCAATGTGTTTTGAGAAAGTTGTTCACATGGAGGTTGGGTGGTTCGATGAGCCTGAGAATTCTAGCGGTGCGATGGGAGCGAGGCTCTCTGCTGATGCAGCCTTGGTTAGGACTCTTGTTGGCGACTCGTTGGCTCTAACGGTCAAGAACGCTGCATCCGCAGTGGCTGGAATTATCATAGCTTTCGTTGCAAGCTGGGAATTAGCGGTTATTATATTAGTATTGATTCCTTTGACCGGAATCAATAACTATGTTCAAGTTAGGTTCATGCAAGGCTTCAGTGCAGACGCAAAGGTTGATTGATTGGTCCTTTTTCTAATTAGGGTTTGTTACTTGTTCAAGAAGAAATCTCAAAGAAAATTGTTTACAGGCGAAGTACGAGGAGGCAAGTCAGGTGGCGAACGATGCGGTGGGAAGTATAAGAACGGTTGCGTCTTTCTGTGCGGAAGAGAAAGTAATGGATATGTATAAGAAACGATGTGAAGATCCGATCAAATCTGCGATTAAGCAAGGGTTAATCGCCGGATTAGGGTTTGGTCTCTCCTTCTTCGTTCTTTACTCTGTCTACGCTACTTGTTTCTACGCGGGTGCTAGATTGGTTAAAGAAGGAAGGACAACCTACGAAGGTGTTTTTCAGGTATTGTTTTTCTTCTTCTTAATTTGGAAATCTCTATAATGTTATAAATCTTGAGGAGAAAGAAAAGTTTCATGGTTTTGGATTGGAATGGGATTTAATTTTGTAGGTTTTCTTAGCGTTAACAATGACAACAATTGGAATATCCTCGGCGAGTTCTTTTGCTCCTGATTCAAGTAAAGCTAAGGGTGCTGCTGCTTCGATATTCGGGATTATTGATAGGAAATCGAAGATAGACTCGAGAGACGAATCGGGTATGGTGTTGGAGAACGTAAAGGGAGATATCGAGCTTTGTCACATAAGCTTCACTTACCAAACTAGACCTGACATTCAAATCTTTCGTGACCTTTGTTTCAGCATTCGTGCCGGACAGGTAACATTTTGCTTTACTTCAAATTCTTGTCGAATTCTTTAAAAGGTTACAATTCCACTCTTTATTAAATCTCGTGTGCTTATTTCAGACCGTTGCTTTGGTCGGAGAAAGTGGATCAGGTAAATCAACGGTGATCTCGCTGTTACAGAGGTTTTACGATCCGTATTCAGGTCATATAACTTTAGATGGAGTTGAGCTCAAGAAGTTGCAACTTAAATGGCTGAGACAACAAATGGGGCTTGTAGGGCAAGAGCCTGTCTTGTTCAACGACACGATAAGAGCCAACATTGCTTATGGAAAAGGCGGCAAAGAAGCGACTGAGGCTGAGATCGTAGCTGCCTCCGAGCTCGCTAATGCACACAAGTTCATCTCTAGCATACAAAAGGTAATCAAAACAGAACACTTATTTTTTATTTCTACATTTTGAGTTAAACAGAGAGATTACTTACTGAACAAGAAAACCTGTTTCCTATTTGTTATTAGGGTTACGATACGGTGGTGGGAGAGAGAGGGATACAGTTGTCCGGAGGACAGAAACAGCGCGTGGCAATTGCACGCGCCATCGTGAAAGAACCGAGGATTTTGTTGCTTGACGAAGCGACGAGCGCGTTGGATGCAGAATCGGAACGTGTGGTTCAGGACGCGCTTGACCGGGTGATGGTGAACCGGACCACCATCGTGGTAGCTCACAGGCTTTCGACGATCAAGAATGCTGACGTCATCGCCGTCGTCAAGAACGGTGTGATCGCGGAGAAAGGAACGCACCAGACGTTGATCAATATCGAAGGTGGTGTTTATGCTTCGCTCGTTCAACTTCACATGAGTGCTTCTAATTGATACAACCCTTTATCGATCGACGACCTCAGAAATAAATTTGGTTCTAAGTTGTTTGTCCATTATATTTTGCACTAACATTTTATTTAATTGTATAAAGCGTATGAAAGCCTTATTTCATGTGTGACAGTAAGACAATAATTTATCGAGATGTATTCGGTAAATGATTGAAAGTTCATTCTTTATTTTTTTGTTTTATAATTTTTAAGATTCTAACATTTTAATAATATTTTTTAAGAGTTCACAAGTGTGAGATTTTTTTAATATATTATATCCTAATTTTTTTTAGTAATTTACTCATGAAAATTTGTTGAACTTATGCTAAGTAATTCAATATTGATTAGATTTCATTTTTTGGGGTGATTATTATGAGATTATGAACCAAAATTTATCTATCTTATAGATTCGTGACTATAGATCATTTAATTAAAGAATCAGAAGCATAAAACCAAAGTTTGAATAAAGATCCTTCTTTATTAATGTTTAGAAAATCTTCTCAAAACTAAACACAAGCTTTCTCTTTGCTCTTATGATCATACATCCTTCTTATGATCTCTATTTATATAGGTATGTATTTCCTATTCTAATTTCCTTTATAGATTAGGATTACAATTTTTCCTTTTCCTTATTAGATTCTTATTTCCTTTAAGGATATCTTCTAGAATCTTCTTGAAGCTTACCCAACATTCACCCCCTTAGGCTTCAAGTTGATCTTGATGAGGTCTTGAACTCCGATCATGTCTCTCATCCTTTTAAACCTGATTCTCGCCAAGGCTTTGGTAAGAATATCTGCACGCTGTTCTTCTCCAGGTACATGTTCCACTTCGATCAAACCGTTCTCTACACATTCACGAACGAAATGAAAACATTTGTGAATGTGTTTACTTTTTTTGTGAAAAACCGGGTTCTTGGTGAGTTCGATAGCCGATTTGTTGTCAATGGGGATCATCATCTTCTCATACTTCTTCCCTGTGATTTCACTTAGTAAGTCTTGTATCCATATAGCTTGTTTAGCTGCTTCCGTAGCTGCCATGAACTCTGCTTCACATGAGGACAAGGCTACTGTTTCTTGTTTTTGCGAGCACCAAGTTATGGGGGCTTCTCCGAGATAAAACACATGTCCCGTAGTGCTTCTCCCGTCGTCAGGATCCGTGTTGTGGCTGCTATCACTATAGCCTACAATGACTGGTGCTCCTTTCTTGTATGTGATTCCATAGCCTACCGTTCCTTGCAGGTACCTTAGAATCTGTTTCAAAGCATTCCCATGCGATTCTCTTGGATCATGCATGTACTTACTCAGAATTCCTACTGAGAAAGCAAGGTCAGGTCGTGAATGTAAGAGATATCTCAAACATCCAATCCTTCTTCGATACATGGTCGCTTCGATCTCTGGTTCATCCAATCCTTTTGACAATTGTAAAGCGAACTCCATTGGTATGTGTGTCGGGTTACAAGCATCTAAACCAGCTTCCTTAAGAATTCGACGAGCATAGGCTTCTTGCTTAATCTCAATTCCATTGATTCCTTGACTTACTTCAATACCGAGATAATAAGTAAGTTTCCCAAGGTCGGTCATCTCGAACTTTGAAGACATTCCAGCTTTAAACTCATTGATGAGCTTCAATGTACTTCCTGTAACAAAAAGATCATCGACGTATACGGCCACAATCAAAATTTTAACTCCTTCTTCCTTGCGGTATACAGAACTTTCCTTTTGACACTTTATAAACTTCAACGTCTTTAGAATTTGGTCAAGTTTTGTATTCCAGGCGCGAGGAGCTTGACGTAGACCATAAAGAGCCTTCTTAAGTTTGAAAACCTTATGTTCTTCTCCCTTCTTTTCAAATCCATCAGGTTGTGAAACGTAAACGTCCTCTGTTAGTTCACCATGTAGAAAAGCGGTTTTTACGTCGAGATGATGAATTTCCCATCCGTGTGAAGCTGCTAAACCAATCAACATTCTAATTGATTCTAACCTCGCAACAGGTGCGAATACCTCGTCAAAATCAATCCCTTCTCTTTGTGCATATCCTTTTGCAACAAGTCTAGCCTTGAATTTGTTAATTGTTCCATCAGCATTCCTTTTGATCTTAAAAACCCACTTAAGACCAATTACTTTTACACCATGTGGTTTCTCACTTAGATCCCACGTTCTGTTTTTGTTAATCGAGTCGATCTCCTCTTGACATGCCTTTGTCCATTCGACTGATTCTTTTGCTTCTTGGAAATTTTGTGGTTCATCGTTGAGTGACAAGAGAAGCAATTCACATTCTAGATCAGCAAGAAGTACATAGTCGACAAGATAACCAGGAGGATTGCGTGATCGTGTCGATCTTCTCGGTAAAGCTATCTCTGTTTCATCGTTGTCGAGATTCTGCACTTCTTCTACCTCTGTTTCTTCTTGATCATCTACTGGTTGAGAACTATTATCCGTGTATGGTCCTTGTCCATTATCTATAACTTCTCCCCATGTCATTCGAAACATTCCTGGTTGACCTTCTTCTTTGTCTACTCCCTTCCAATTCCAAGATTCCTTTTCATTGAAAACCACATCGCGACTTACAACTATTCTTCTCGTTGTTGGGTTGTAAAGTCGATATGCCTTGGTTCCTGGTTCTATTCCGAGGTGGACAAGCGTTTGTGATCGATCATCAAGCTTCTTCAGGTGCTCTGCTTCTACCTTTGCATGAGCAATGCATCCAAAAATCCTAAGATGTTCGATACTTGGTTTTGTTTCTCTTAGACATTCATACGGTGTTTGATTTCTTAGAGCACGAGTGGGAACTCTGTTGATCAAATATGTTGAATGTCTTACAGCTTCCCCCCATAAGTAATTCGGAACATTCATGGCCTTAAGGATGCTCCGCGTCATCTCCATTAATGTACGATTTCTTCTCTCAACTACTCCGTTTTGTTGAGGAGAATAGGGTGCTGTGAGATGTCTTCTGATTCCGTTTGTGTTACAGAATTCTTGAAAATCACTTGATGTAAACTCTCCACCTCTGTCTGTGCGTAAAGTTACAATTTTCTTGTCACACTCCTTCTCGACAAGAGCTCTTGAAACTTCTCAAAGGCTTGACTCTTCTCCTTGAGCAAAATTTTCCACATATATCTAGTGTAATCATCCACTATTACAAAGATATATTGGTTTCTAGCAAGTGTGGCTGGTGATATAGGTCCACAAAGATCTGCATGTAACAACTCCAATGCTCGTTTAGACCTATATTGTGTCGAATTTGGAAACACATGTTTCGTCTGCTTTCCTACCAAACATGATTCACACAACACTTTCTTACACGAGATTTTAGGCATCCCTCGTACCATATCCTGTGTCACCATTGAATTCAACGTTTGAAACTGATATGACCGAGTCTCGCATGCCATCTCCATGGTTCTTCTTCTATTCTTGTGTGTAAACATGTTGGTTTGCCAATTTTTAGACCGATCTTGTATAGTCTATTTGGAGAGCGAGTTACTTTGACCAACAAACATCCATTGGGATCGAGCAAAGTGAGGTAATCATCCTTCATTCTCACATCACAGCCGTATTATGTAGCTTGACCTAAGCTTAGAATATTGCTCTTCAGCATTGGAATATAGTAGATATCTGTTAGTAGTCTCTGTTCTCCGTTTCTTCCTTCGAAAAGAATAGATCCTTTTCCACCAATACTGACACAAGATCCGTCACCAAACTTCACCATTCCTTTGATGCTTTCGTTTAATTCAGAAAATATCCCCTTTTTCCTGTCATATGATTGCTAGCACCATTATCCAAATACCAGATTCCATCTTCTCTTTTGTTTGACTCGTACTTCTCTGGAATCACCTTCTCCTCATTTAAGTACACAATTTCGTGCATATACAAGGCTTTATCTGCTTCTTCTGTCTCGTTTTTGTTGAGTTCTTGATCCTTTGCGATCTTCACCGGACAATCTGATGCAAAGTGACCAGGTTTTTCGCAACGGAAGCAAACAATGTGAGATCTGTCCTTTGGTTCTTTGTCTTGAGTGTTCCCTCTTCCACGTCCTCTGCCTCTGTTCCCTCTTCCACGTCCTCTGCCTCTACCACGTCCTCTTCCTTTACCACTGTCTCCTTCCGTTTTTGAGAACAGGAGGTTTTGTTGAGTTTCTTGTGCAGCAGTTTCTCCGTTTATACGAGATTCAAAAGCTTTAAATCTCCCAACAATGTCCTCGAAACTAGTTTTATTTAGGTCCAAGACTTGTTCAAGAGAAGCAATGAGATGTATAAACTTATTGGAGGGTAGACTGTTTAGAAACTTCTTCACCAATTTTGGTGCATCAAGAGTTTGACCAAGAGAGGCTGCAGTCGATGCTATCTCTGATAACTTTCCTGAGTAACTATCGATAGTGTCCGAATCTTTCATCTTCAAACGCTCAAATTCAGACATTAGGGTTTGGAGGCGAGCTTCCTTGACGCGTTCAACACCTTGATTCAGCGATTTTATTGCTTCCCAGATGTCTTTTGGTGATTCTTGTTCGCCGATTTGCAGAGTAAGGTTCTCTGGTATGGACTGGTACAGCAAAGCGGTTGCAATATCGTTCTTCTCTTCATCATCCGTTCCTGGATCAATCGCAACCCAGGCTTTGTAAACTTTCAATGTCGCCTTCATCCTCAATGTTCAGACTGTGTAATTTGTTGTGTTCAACATCGGACATTGAACGGCGGATGTTGACGCCATCTTCTTGACCTCCGGTTTTGCATCTGCCATGATTCGTAAGAGTTCTTTTTCTCTTCAGGATTTGCTCTGATACCAAATAAAGAATCAGAAGCACAAAACCAAAGTTTGAATAAAGATCCTTCTTTATTAATGTTTAGAAAATCTTCTCAAAACTAAACACAAGCTTTTTCTTTGCTCTTATGATCATACATCCTTCTTATGATCTCTATTTATATAGGTATGTATTTCCTATTCTAATTTCCTTTATAGATTAGGATTACAACTTTTCCTTTTCCTTATTAGATTCTTATTTCCTTTAAGGATATCTTCTAGAATCTTCTTAAAGCTTACCCAACATTAATAAGATTCTGTCCAAATGTCCCTTAATTACAGTATGTGAATTTTAAATTTTACTCTGAGTGATTTTTCAGTTGAGTTGATGATATATAATAGATTTCATTTTTTTAAGCTAAAGACACTTAGTAGCATCCTTTTTTATCGAAGTTTTTTTTTTTTAATTGAATAAAACTTTTGAAGTATTATTTACAATTGTCATGTTTACAACAAATCAATTTTAATGCATTGTTTAGGATCACTAATTAATTTATATATAGATGAAATGACTCAAATGAAGATGTAGCTCAAATGGTAGACGTTTACTTTGCATGCGAGAGACAAATGGTAGATTATACTTTGCAACACATGCCATATGTTATACATGTTGCAGAAGTAGATACATATAATATTATTACCATTCAATACTCCGCCTGTCATGTGATATTAATATGATTTCCGAAGAGTATGTAATTCAATCAAAATCAAATCAAGGAAAAAAATAAAGCTAGTACTTAAATAAAATTGGATTTTGATTTTTAATTTTTCTTGAACCACAAGGTATACAAAACCCAGTCATAAACGACACCGCTTTCCAGAATTTAACCGTTACGTTACTTGTTTACTGCTTTTGGAGAGGTTCAGGAGCCGACGTCATTTACTGCCACGTCATGCAGTGTGCTGGCGTTAAATTTTCTAACCAATCGAATCATACGTTTACGCCAGCAAGGCAAGCGCGGTAAGTGGAGAATGTCAGAATGACCAAATAGCTGTAGCTTCATTGCTAATAATTACGAAACTGCCACGCATCGAGTGAAAGAAAAAAGAGGGGAGAAAATAAAATCGAGAGGGGAAATGGAGACTGGTGAGATCGTAAGCTAGGATTCAATGCGAGTCAAAAATCCGTCTACGAATCCGAAATTTCTTCCCAATTTCTCGAGTTATCTCTCCGATTAGGGTATTTCAATTCTCTTTCCCACTTCTGCTTCAGATTTCTGCCTTTTTTTGGCCCTAAATTCTCCACCTGATTTTGCGATTTGCCTTTTGCGGCGGGTTGGTTTCAGCTGATATACACTTCTGCGGATTTGGGATTGTGGGTGATAGGAATCTGGACTGGTAAGTCGATTTTCTCAAACAAAGGAACTGGTGATTTTAGGTTAGTATTAGCTAAAATGATAACTTCGCAATTGTCCTGTGTATTTTGATCTTTTTGAGCTTGTTTAGTTTAAGTTACTCGCTTTTTCAGTAGGGATAAAGATTGTTCGTTGAAATTCTATGCAGATTCTTGATCTGGGCAGAGTTCAAAGCTGCTGAGTTTGTGGACTGTGTGTGATCTTACTTTGTTCAAACTATCGAATTCGTAAGTAGAAAGTTGTCGTCCGATGGCTAACTTACCACAGAGATCGGTTAAGTACCCGGGCACTCTCAGTCCTATAGAACCAGATAGACCATCAACACAGCCGGAAAGAAGCCCAGTCCCTCATTCTTCTCCAATAGTAGCTTCACCTACACCTCCTAGGTATCCTCAACCAAGTTTCAGACCAGATCAGATGCCTTCACCTTCGATGATGTCACCTTCGAATGGTGTTAGAACCGGGAGTCCTGTTCCTCGTATGAGTACTCCGCCTGGTCCCCCTTTCTTCAATACTCCTGTCAAACCAGCTGCTGTGCCTTTCCGTACCTCTCCAGCTACTCCTCAGCCTATGGCATACTCTTCTGCCACGGCTTCTTCTCTGCCTGTATCTACACCTTCCTTTTACTCAAACGGCTCATCAGCTGGATCGCAGCGTGATCTTCCAGATGTTGTTAAGATGGAGGAGCCAATAGCTCCAGACTCGCCTTATGTTTTGTTTTCTGCAAATAAGGTATCTTTCTTACCCTTTCAGTTCACATTTGGTGCGCGTAAGTTTTTATTGGTGTCTTATCCAACAGTCTGGTTTCTTTTGTCTTCTTATCCTCTTGAGTGCCTGCTATTTGAATTTTCTTCATCCATCAATTTCCATTTGTTTATTTATGTCATTTAGGTTTTAAAGCAGAAGAAGCTCGCTAATGTTGCTAGCCTGGGGTTTGGAGCAATAGTTTCTGCGGGGAGGGAGATTAGTCCTGGTCCTCAGATTATCCAACGTGACCCACATCGCTGCCTGAACTGTGGAGCGTACTCTAATCCCTATAGCTCCATATTAATTGGTTCAGGCCAATGGCAGTGCGTCATCTGCGAGAACATGAATGGAAGTAAAGGTGAATATGTAGCTTCGAGCAAGGATGAGTTAAAAAGCTTCCCTGAACTTTCATTGCCTCTGGTTGATTATGTTCAGACTGGAAACAAGAGGCCTGGGTTTGTTCCTGCCTCTGATTCTCGGACATCTGCACCTGTCGTCCTTGTTATTGATGAGTGTTTAGATGAACCACACCTTCAGCACTTGCAGAGCTCTTTGCATGCGTTTGTAGATTCGCTTCCACAAACTACCAGGCTCGGGATTGTACTGTATGGACGTACTGTCTCGATATATGATTTTTCTGAAGAATCCGTAGCGTCAGCCGATGTTATTTCTGGTGCAAAATCACCATCTGCAGAGTCGATGAAATCGCTGATTTATGGGACCGGTGTATACTTGTCACCAATGCATGCATCACTAAAGGTAGCACATGAGATATTCTCGTCCTTAAGACCATACACATTGAATATTCCTGAAGCATCTAGAGATAGGTGCCTTGGAACTGCTGTTGAGGCTGCTTTTGCCATAATTCAAGGACCATCAGCAGAAATGTCTCGGGGAGTGGTCAGAAAAGCAGGAGGTAACAGTAGAATCATTGTTTGCGCTGGTGGACCCATTACATATGGTCCCGGATCAGTACCTCATTCGATGACTCATCCAAATTATCCATATATGGAAAAGACAGCAATAAAATGGATGGAGAATCTGGGGCGTGAAGCTCACAGACACAATACTGTCGTCGACATTTTGTGCGCTGGAACCTGTCCTCTCAGAGTTCCTGTTCTGCAGCCACTTGCAAAAGCTTCAGGCGGTGTTTTGGTTCTTCACGATGATTTTGGTGAAGCCTTTGGTGTGGACTTGCAGAGGGCTGCCACAAGGGCAGCGGGTTCACATGGTCTGCTTGAAGTTCGGTGTTCAGATGATATTCTCATAACTCAGGTGATTGGACCTGGCGAAGAAGCACATTCAGAAACTCACGAGACGTTTAAGAGTGATGCGGCTCTCTGTATTCAGATGCTGAGTGTTGAAGAAACACAAAGCTTCTCTCTCTCGATGGAGAATAAGAGAGACATCAAAAGAGATCACGTCTTTTTCCAGTTTGCTTTCCATTATTCGGATGTTTATCAAGCCGATGTGTCTCGAGTTATCACGTTCAAATTGCCAACTGTTGATAGTGTCTCAGCATACCTTCAGAGTGTAGAGAACGAAGCTGCTGCGGTTCTCATCTCAAAGAGAACTCTTTTGATAGCGAAAACTCAGAAGGACGCAGTCGATATGCGAGCTACCGTAGATGAAAGAATCAAAGACATTGCTTTGAAATTCGGATCGCAAGTGCCAAAATCAAAGCTTTATAGCTTCCCCAAGGAACTATCTTCCCTTCCGGAGCTGCTCTTCCATCTAAGGAGGGGTCCTCTATTGGGAAACATCATTGGTCATGAAGATGAGAGATCGGTGCTACGGAATTTGTTTCTAAACGCATCTTTCGATCTGTCCCTTCGAATGGTAGCACCACGTTGCTTGATGCACCAAGAAGGTGGTACGTTCGAGGAACTACCAGCGTATGATCTTTCTATGCAATCAGATAAGGCGGTTATTCTTGACCATGGCACAGATGTATTTATTTGGTTGGTAAGTTTCTTCTGAATTCCATCAAGTGGCTTAAAATGTCTCTCTCAATAGCGTTTTTGTTAATCTTTCTTTCTTTTTTTTGTCGATTTAGGGAGCTGAACTGTCTGCTGATGAGGTGAAGAGTGCTGCAGTTTTAGCAGCCTGCAGAACGTTGGCTGAAGAGCTAACTGAATTCCGGTTTCCAGCACCGCGCATTCTCGCGTTCAAGGTTGATGATATTTCAGAATCTCATACACATTTCTCAAAACATCGTATCGTTGAAACGAAGCTAATATATTGTGAACATTGTTGTGTTGTGTGTACAAAACAGGAGGGAAGCTCCCAGGCTAGATACTTTGTTTGCCGGCTTATACCAGCGCATAAAGATCCTCCTTATGAGCAGGTAAAACATCGAAAATCCCGAGTTGTGGGAGCTTGATTTATTGATTGCTTTTTTCTTCCTCTGAATCAAATTTCTGTGTGCAGGAAGCAAGATTTCCGCAGGTAAGAAAGTTGACGACGGAGCAAAGAAGAAAACTAAAGAGTAGTTTTATAGAGTTTGATGAAGACAGTTTCTGCGAATGGATGAGGAGTTTGAATGTTTTGCCTCCTGAGCCCAGGTAGAAACTTAGGTTTCAGTCTTCATTATATCTGCTTCTATCGCTTCTCTTTTGTTCTTTCGGTTACTGTATTTGAGTCTTTTGTTTTTTAGGATTTTCTCTTTCCAGTTTCCTTTGTTGTCAATTGAATCATATATACTTTTGTTATAACAGCGAAATAAAAGTCTAGTCTAGTGATTGAATTGATGACCGTTATTTCTTCTGTTTACCATTCTACAGTCGATGTTTACCCGCTCTCACTATGATGACGTGTCAATTGTCTTTGCCCTTTTTGTTAAGGGATATCATAATTTGAGATCATTCTTTTATTTTTTTGGTTAAGGATATACTCTGGTGTTATTATTAGTCACACTGCATACTCATACAAACTAAAACCAAAAGTATGCAACTAAAAACATAAAATCTGGATCCAAATCCAATGATTTATCTTTGTGAATTTACTTGTGCAAAAAAGAGAAGCTAGGAAACAAACATGATAGAAACACGATGACGTGGCAAACAGAAGGTTATCCACCAGAAAATTGCGTTTAGGGGGGGGGCATAAATGTAATTTTCGTTACCTTATCCTCAACGTCTCAAATTCTCTCCCTCGTGCTCTTCACTCGACGACACACGAAAACCGGAAACCAAAGTTTCTAGCCGGACTGTTGTCGCTCCCGCCGGCAATTCTCCCGGCTCGCCGTCGATGATGGTATCTCCACTCTGCGACTTTCAGTTACTAAACCTCCGCCCTTCGATCTCACCTACAGCTTCTCACTTCGTGATCGCGGAGGGAAAATTCCTCAGGCAGAATCGTCTTCTTAGCTCTTCGCCGTTTTTGGGCGCCAAATTCGGAAACGGATTCAAGTCAGGGTTACCCGGATGTAGTAGCTGCTCTCGGCGGAGGAGCACGAGTGTAAATGCTTCATTAGGTGGTCTTCTCAGCGGGATTTTCAAGGGTACTGATAATGGAGAGTCGACGAGGCAACAGTACGCGTCCATCGTCGCCTCCGTCAATCGATTGGAGACGGAGATTTCATCTCTTTCGGATTCGGAATTGCGGGAGAGGACTGATGCGTTAAAGCAACGGGCTCAGCGAGGAGAATCCATGGATTCACTTCTGCCTGTAATTTGTTTTCAACCTTTTGTTTCAATTTTTCTTTGTTTTGTGGTTTGACTCCAATGTTTTGCTTCAACTGTGGAATTTTCTAATTGCAGGAGGCATTTGCTGTTGTGAGAGAAGCTTCCAGGAGAGTTCTCGGACTTCGACCTTTCGATGTGCAATTGATAGGTAACACAATCTCTGTGGGCTTTCACTATTAAGATTGTTGAGTAAACTCCTTATTTGGTTTGATTGCAGGTGGTATGGTCCTTCATAAAGGAGAAATAGCAGAGATGAGGACTGGTGAAGGAAAAACGCTTGTAGCCATTTTACCAGCTTATTTGAATGCTTTAAGTGGGAAAGGTGTTCATGTGGTTACAGTCAATGATTATCTGGCTCGAAGGGATTGTGAATGGGTTGGTCAAGTTCCTCGATTCCTTGGATTGAAGGTTGGTCTTATCCAACGTATGTCTCTTTCTCTAAACTCTTTGTTTATCTCTTTTTCTTTTCTTTTTTTTTCGTCCAATGTATGATCCAATGCGTTAAGTTTGTTAATTGGTAAAACCTAACTTCCGGATTGGTCAATGTGATCATCATTCACATAGTTTGTATACTTTGGCAGAGAATATGACACCTGAACAAAGAAAGGAAAACTATTTATGCGATATCACATATGTCACCAACAGTGAGCTTGGGTTCGATTATCTGAGAGACAATCTTGCCACGGAAAGTAATTCTTGCTCTATTTACTCTTCTCATTCTGGATGATATGAATTTTCCTTGAATGTCTTTACTGAGTTAGTTACTTTAATGTGCAGAGCGTGGAGGAGCTCGTCTTGAGGGATTTTAATTATTGTGTAATTGATGAAGTTGATTCCATACTTATTGATGAAGCAAGGACTCCTCTTATTATCTCTGGGCCTGCAGAGAAACCTAGTGACCAATATTACAAAGCTGCAAAGATTGCTTCAGCCTTTGAGCGTGATATACATTACACTGTATGACTCCTCAGTTTTCCTTTTTTTTGTGTGAAATGATAAGGTGGAGTTGGCCATCCATCTTCAAAATTCTAAGTGCTCACTAAGTTTTTTGGTGTTGCAGGTTGATGAAAAGCAGAAGACTGTTTTACTAACGGAACAGGGTTATGAGGATGCAGAAGAAATCCTGGACGTGAAAGATTTGTATGATCCTCGTGAACAATGGGCGTCGTATGTTCTTAATGCCATCAAGGCAAAAGAACTTTTTCTCAGAGATGTGAACTATATCATCCGGGCAAAGGAGGTTCTTATCGTGGATGAGTTTACTGGTCGTGTAATGCAGGTACTTGTTTATATCGATTATTGATATGTAAAACATCACTATTTATTATTTTAGTGATCCCACTGGCTACGGCTCAGAAAAATTTTCAGGCCACAAGAAAAACATAGAAAACCAAAAAAAAGCAGGACGTAGTAATCCACGAATAAGTTGGCTCTTTTGTAGGGAAGACGTTGGAGTGACGGACTACATCAAGCAGTTGAAGCAAAAGAAGGCTTGCCAATTCAGAATGAATCTATTACACTGGCATCAATTAGTTATCAAAATTTCTTTCTTCAGGTTGGTAATGCCTGCTTTCCACTTTTTGAATAAAGTTACTATGAGATTGTAATGCTTAATTTCTACTATGGTGTAGTTCCCTAAACTTTGCGGGATGACTGGCACTGCATCGACCGAGAGTGCAGAATTTGAGAGCATATACAAGCTGAAAGTTACAATTGTACCCACAAATAAGCCCATGATAAGAAAGGTTTGTCTCGTATCGTATGTTCTGAACTTGCACCTCAAAATTCTGTTTGGTTATTCTTCGGTATTAGTCTCCATCGGAAGACCTAAAATGCTTGCTTGTAGGCCTTCTAATGAGATCTTTTAAAGTGAGAAAATGTTAAGCATCCATGCTAGCTCTTGAAGCATTTGTATGCTGTACTAGCTTTCAGTTTTGGTGTTTTGTCTTTTCGAACAAAAACCTTTCTCTTACCCAGTCTAATACCCTGTTAAATCACTTGCAGGATGAGTCAGATGTGGTTTTCAAGGCAGTTAATGGAAAATGGCGGGCAGTTGTTGTGGAGATTTCTAGAATGCACAAGACAGGTAGGGCTGTGCTGGTTGGTACAACCAGCGTCGAGCAGAGTGACGAGCTCTCTCAACTATTGCGGGAGGCTGGAATACCTCATGAGGTAAGGATTTCATGTACTTTCGAAATAAAAAAATAATAAAACTCTTCGACGTTAATCTATGCAGAACTAAATCCAATTTTTTTGCTCTGTTTGTATTTAGTCCAAAAAGACCTTTTTCATCTAAACAAATGGTGCCTGTAAAGACAAACCAATTTGAAACAAATCGTATTCCCTGTACAAGAAACTGACTGATGATGTTATACATATTGTACAAAAAGGTGCTCAATGCAAAACCAGAAAATGTGGAGAGGGAAGCTGAAATTGTAGCACAAAGTGGACGTTTAGGGGCTGTAACGATTGCCACAAATATGGCTGGGCGTGGGACAGACATAATTCTTGGTGGAAACGCAGAGTTTATGGCACGTTTGAAGCTCCGTGAGATACTTATGCCCAGGTAACATGCATGTAGCATTTTAAAATGTAATTATATTTTAAACCTTGATTGTTACAGGTTATGTACATTGTTTGGCGAAGAACTTTGGAGTTCATAGTTTCTTTTTACCTGAATTTGTTACATATTGACTGTTACTACAGAGTGGTAAAGCCTACAGATGGTGTTTTCGTATCTGTGAAGAAGGCCCCTCCCAAGAGGACGTGGAAGGTTTGGCCTTCAGAGTCTGGTTTTGGTTTAAAGCATAAGATTCTAATAGTTACACTGCTCTAAGTAGACAGAATACTTTACGGTGCAGGTGAATGAGAAGTTGTTTCCATGCAAATTGTCAAGTGAGAAAGTAAAGCTAGCTGAGGAAGCTGTACAATCAGCTGTAGAGGCTTGGGGCCAAAAATCGTTAACTGAACTTGAAGCAGAGGAACGTCTATCTTATTCTTGTGAAAAGGTGAACAACTGAGAAATCCTGGAAGTCTATCTTGATATATTAATGTAGAGCTATCTTAGTCATCGATCTTTACCCTTTTTCCCAGGGTCCTGTCCAAGACGAAGTCATTGGTAAACTGAGGAATGCATTTCTTGAGATAGCGAAAGAATATAAGGGCTATACGGATGAAGAAAGGAAAAAGGTTGGTTCTGCAAAAGCAGAGCAGTATGTGAACCACTCTTTCAAGTGTCTGTTGTTGATCTTTTATGGTCCTAACTTTTTGCAGGTTGTGGAAGCTGGTGGACTCCATGTGGTAGGGACTGAGCGACATGAATCACGTCGAATAGACAATCAGGTTCTCTTAAAATGTTTGTTGCCAGGAGATTTATGATTTATTTAATTTCCTTTTCCAGTGGAATAATTCTTCTTGAATGTGTTTTGTTCCCTCATACAGTTGCGTGGGCGAAGTGGAAGGCAGGGGGATCCTGGAAGTTCCCGGTTCTTCCTTAGTCTTGAAGATAACATATTCCGCATTTTTGGGGGAGATCGCATTCAGGTGACTGTTTGTATCAACAATTTTGTTCATTCTTTTGGAGAATACTCTCGTAAATGTAGCTGCCACTCAACTCTCCTAGGGTATGATGAGAGCATTCAGGGTGGAAGACTTACCGATCGAATCCAAGATGCTTACTAAAGCTCTAGATGAAGCTCAGAGAAAAGTCGAGAATTACTTCTTTGACATCAGAAAGCAATTATTCGAATTTGACGAGGTTCTCAATAGCCAAAGAGATCGTGTTTACACAGAGAGGAGGCGTGCTCTTGTGTCAGACAGCCTCGAGCCTCTGATTATCGAGTATGCTGAACTGACAATGGATGACATTCTAGAGGTAAGCTGTTTGAAAACTGATACCAATAAAACAACTTCTTTATTCCCTGAATCTGTTTTATACCAACAGTTGAAACGTCGTTTTACTTAATAATAGGCGAATATTGGGCCGGATACTCCAAAAGAAAGCTGGGATCTTGAAAAGCTCATCGCGAAAGTTCAGCAGTAAGAATTACATTTCTCTAAGAGAAGAGAAAACACTTAGATAAAATAAATGCAACTTCCATTTGTTTAAGCTCTTAAAACTTCCAAATGCCAATCTCTTAGGTACTGTTATCTGCTGAACGATCTCACTCCGGATTTACTGAAAAGCCAAGGATCAAGTTATGAGGGATTGCAAGATTATCTCCGTGCCCGTGGCCGCGATGCATACTTGCAGAAAAGAGTAAGTTTGATTGCTCTAAGCCTTTTTCGCATTGGTATAAGAGATGTACTAAAAGCTACGTTGGGTTTTGGTTGATTAAAAAGCTTGTTTTTGACTCTCAGGAAATCGTGGAGAAACAAGCACCAGGGCTAATGAAAGATGCTGAAAGATTCTTAATCTTGAGCAATATCGACAGGTTATGGAAAGAACACCTTCAGGCACTCAAGTTTGTGCAACAAGCTGTCGGGCTTAGAGGATATGCACAACGCGATCCGCTCATCGAGTATAAGCTCGAAGGATACAATCTGTTTCTGGAAATGATGGCTCAAATACGAAGAAATGTTATATACTCCATATATCAGGTTCTTGATTAATTCGAAATTCTCTACTTCACACACACACATACATTCATTCATCACTAATTCACCTTTTGATTACTTTTTTTGGTGGCAGTTTCAACCAGTGATGGTGAAAAAGGACCAAGAGAAGAAGTCTCAGAACGGGAAACCAAGCAAACAAGTGGATAATGTTAGTGAGAAGCCTAATCAAGTCGGTGTAGCAGATGAGCCATCCTCAATTGCCAGCGCCTGAGACCGGTAAACAGTAAATCTTTTTGGGTACAGAGCAGCGGGAATTCGTCTTTAGAAAAAAAGAGATGGGTGGATACATTGACAAAACTTGGAATCTCTAAATTTGTTGTCAATCTCATTTATAAATTATAATGTATATATAAGTACACTTAGAGAGGATCACATCACAACAAAACCAGATCAAAAGAAACTTCCTTCGTCATTACAGGATCAAGAATCACTTGGAAGAATCTGTTGGAGTACAAGGTTGAGATCGCTTCCTCTCGCCTTGATGCCAATGGCTAGAGCCGTCTTGAGCTTAACCAACTCTCCTAACCTAAGAGAAGCTCGTTTGTTGTCTCTGATAAAGAGAACCGGGACGTTCCTTGAAGCAGCTAAGTTCGGGATATGCTTAGTGAGCATCCTCGGTTTGCAATCTGCTACTACTATCACTACCTGTGATGGGGAAAAAAAAAAAATACTCTCAAATCACTTAAAAGTCCTTTCCATCAAATTTAGATTGTTAGGGTTTTAGAGTTTACCTGAAGTTGAGGTTGTCTAGGGTTAAGTTGTTGGTCACTAGTGTTGAGCTTCATCCTCTCAAGAACACGCGTGACCTCGTTGATCCCAATCGCGATTTGTTGCTGATTTTCAAATCGTTCGCCGAAACAAAAAAAAAAAAAAAAAAACATGAATGATTTCGATAATCAAACAATGGAAATCGAACTTTGAGAAGGAAAGAAAGAAAGGGATAGCAAGAGTAGAGAAAGAAACCTTGAGCCATATCTTCTCAGGTAATGAGTTCGCATTCGAAAGCTTGGACGTCTCAATGCCTCTAATTTCCAAATATCCCACACCAAAAGTTTTTTTTTCTTAAAAAAAATCGATATGTACGTAGAGAGATTTGTAAAGGGTTTTCTAAGGGTTTTAGAGTATTACCTCTGGATCAAGCCGAGGAGATGAGTTAGACGTTCGCCTTCAAAGCAACTACAAAACAGAACAGAGTAGAGAGGCAGAGAGATTGAATTAAGAAAAGAAAAAAACATTTTTTCTGTTAATTAGGAGAGAAAGGAAGAATCAGCTTACTCTGATTCTTTGACGATATTGGAATCAGCTTCTATCTTCTGAGGGTTTATTGGCGTGACGCCTCTCATCTTCTGAGGGTTTTGATGAAGTCGTTATGCACACACCAACTGTTCGATAGATATACCCACTGCGATTTTTTTTATTTGGGTCTACATTCGTTTATAAAGGTCTTTTCCGTAATTACCCAAACACTCTTTCCTTTTTCTTTTCTTTTTGTTGCTTTGGTTCTTTGACATGGTGTAATTACCAAGGAAGAGGAGGAAATCATTGCTCATGCAATTGTTTTGGGCAGTGGAAAGTCTGGTCAACCTCCACATCAATTTTTGAATTTCCTTTTATACTAGCACATAATCTTTAAGACAAGACCGTCTTTTTACTTGTTAAGTGATTTAATTGAGTTTTTTTTAAAAAAAAAAATCTGACATAAGAAGGAGATGTTTCGAATTGACAAATAATGTTTCAAACTTGTGATCTTAATCGGTTTATCTGTGGACCTGTGGTGAATGATAGGGCAATGATTTCTGAATAGATTATAGAAGACAGATGATGAAGGCTGACGATGTGTTTAAGGCAATCGAAGAAATGGAATTTGCAGAATTTTTGGAGCCGCGTGATAAATGAGTTTATAGGTTGTTTCTCTTGAAGGTTAGTGTTTCTCGGAAAAAAAAAAAGATAGACATTCAATCTCTTGTTTATTCTATAAGAAACATGGAAAGTCGTTGTCATCAAAGAGAAAAAAAGGAAATATGTGGAAAGTTTCTTCTTACATGAAATTCGGATAAATATATAATTTTTATTTTGGATAAATTTAAAATTTCAACAACAAAATTAAATGTCTTTTTATCTTTAGTCGGTTACCTAAACACATTTGGTTTAGGATTGTCCCTTTTTTTCTATAAATATAACGTCACACTCACAATTCTTGTTGTTTCGTTTTCTCTAAAGAACCATCAATCATGACTAAGATTCGACGCTCTCAAATCCCTGGTATGCGTTTCGATCCCTCAGACTTGCAGCTCGTCAACATACTTGGCCGAAGAATCTATAATAACAAACTATCTAGATACGTAACCGATATTCATAATCTGTACGAGCAAGAACCGTGGCTTCTTCACCACGTAAGACACGTTAAGTTCAAGGAGAACGAGTGGTTTTACTTCGTCACGAGGAAACAACATCCTGGAACTAAGAAAACTGACTCTAAAAGACCGAGTCGAAAGGTGGCTGGATCAGGTAGATGGAAGACAACTGGTTCTTTGACTCATATAGAGAAAGAAGGAGTCGAGGTCGGTACAATGCAACATATAACTTTCAAAGCCAACAGCGAAGCAGAGGAAGAAGATGAGATAACAACGGGTTGGGTGATGCATGAGTATGTTTTGAATAAACCGGGATTTCAAGAAGTGGTTTTATGCAGAATCCGGTTTTACCCGGGTGAGGACAATGCTCAGTATGCTCCAAGACTCGAACCCATCATGATCGGACTTGAACGAGAAGATGGTTTAGAGAATAACCTTCAAAACCATATGATCGGTATAAATAATGGTGTTGCTGATGCTGCTTTTGAAGATATCCAACAATACTTGGACGTTCCGGTGGAGACTATTGATTATGATCACTAGTAGGAGTAGTTTAAAAAAAAAAGAATTGAAAGTTTTGCAGTTTGAGAGATCAGCCATTAAGGTAACTTCTTCTTGCTTCCATACTCGTTGCCTTAATGGTTGATCTCTCAAACTGCAAAAATTTCTATTCGTTTTTAAACTAATTAGTCATAATATAGAGTTTAAGGTTTAGAGTTTAAGATTTAGGATTTAGAGAGTTTACTAATCTATTACTTCGTTTTCTACACTGCTTTTATTCATTCTTTAGCAATATCTTGTGCGATTGCCGACTTTCAGTAGGAGCTTCGGCTCCCAAAGGCACGTGTCGTTGGCTAAGTCCTTTCGGCGGAAGCGCCGTTTGAACCACTTAAATTACAATTACAGACTCTTTGCAAGTATCAATAAATAACAACTTTTTTGGCATCTCAAAATATATATATATATATATATACTTGTTGAACAAGAGGAAGACAAAAGTTTAATCAGATATTAAATATTTCTCAGAGACTGAGAACAACAACAACCACAACCCATAAACCAAGTAACAGAGTTGATCATTAACACCCAAAAAAAAAAGAAAAAAACAGTTTCTTTTTTTATCTTGGTGATGCTTCACTTCCATCTTGCTTAATCACAGAACACAAAACTTGTCTTGAGATGTAACTTTCGAGCTCCTTAGAGACTTCCGTTAGCTTCAAGTCAAAGTTACTCCTGTATTTTTGTTTCGGGGATGGCACAGACACAGTGGAAGACGAAGAAGAGCCTGAGAATCTTCTTCGTGGGCTAGAGAATTTCCCTGGCGAAACCTGAAGCTTAACTGCTGCAGATGTTGATGGTGGCAAGTTGTCTGGATCTAACAGCAATCCGAATTTCGTCTCTAATGGAAGTGGCTTAAGTGAATCTTCTTCAGTCTCGGAAACTGGTTTTGGTCTCCTCAGTCTTTCCCTTGCTTTCTCAGCTGCTTGTAGAGCCTTTTCACTGCTTAAAGTGATCAGTTTCCATGGGTTTATGCTTACATGAAAACCCGGTTTCTTGTTGTTGATCTGCGTGGAAGAAGGTGAAAGCCCATCTCCTTCTATCTTAATGGATAGTCTCCTCTGATTCTGTCGGAAACATAATCTCTAATCTTTGAGAAGCCTTGAAAGTGGCAACAACAATACTGTAAAAGAGTTATGATTTGATTATATGCACCTCATTTGTTTTCCTGCACATAAACTTGGAGATGAACGTAGTGTGTATTGGTCTTTCAGGCGAATCAAAATCGGAGCTTTCATCTGAAGATGAATCTAATTCATCAAAGGGATCCTCTTCTGCAAATTGGTTCTCCTCTCTCATCGCTAGTATATAGTCATATGTTCTCATCCCCTGCAAATATTTGAACACTACTTGTCAAAGAAAGAGATCTAAAACAGAGTAAATTCTGCTAGCTTCATGGTTAGGAGACTGCAAGAGACTGTTACCTTTCTTATGAGAACTACATGGAAGAGGAAAAGCTGCCCCATGGCTGCCGAGCCATAGGCCGTTAACAAAACCAACATAACCTGTAAAAACACAAACTTCATAAGCGAGAAGAAGCGGCAGGCACCAAATATCATGAGGAAGAAGAGAATATAAAGAGCACGTAAAGAAACCATACAGATATTGTAGCAAGTGCCCATCTAGGGAACTCTACATAAAGCCTTGTTTTCAATTCGGATTCCATCCCTTTCTTGTCCACAAAACATCTGACAAATATGGCAATGGCTGTTCCACCTTCTATCATTAGCTGTTGCAACAAAAACCAGTCAATATCTCTACTTGAATGAGCCAGAACTTTCCAGGTTTCTGCTTTATAAGTAGTTATTGACAAGGCCATACGCACCATGAGCAAGACGAAAACCATCAGGAGTATGAAAGTGGTGTAATTCCTCTTCCCAACACAGTTATTAAGCCACTGAATATAAACCAAAGAGAAAACTTATGTCTAGATCCCAGACAAAAAGCAGTTTCAGTTGGAACACAACTCACAAAGCCTTACCCTGCAATGATGATCAAACCCTTCAACACACCGGTTACATGTCCTGCAATGCTTACTGCTGCGTTTAACCTAAATACAAAACACAAAGAAAACGTCAAAAGATTGTCTTAGTATCCACAAAAAGAATGTTTATCTTCTTGAAAATAAAGGCAAACCTCTAAATCACAAAGTGAGCAATAAGAGATATCATCCTCCTCTTTAGGGTCTGGTGTAACAGCATCATCTTTCAAGACAAGCGGAAACGGAAGAAGCGGTTCTAGCTGCACGCTGCTTTTCCATGGATCCAAATACGTCCGTCTGATAAAATTCCTCAAGATCTTCCTCTCCAACCTCCTGAAAAACCTCACAACAACTTGGCTTAACACAACCTTGAATCTCAGCTTCATCAAGACTCCTTTAGATTTGGCCCTTCTCTTTTTCCTAGCACTAGTCTTATCCGTAGGATCAATCGCAGTGCACCTAACGAATAGAACTATAACCGAAACCGCCTGAAAGGAAAATCTCAAATAAACTCAGCACAACAAGAAGCTTCTTCAAGATTCTATTTACAAGAAGAGAAATTGAACAAATGCAACATCTTTGATTGATCTCACTTACCACAAAAGAGAAGACCGAGAGAAGTGTGATAATAGCTATTCGATTCCCCAGGAAAAAGCCAAGGAATACGTAGAATGCTGAAACCAGAACACTATAAATAACAGCTCCTACAATCTGCACAAACCAGTACACAGCTCAATCCAGCTAAACCAAAATCAGAACAAGATAATCAAATCCAAGACTATTAATCAAATGAAAAACGATTCAAATCATTCAATTCAAATTCAAGTTTTTCTAAGGTGAACCCATAAAGTAAGTTAATTTGCTCAATTACACAGCTTAATCAGTAAAATTTAGAAACATATAGATCAAACACTGATTCAGCTCAAATGACACAGATATCCATAGATCAGCTCAAGATTGAGAGATTATCAACACAGAACGTTCGCTAGCTCCCAAAGAATCGCATCAAGATCAAATTAAAGCCAATACATTCCAAATAAATTAAGAAACTTTTCAAAAAGAAGAAATTTTTCAAAAAGAAGAAATTTTTCAAATCTGAAACCTGTAATGGATGAAATGGTCGTTGCCAGCCATGGCGCCGTCTCGTCATGTTAACTCCGTCGGAAACCCTAATTGATCTTACTCGTAACCTTCATGAGTCCATGGCAGCTCTAAGCTTCGAAGATTACAGAGATGGAGACAAATGCTTGGGTTTTATTCTCAGTATTGATAATTTTATTAATAATGTGTGTTTACTTTTTGTGTTTTTTTTTGTTTCTAGTTGAGAGAGGATGATATCAACGGTCGGGTTTTTCAAAATTTGAAGTAACGCTCGGATAGTCGGATCTACTTTAATCGGACGGCTGTTGATAGTCGAGCCTTTTACGTGACTGTTTCCAATTGGCCCAATATATGGTTTAGAACTATCTTGGGCCTATATTGGTATAATTGATTCTTCAGTTAACACACCAACCAAAACTAAGTTTGATTAAAGAGACAACAAAATCTGAGAAGTAGAAATCAACATTTAGAGGTGTTCTATTTATTTGGCGATTTTAATAAGATGTTAGTTTTCTCTTTTCCAACTAACGACAACCTAACAGTTTAACTTTACTGTTAACGTTGACTTATAACGAAATCTAATTTTGCGTGGTAACGTAAAGTAGAGTTTTTTCCCACATAAGAATTGGGGATTTTTTAATCTCAAATTTTAAAAATTGAAGACGTTTTGTTATTTTTCTTGTAAATATAAGAAAGAGCAACAAAGTACGGTGAAACTTTTTTTGATAAATTAATAATAATAATAATAAATATTACAAAAAAATAAAATTATTGATTTTGCTATTGAACATTTTTCTGAACGCTGAACTGGTGGCATTGTGGACAGAAATTTATATCAAAATATGATGCGTTCAACTTGCAAACTTATACATAGTAAAATTGTAACTTAGGTAAAATCGAAAAGTGACATTGTTCAATTTAAATTGTGAGCTCATCTAAGGTTCAAAACTACAACTTCAATTTTCTTCTTGTAAATAGTTAACTTCAACTTCAAAACTACAACGTTCTTTTCCAATCATTTTGAACAAATCTGATCTGAACATTAGAAAGTTATATATATTTTTGTCCGCATGGAGGCTAATAATGACCATGTTAATGTGACATGACCTAGATCCGTAAAACTCCCATATAACATATATACATTCGCTCTCCAGTGGACGAATTTTTTACCCTGCGTTCATCGGCTATTCACAAACAACGAGGTTTCTCTTAGCGAGAAAACTCATATTCGGATTAGTTTTTACCTATAAATTTAAAGTGTACGTTGTTTATGTACAAACATAAATAAACAAAGACCCACACCTCACGTTCGTAAAAATATACCCAATATAGCCAAAATAGAATCCGGTCAAAACCCCTATAAGCTCATGATTCCACATTATTTATATGCTTGCTTATATAATGTACAATAGACAACTGAAGAATATGCGCATATATATAATATATATACACAAATTTTCTGTATATATTGTGTATGTAATAATATAGAAGATAACATATATATATTATATATATAATTATATAAACGTACTAAAGTACTAATTTAGTTGGTGGAAAACGTTGTGCAAGACTGTGGAAGCTGTGGCGAATCTCCGTTACTGCTTCCTCCACTTTTACTATCAACCTTGTTATTATTGTTATTATTATTGTTGTCGTTACCTCCTCCGATAATGCTTGAGATCGCCGCCGCAAGCGCCGCCGTGAAATTTGGATCCATCGCAATGGCAGCCCTAACCGTATCTACCATGTCACGTGGTGGTGCTTGTGGGCCCAGCATATTAGGTAACAATAACTGAGGATGATTATTGATATTAAACCTAATCTGATTAGCGTTTGGTAAAAACGCTGTGGGACCGTACTGGCTCAGAAACTGCGGCGGAAGCGGCGGCGGTTGTAGCGGTCGAGGCGGGTTGGTGAGGTCCAGAGTTATGGTTGGGAAAGGAGCGGAGGCGGAGAGAGTGGCGATTGTGGAAGTGTATGGGAAGTTATGGTAGAAGGAAGATGGAGATGATGACGTGGCGGAGGGGGTAGAGAGAGTTTGGTGGAGGTTGCTGGTGGTGGAGCCTGATAATAGCATGGCGGCTGCGGCGGAGGTGGTTGCGGCCATGGCGGTGGCTGACGGTGGAAGAGGATGGTTATGGTTTCCTTCGTACGTTGTGGTCAAGATTGTTGTATCCTCGGCACATCGTTGGACCTATGTGAATTCAAATAAGCATTTTATTTATCATTTTTCTTGCATATTGCATAAATGAATGGGCTATTCTAAAAATCATGCATTATACTTCTGCTTTACAGAAATAATGCGATAATTTTTATAATGCAAATTTTATGAAGAATTTATCAAATATTTTTAAATATGGAATTTTTTTCGAAATTTTTCTTTAAAACTTCCTAAAATTTTGTTTTTGTTTTTGTAAAACCAAAAATTTTGTATGAACAAATTTTATTTCTTTTTTTCAATATACAATTATTTAGAAAATTATTATTCTTTGATTGGTCGTCCAGTTTCATGGTAGTTCATAGTAATCGGTTAGCAAAAAAACAAAGATATTGCTCTACGTCGATACATAATTATAAACTTCAAATAATTTTTTCGTCTATTATTATGGTATTTCTCATTTCAAAAATCAAAATTATCATATTTATAATTCACACGCCATATACATAAAGAATATGAAGGAAAATAAAAGTGTTGATGAAACTAATTTCGTAAATAAATCAGATTTTTTTTTTTTGTTAAATTCAAACATTACTACGGCATATATAGTTACGAATTATTTACTAACCTGTTTACGGACAGGACATCCAACGGACATGGTGCAACGATAGTAAGCGCGAGGACATGGATTCCCTTTTGCCATCTTTTGACCGTATTTTCTCCATTGACATCCGTCATTTACCTAATCCAATTATAATATTGATTCGTTTTTTTTCTCCTTCAATTCATTATACTATCTATACATATATTAAAACATATATTATAGGAAATTACCGTGGTGGCATCGGATCTAGCTCTAACGGAAACCCTAGCTTTTCTGAAGGGTAATTGATCATGAGGGATTTGTTGTTCTTCATGATTAGTACTCTTGTTTTGATCTAATCTTGGACTTTTTGATGAACCTCGGTGCAGATCACGATCATCCACGTCATCCGGAGATCGTCTTTTCAAGGTGGTGGCCGGAATTTCATTGTTCATATCCATTGGTCTTCTGTCTTGTAGAGCTTGTGAATAAACTGCTTGAGTAATATCCTTTTTTACGAAACAACAATACAAATTGTAAGAAAAAAAAATGAATTAGTTACTCGGGAAAAATGGAAAATTGAAAGAAAAAGACGGTGAGATTATACCCAAAAAAATATTGTAGCTTAGTTTTGGTGATTCAATTGATTAATTTGATCAAAGTTTCAACGTATAGTTTCGATCATATCAATGCAAAGACAAGGTAAAGACACACACACATACGTATGTATACATTTGATAACCACATCCACATATGCAAACACATAATGGTCATATAAGAATATTAAAGTTTCTTAGACAAAGACTCAAATGATGCTTATATATACAGGATCGTCGACAAAAAATATATGATAGAATATGTATGGAACGTACCTAACCTAACAATAAACAAACAAGTTCTAGTTTGTATAGCTTCTAAATAATTACAGTTTTTCCTTAGTTCTTATTATTTCTTAAAATCCAAAACTAAATTTCTTCCTTCAAAAACAATTTTTTGAGAAACAAATTTCAAGGAGCCATCGACTATTAATTATTCTTATGAAATAAAGCTGCATTTCTTCAATTATTTTGCTCATGGCGAAAAAAGTCTAGGCATTTAATTTAGTTGGAGATGAAATTTCTGAATACATAACTGAACCAGATCCGTTAGATACGAATATAGCAGATACAGTTTCAAATATCAGTTGAAATGTAGAAAATTAAATCTAATAGATCAGCCAAGTTGTTAACTTTTTATTGTATAATTGGATAAATCCTACGTCATCAATCCCGATGCAGCGAAGATCAATAAGACAAGGAATTCAATGACTTTCTTAAAAAGACAAGTATCAGAATTTATATGGTAATAAACTGAATTATCATATACTAATTTTTGTGATGCGATTAATCAAGTACCTCGTGATTATGATGACCTTCCACTTGTGTCTGTCTCGCCAACAAAACTCTACTTTGGAGGTCGTTGTAACTCTCACTTATCTCAGCTAATAAATGCTTCAGCTTGTGATTTTCCTCGTGAAGCCTTTCTAGCTCCACTTTCAGCCTACTAATCTGCACAAACAATTAAACAAGTTACAAAAAATATTTACAACCTTAATTGTAAAAAGCATAAATCAAACAATTTGTGAACTCACAACAATCTACAATTATTATATACAGAATTACATCATCATTTTTTGGGACCAAATATCACATGATCACATATTTGTGTATACCACAATGTCTACAATGTTTACTTTCTGATTATTTTGTTTCGAGATAGTTTGTAAATTGATTTTACAATCGTATTATTCTTAATACAAACACAGAAATTCTATCAAAAGGAAATAATAACACTTCAGAAATACTTACTTGGGTTTTGGTTTTGTCATCGCCATCATCACTTGATGTTCCAAGACTTGAATTTACTAAAACTAATTCATCCTATAATATGACGTGAATTTAATGTAATTAATAACTTCCAACATATATATATTTATTCAAATGTTTTGGATTATATATAATCTGAAACCTACGTTAAAACCGGAAGATCCAACGATACTCGTCGTCCTCATATAACTAGGATTGTACGGCTGACTTTTGGCGGCGAAGAAATCAACTTCTTTGATGGACGGCTTGTGATGATGTTCCAACAGAGACTCATTCGGTTGATCATCTTTTGAAGTGGACTCAAGAAACTCGCCGGAGTCCAAGAAAGCAATTTCACGGCGATCTTGTGTGTGTTCTTCCATTTGCAGAACAAGAGAGAGATGAAGAGAGAGAGAGAGAGATGGAGAAAAAAAGAAAAGAAAAAGAGTACATATAAAGACTAAAGTTTTTTTGAAAGAACATATAAAGACTAAAGTTATCAGGATAAGTTGGGTAAAGTCTTAGCTAAAGGTTTCTATTTTCATTTTTTTCAACGAGAAATCACTCTTTTGTCAAATGTCATATTTATTACATCCATAGAGAAAAAATGACCAAGCACCTGTTGGATTTAATGTATACTAGTTGATAGGTTATTTACGGAATTGCATAATAATTTGGTTATACACTTATACCAATCACGAAATTATGCGGAACTGCAATTTTGTTTAGTCTTATATATAATGGAAAAAAAAGAATAACAGTTAAATTAAGATGTTTTTATCGAGTGGTTCCCCAATATTTGTCTGGTTCGGAAAATATTATGAATCAAAATGTTCTTATGTTTATATTTTAAATTTATGTGACATATTAAACTTTTTTTATTCAGGAAGAACTTGGGAGGTTCTTAAATGTCAGATTGATCTCGATATTACACGTTATTTATTGTTATTTTTGTTTTCTTCCTAAATTTGATTAATATTGTCCAAAGATTTACATAGAGACAGAAACGTGTAAAATGTAAAATGAGAAAATTGCGTCGATCGAGTGGATTAATTCATCGATATAGCGTCAGGTACATGTGTCATGGGATAAAAGGGTAAGATCAAAACAGTGACGTGTATCAAAAAATTTAAAGATAAATAAACTTCTCGAGGCGTAGATTAATCGTAACAGCGACAGATTCCCGTTAAGTAGCCGTTAGGAGAAAAGTTGACGGAGAAGGAGGACGTGAGTGAGACTCCAGTAAAAAGACGAGAAGCGTTGTTGTCTTTCAAGTCAACGGAGTTGACGGCACGGCGTAACGGTGGCAATGATCGGACGGTGGAGAAACGATTAAAAAGAGAGTGGGACCCAGTAGAGTAGAGGGAAGAAAAAGTACCTAATCCCCCAATTTGACCATTCATTGAAGCCGGAGCTAAACTACCAAGTCTAAAACCCCGTCATTTATTTTTTCCTTTTTTTTCTTTGTTTTGTTTTTCAAATAGTTCACATTTTAAATCATACTAGTCTTTATTAACAATCATACATATAATAATTTAGTTTTTAAGTCTGTCATCGTCAATGAGCTCAGCGAAGACCGTCGTGCAAAGTCATTATATCTGTATTCTATTTGAAATATTACGATTTGGTAAATTATTTGAGATTCAGATTTGATATCTGTATTGATCCGTTTCTTTTATTTTTTTAGTATACACTTATCAAGTCTTCAATTTGTGTAGGAGTATATGTGCTCAAACCAGTTCATTGACCAAAGTTCATATAACTTTTGTTAACCAAATGGTATCTTAATTTGTTTTCATTTCTGAAATTAAGGATATACAGTAAAACCTATATAAATTAATAATATTGGGACCATAATATTTTATTAATTTATTATAATATTAATTTATCTATAAATTAATAATTATTGATTTATAGAAAAAATTTACTTTCTGCATATAATTTCTAAAAAATTCTTTGGAGTAATGTTATATTTTAAAATTTTAACAAATCTCATAATATAAATTATAATTAACGATCATAACTATCGTAATAAAATAGTTTTTAACACTATATTGGATTGTCCATGTAAAAATATTCATGTTTATAAGTTTAAAATTTATAAAAAACATGGTTATTATCATAATACAATGATAAAATTGAAGATAACACTACAATATATTCTAAAACATTTACAAGTAAGAAAATCAATTATCACATCAAAAAATCATCATAAATTTTGAATGTATATAGTAAAACAGCAATAGGAGCTACTGATATAATAATAAGAGAGATGAGAACCAATTAGATTTCAATTTTAAGTATAAACAAACACATTGGTCATATTTTATAATATTCTATTTACATATATTTGTATATATTTATATAATTATTAATTTATATTTTTGTTGGGACCATATATTTACATAAAGGTTTTTAAAAAATTATAATCTTATTATCTTATCGAATTTGATGGATTTTTACATTGACCCGACTTGAGACCAACAAAATTTATTAATTTATAATGATTATTAATTTATAGAGATTCTACTGTATGGTATAAGTTACTAAAATAACTAATTTAATATGCAAAAAGGCTGGAAAATGAATGTAAGAGGGAACTTTTTATTTTTGTTAAGTAGCATTTTGGACGTTTGTTTCCTTAACAACTACGAATAAAGATGCTAACTTAAGAAAAAACTTGTTTGATTGTCTTTAGTTCTAGTATTTTTAGATCAAAGTCTTAGCGAAGGACCATTTTTGAGTTCAGAAGACAAAAATTGTCCTAAAGAATGTGACTCTGAAAGTTTTTTGCTATATGATTTTGATGAAGCTTGTTCTCGATCAGACTCACTAATCATCAAAAGTTAATAAGAATAAAATTACTGAACAAACTTAGATACTTAATTATCTCGTGTTTATGCAGTCATTATTTGAAGATACAGTTGATGTTTGAGGAATTAGTTAAGGTAATATGGAAATATGGGAATTACTTCCTTCTAAAAACAATATATGGAAGGTGAAAAGAAAATTTCATACTGTCTGGTTATTATCATTGAAACACTTCAAATCGTACATTCATTTCTTGATAATCAACTGATTCAACACCACCGTCTTCCTTTTCCATTATCATCATAATTTCCTAAGATTTTATGTATATAATTGTCAAATGATTTACATTTAACTGACTTTTGTCCTTTTCGGTACACGTTTCTACTCGTCGACCAGTCTCTTGTGATTAGAAAATCATTTTTATTATGGCGATCTTAATTTAAATGTCGACATTATCTATCAAAATATACGGAAAATAATTAATGAGGATGTGGAAAGAACTTTGGTCAATGATGTAGTAGAAGATGCCATGTTTCCAGTTGACACTGAAATCTACAGCTGGAAGGTCCTTTTCCTTAGGGTTTTATTTATTATACGAAAAAAAAAAAAATTGTAGCTAGTTTATTAAATATAAGAAAACCGAAACCTTTCATAAGTTGTAAACTTATAATATAAGAATATAGTGAAGATTTTAATACCTTACATAGTTACATACAAGTTTTTTTATTGTCTCTATATAAATTTCAACTTTCAAGTCGTGATCTTTGTAATTTTTCGTATGAGCAGATTTCATATCAGCAAGTCAATGATAACTTAATATATATATATATATATATATATTTTTTTTTTATAACTTAATATATATTTTAAATAATGAATTTCGTCTTGTTCTTAAAATGACTGAAAAGAGCATAAATAATTGTTTGTATAGCAATGAAAATAGTAAATAATCAAATTCTAGATTTTTATTAATCCGTTTTCGATTCCTAAATCCTTAACAATACTTTAATGAGAAAATATAAGTACTTATGGTATTAAAGCTAAGATGAAGTTAATTAATGACTTGCCTTGAATCCGTTCTTAAAAATCAAACTAACTAGTAACTAGCATATGTTAATGAGTTCTTAATGACTTGTTTTCTCACAATTTTAATGTGAAGTGACACTGTATTCACGATACAGTATATGCAAAATGATAGATTAATTACTACAATTTCACGAATGATATGAAAACTTAGCATAGATTCATGTTTTATCTTGTAACTAAAAATTAATGAAAATGATAGATGAATATAAATTGAAAGAATTATAAATATATAAGAAATATTCTTTATCCAAGACGATTAGTACCTCAAAACATTTCAAAACTTAGTTTGGTCTTATCAATATTACGTTATATATATTGTTTGCCGCTAAATATTGCGTTTACTTAAGAAAATGGTTTACCATTTATATTTATAAGATGAAAAGACTCATCTTTAAGACTATATAACCAACTATTTTCTTTTTCTTTTTCCAACATATATAAGCAACTAGTTGCCGAAGGTATTACATATGTTATATGTATTACATATACTATATGCCGAAGGTTTGTAGCTTTTTGAATTTGACAAGATTTGTAGCTTTTTGGAAATAGTACATGTATTACATGTACTAATGTATTACTCCAGGAACAGAAAGTATTACATATACTATATGCCGAAGGTTTGTAGCTTTTTGAATTTGACAAGATTTTACGTTGAACATTTATTACTTTACAAACAAAACAAAACTAAAATTGGAAATAGGGAAGAAATCGAGTAAACGAAAACGGTGTTTAGGTAAAGCCCAAAACAAGCAATAAAGAGGTGTAGAATAAAAAGTCTACAAAATCCCACACTTCGCCCACACGTTTGGGAGGGGAAAAAATGAAATTAAAGAGGCCAAAAATGGTCCACTTTTTTCTTCATTTTTTAGCAATATGTAACGTACAAAATACGTTACCAATATGTGTGTAATATATCAAATTTGAGGAATTTCTCGTGCAATATGGCCCGCGGCTATTTTCTCGTAGTTGTTAACTAGTGGGCGAATGTGAAATTCTAGCTAGATTTATTTATTAAGTTTGACCTCCTAGCTACTTATATTTACTCTCCTCACATGCAAATATACAGTATCATTTTAACGAAAATATATTTTAGATAACCATAAATAATCCAATATTCTATAGCTTGGGATCATGTACCTATAAGTAAATGCATAAAAAATGGACCTATCAATTTTATCACATTGTGCATCATTTAACTAAAGCAGTGTGTTGCACCAAAGAAATAAAAAAATTATAGTGGTGTAGCCAATTATTAACCATTCAGTTTGGTTCTATTATTTAACAGTAATTCCATCATATACTTATTTAGCAAAAGTAATATAGTACTCCATCCATTAAATTTCTCTACAAAAATTTTGGTTTTTCTAAAGAAATAGAAACGCTTTTCAAAATGTACTTGTATATAATAATAGTTACTGAAACTTCTGAATTTTCAAAAATAACAAATAAAATATTTTTGTAATTTGGAGGTGGTGGACTGAGCTTTGTATATCCTCCAGGCACACAAAACCAGAGCATGTTATATGGTTTCATACCAAGTTTAATTTGATTCTGTAAGAAAATAATTAAAGATAATGTATTTAGTATTTTGAATATTTTGTTAATATATGCAAAATAAATTTAAATTTAAACATGTAAGCCAAAAAATAAATTTATCAATAAATAAAAAATGTTAAAGTAGTGAATATATTTAAGCCAAACTTTTTAGAGAATATGGATTGGATTTCTTGACGTATATGCATATTGTATTACACTTTTCGTATTTATTTGAAAATAATGCAAAAGCAAGGAGGTCCAACATTAACTGGGACCAGCATGTAGGGGATTAGCCATCAAATTGCCAATCTTTTTCGTAGCAACTTTGAAAAGGGTGCGACCTCTTTAAATTCATATCTACAATTCATTCTTAGATTCACACTCACTCCCGAATAAATTATTTGGTTCTCTTTTTTTGTTTGTATTATTCATTCGTTGATTATGCACATCACGACGCATTTGTTCGTTTTCAAGCACGTAAATACATATATAGACTTAGCGAAGCATCATCCCTTTTTCTTCTCCGTCAAAATCAAAGCACATTATATGCATATTAATGTGTTTATATCTTATTAGTTACTGTAGATTATATGTATAATAAAAAAAGGAAATCATAGTTTTCGTCTTCATAACACGAGTCGAACGTTTTCTAATTGCGATCAGCCAAATATTATGAATAACGATACAGGATAATATCATAGTTAACTTGTCATCGTCAAGTATATATATAAAATTCATTATCTAAAAAGCCACCGATATGCACGTCCAATTAAAGGCGATTATATAAAGATTTGCATGTATGTATGTGTGCATCCGTCCACATGGTCTAACAAAGTCAAAGAATCCCATCTAATTATCATTGACATATATTAATCATATATTACGTAAAAGACCTCTTTCATTCTTATAATTCTTCTTTCTCTCATTTTCGATTCGCGAATTTGGATTTGTTTTGGCACTCATCTATTATAGGAAAATTATTCCATTGATCCTTTAAATAAAAGAAGAAGAAGAAAAAAACAGAATGAATTAATCTTTAAGTTTTTGTTGTTGTTGTTGTTTAGAGTTTGAAGCATTAATTTGGACTATGTTATGTTTCGATCGAGCACGTGAAGATTATGCTGTCTTTCAGAAAAAAAAAATATATTTAGAGTTGGTGATGATGACAACAACTTCTTCTTCGAATTGGCCAGTTTTCACGGCGTATTTGGAGTGTTTTTGGTTTTTTTTTTCATCTAAAAGAAGGTTTATATTTATTTTTTGTTATGAATTATTAATTAGATGTCCAAGCCCATAACTACTATTGTATTTATCCCACATCGGAAACTTGTGATGATTAAATTTTTATAATACTATATATATCTCTCATTATCCCTTGAATAAGACACACCAATTTCCTCTCTCTCTCGATAACTGTTTCACAACACGTTATCAGCACGATCGTCTCTTGATCCGTTCTCACACCGAAAAGGTGAGAGATAGTTAAAATTTTGTTTTCTCTCTCAAACCGAAAAGGTGAGAGATAATTTAAAATTTTATTCTGAGATGATAAGTTATTCTTTCCCTGAAGAAGGAAAGCTATGCCTCTTCCATGTTTAGGGTTTATGATTTTGTCATAAAAATCGTCTTAATCCTAAATTTGCACGATTTTATAATCTGCATTATTTATGATCCGTTTTTGCACGGCGAGATTATAAGAGCATAATCTATGTCCTATCTATGCACGGCGGAGAGATTATAAGATCATAATTTATGCCCTATCTATGCACGGCAAGATTATAAGAGCATGATAAAAATATATGCTCTATCTGTGCACGGCGGCGCGATTATAAGAACATAATATAAATATATGCCTTATCTGTGCACGGCTGATTTTTTGTTTATTTTGTTTTATTTGTTAAAGATTTCTAAAACCGAATTTTGCACAAATAGATTATCTTATGCTTTATCACGAAATTTGCACATTCATATCATATAATTTTTTTGGTGAATTGATTGATTGTTAGAAAATATTGTTAAAATCGTGGAAAATTATTGAGATCTATTTTAGATTACATCATATTCTTTTAATCATGTTTCTAATATGCATATATTTCATATGATCGACACACTTTGCACCTTAGTGTTTTAATTCACATCAAAGGTCTATACATAATTATATGGAACATGATAATTCAATTATATTAAATGCTCTGTCTTTGCATATTGGGTACACGTTGATCAAGTACTGTTTTAAAACAAAACTTAAGTAATTATTTTTGACTCTGAAAATCGAATCATGCTATGCAATAGATGAAACACATTTGACTTAAAAAAAATATTTTATTGCTAAATTGTTTGGTTTAGAAAATCGATGGTTTGATTAATTATTTATTTAGAAATCATAATCATTGAAGTTCGTTGGTTCATCTTCTTCCTTACTTAGTTTTCAAGTTTCTCAAAATCCATGAGATCATAAATATTAAATAGTATACTTGAAACTAAATAATTTAATTTGATATGAGTTTTCTAAATGAACCTTGCATAGGATAATTGCATCTTGGTTGATTATCATATTTTATGAAATTTGAACAAATTTTCGTGATTATATTTATATGATAATGTCTCTTTGTTGATCTTAAGATCGAGTACTTGACCGAAAAAGATCCACAAAACTTTGAATCACCAAAATGTGATATTACACTCATTATGATTGGTTGAATCTAAAATAATGTAATTTGAAGTCTGCAAGTGAGTTTGGCTCGGCTATGTTCAGATATTATGTGAAGATAATATCGTTGATGCAGAGATGTTAAAAGACATACTCTACAATTTAGAGAATGAGATGTTTTCCTGGAGACACAATACTCTTCACTTTGGGAAGTGTTATAAACTTGTATATGGGTATGAAAGAGGCTGAGCAACATAATGAGTTAGAAAGAGAAAAATCAGGATATACTTCTGATTTGAGATAGTTCATTCCCTGAAGTGAATGTGACATCCTATATTGAGAAAGAAAAGACCACATGATTGATATAGGCCAACTATGGCTATGAAAGTGGTTGCAGACATAAATGTGGATATGGATATGGATATGGTCAAGGTAAAGGTTGAGGCCAAAGAGTTTCTTTTAAGAACTCAGATACTCACTAAAAGTGAGAAAATAAAGATAGTAACATACAAGAGATACGTCTATCATATGATGATAAAATAAACTAGTGTGAGTACAAGATGAGATTGTATAAAATATTGAAAGCTCCAGAAGAGCAGATATAATTGCCTATGGAAATGATTTGGAATCATTAATGGATTGTACTCCCCCAAGTCTCGAAAGATCAAAATGATCTAAGATATAATATAAAACCCAAGTTGGGTATGTTGTTGATCCTAGAGTGGGATTCGATTCGAGATGAATGGAACTGAAGTGTCATCATCATCTCGAGGGGGAGAATTGTAGAATCCCACAATTCATAGAAAGTGGAACATCCAGAAGATCATGTTCACACTCATGTTCGATAAATCATGTGTAAAGAAAATCCAAAGGATTTTAAGATTTATTAAGTTGAGACAATGAGTGAAGAAAAGGTTTAACATCTTCACATCATGAGTATTATCCAAGGCAGTAAAAGTAATTTAGAGAAACTACTTGTATTCTCTATTGAATTGTACTACACTAGTATATGAGATATAAATGGATCTAGTAAACAAGAAGTTTACTGAAAATCTCACTGTTTTGGCATAACTGGTTAAGCCATTCCAGTAAGTAACAATACGAAAAAGATCCAGAAGATTCTTCTGTGTTTTGTTTTCACTCTCCAATAAATTTGGATATGTTAATTTTCTGGTACATACACAAAAAGATATTTTGGACTGATCACCCACTATGTATCTTTGTGAAAGTATTTGGTTAATTGATTAAGAGTGAAACCACATTGATTCGCATTATGCCAACGAATATTTTGAGTTCTCCCCATTGTTGGTTTTGGTCAGAAACCAGATGTTTCCCATCTAAAAGTTTTGGATAATGTTGCTCCACCACATTGATCTAAGATGGGACCTCAAAGAGGAATATATGTTGGATATGAATCTCCCTTGATGATTAAATGTATTAAGCCATCAAATAAGGGTAATATTAGCATTACAGACTGTAATTTCAGTGAGTCAGTCTTTCCAACAATTAAGAAAGGGGGGAGAAAATAGCAGCTGGAATATCAGTGAAAGAAATTATCTTGATCCTCAGAAAGAATGTGCACTAAAAGTTTGAAATATAATTTATTTGCAAAATTAAGCAAATTTGATGCTAGAGGCATTACCTGACCCTGATTAAGTTATACCAGCTGTGCTCCAATTAATATTGATGTCCCGGGGGGACAATATCAACTGCGATAGAGGCTAAAGATCGCATGAAGCGTGATAGACCTACTGATTCCAAAGATAAGAATCCTCGAAAAGAAAAAGAGCATATTATAAAATGGCAAGGTCGAGGAAGGATTCTCTAGAAGAGATATAGACATGAGAGAGAAAGAAATCTAGGTACCTAGTAATGATAAGAGATTTCAACTAATTGAGTCATGTCTGGAATGAATGGAATCAAAAGCAAATCGACGTCGATAATATTTTTGCATGCAATGAAGCAGTTGATGATGAGAAATGAGGATCAGAAACCGCAGTACAAAATATGTATTAAAAACGCGTAAACCGATGATTAGCCAATCATGATAAAGGCCGTAAAGGCAAAGATAAGGATTTGGACCAGTAGTCCGTACACTTGAAAGTGTAAAACTGGTGAAACATAAGTGGATCTTTATACGAAATATGAATGAAAGTGATACATGAAAAGATATATTTTCTTGTGATGGACGCAACTATTTTACAGATCCTTTATCAGTCTAAAAATGAGAGAAAGACTTGATTTAGTCCTGAAAGGAAATCAAATTGCAAAAAGCAATTAGAAGGATTAATGATGTTCTCGAGAACACTGGCTATTGGATTGAATTAAAGCAAATATGCTTCATGAGGTATACTCTTACAGTGGATATTATACAATAATCAATATCCCATGTGAATGTATCAAAAGATTATGGATCAATGGAATCTTTGGTTTGGACATAATCAAAACTCTTGAAGAGTTATCGGAAATCGAAATTTGAAAGAAGAAACTTTAGAATGACAAGTTTGTCTTGAAGTTCTCCAAATTGTAAATTAAAGAAAGAGATATTTTCTTAAAGATCCTTGTATGATTTTACATACAAAGTGCTCATACATAGTTGGTCTTGAGGTACCACACTTAAAATGATATTTGAGCAAGTTGTTGATCTCTTTCATGATTGAAAGATGTGCTTTCGTATGATAAGAAAGAAAGCCAACGTGATAGCTTTTACAAGAAGAGCATGAATAACTCGTATGTACAAATATGTACAATATGAATATGTAGAAGATTGTATGTAAAAGAATTTGGCATAAACATCCAAATAGAAAAAGAAAATATCCTCTATGCAAAAGGATGTTATGGACTAGAAATCCATTAACCTGAGAAATTTTGATAAGCATATGAGTGTATTAACCAAGGTTGTGCTTATATCAATTCCCTAAAGATGATATATGATTGGAATGCATCTCTAGAAGAAGATGCTTCCAAAGCGAGAAATATGATGATCTGCGTGGTTGTACTCTTTTTCTTTCTCATGATTTTTATCCCACTGGGTTTTTCCATAACAAGGTTTTAACGAGGCAACAAGAACAAGTAACTGATAGTAACCTAAAAGGAATGTAAATATGAAAGTCTATCACGACTAAAGAGATTATTAAGATCATCAAAAGCAAAGAAAAATATCAAGATGGATCATCTGGGACACTCGATAATTGCAGTGTATGTTGATGATGTAAACATCATTGGAACTTATATAGAGATTTTTCAGATAGTGAAATATCTTTAAAAAGGAGTTTGAGATGAAAGATCTTGGGAAAACAAAATGTGCTTGGGATTGCAAATTGAGCATCTAAAGGATGGAATCCTAATGCATCAAATGATATATACAGAAAAAGTGCTTAAAAGATTTTATATGGATGATGGACATCCCTTGAGTAGCCTTATGGTCGTAATATCAATTGATGTGTTAAAGGACACCTCTCTTCCTCGAGAAGACGATGAAGAACTACTTGGTCCTGAAGTACCATATTTAAGTGCAATTGAGGCATTAATGTACCTTGCGAGTCATACGAGACCTGACATATCGTTTGCCGTAAATTTATTGGCAAGATTTAGCTCATGTCCAACTCAAAGACATTGGAATGGGATTAAGCATATATTTCGTTATCTCAAAGGAACGAAAGATATGAGTTTATTCTTTTCTAACCCATCCAAATGAGATTTGATTAGTTTTGCAGATGTTGGATATTTATCTGATCCCCATAATGCCAGATCACAGACAGGATATGTATTCACATATGGTGGTACATATATTGCTTGGCGTTTTATGAAGCAAACCATTACAGCCACTTATTCTAACCATGCTGAGATTTTAGCTATTTATGAAGCCAGTCGAGAGTGTATATGGTTAAGTCCGTTATTCAAGATATTCGAGAAGATTGTGGTTTATCAAAAGAGAAATAAGCTACAACAATTATGTATGAAGACAATGCTGCTTGCATCGCTCAACTTAAGGAATGATACACCAAAGGAGATAGAACAAAGCACATTCTACCAAAATTCTTCTTTACACATGACTTGCAGAAGAATGGCGATGTTCATGTTCTACAGATCCGCTCAAGCGATAATTTAGCGGATTTATTTACCAAGGCGTTTCCAACTGCTACTTTCAAGAAGTTGGTTCAACTAATTGGATTATGACGTCTCAAGGACCTAGACGGAGGTACATATGAGGGGGAGTAAATGCGCGCTGCACTCTTTTTCCCTTAACTATGGTTTTTCCCACAGAGTTTTTCTAGTAAAGTTTTTAATAAGGCAGCATCTAACGCGCTTTACTACAATATTGTTATAATGGTCATCAGGGGGAGTGTTATGAATTATTAATTAGATGCTCATTATAACTACTATTATATTTATCCCACATCGAAAACTTGTGGTGATGACTAAGTCTTTGTAATACTATATATATCTCTCATTATCCTAGAATAAGACACACCAATTTCCTCTCTCTCGATAACTGTTTCACAACATTTTTCTTTTTTTTCCTACTCTTTCATTCTTCAAAACCGATGATTTGACTCGTAACACATGACTTCCTTTTAAAAATATTTCTTAGTTTTTTTAGCACTTTCTCAAAGTGCTATTAGAAATTAGCATTTTTACTATTGTTTATGGCTATTTTCCCCTCAACAGTACGTCATGCATGTAACTGGATTGGACACGATATTGGAAGGGAGTATAATTAATCGTCTTTTTACTCGCATAAAATAATAAGAGGGAGGTATTTGATTTCGACGGTATATATATATATGGTCTACTACAAGTTTAATACGTTTCAAATGATCAAATTCATGACAAAAAAGGTTCGGTGAGTGAAAAAGAAAGCATTAATCTATTACGAAGGAATATCAACTTTTCTTACCCAATAATAAAAATGTAAGAAAATTAACGAATATTGTTTTTATGTCAATAATTAGCGAATATATAAGTAGGTGATTGATTAACTGTATCAAATATCTAACGCTTGTGATCAGAGCTCATCACGGTCATCGACTTATGCTGTAGAAAAAAAAAAGAAGTTTTGATATTTATTAAATCTAATTGATTGTAGCACATGCATTCCTATTATATACTACTAGAAGAAGATTCACATATACACGCGGATTTGTATATTGAATATATTTTGTAACTCAATCTAAAATATTTGTTATTAAATCTTTAGGAGTTATATGTTAAAACATGCATAACGTTTTTATTTGTAGGAAAAAAAAAACTCAATTGCAACATAATTCAAGATAGAAAATTAAGCATTCGATGAATTTGTTTTACTATTACATAACTTATTTTTTATGGTCCATTTTTTATTAAACTAAAATAAATATAAAATAAAACAATAGATTTATAATATGTGATGAGCTCATATGTATTTATAAATGAAACTGCTCAACTTTAATCTCTTGTAATCGCTTTGCCTTTTTCTAAGGTTTGCATTCGTCTTCTCCAAACTTCGAAGCCATTCACTATATATATTTTTTTTTAAAAAGGACTTTTGAAAGTTGTTATGTATAACGCCTTTAACGGTTCGAATTTTTTTATAGCTCATTCAATTTTTTTTCGATTTCTCATCATTCGTAGATAATATAGCTAGATGCTGAGTGATGAATGTTAAATGTCTTACATAGTTACATGTGCTATCTCCTCTTTGTCGTGTTAACCTATTTTGCTTCTTGTTTCTCACACAAATATTGTAGGTAACTCGACATATGTTAAACTTGCATGCAAAAAAATCTGCGAATGTTTCTCTTGTGGAGCCATTGGATAGAATCTTTAAATAAAATAATTAAATGAATCAACATTTGCAATAATATACATATGTTAGTAAAGAGAAATTGAAAAATTTCACATACATTTGAATTTAGATGGAAGTAGTGATACGTTCATAAAAAAGGCATTGTTTAATAAACAGAGGATTAATCTCTGTTCTTGATGAAGCTCTCTAAACTCTTTTTACTCAAATCATGATTTTGCCTTCTAAATGTCATCGTTTTTTCTTTCTTATTCCAAGTTTCTTTTACAAATATAAAATGTAAAGCATAATAAAAACAAAACTTTAATTTTTGTTAAACAAAACTTTTTTTGCAATGACACTCATCCGCTCATTTCCACTTATTCCAAATGCATAGAGATGAAGAAGGTGATCGAAGCGCCGAGTTTCTTCATTGGTAGATCAAATCTTCATTGGTAGATCAGAATAGTAAGAAATGTAAAAGAGCAGTAAAATGTATACCAAATCAAATGTTGGAACATACATTAAGAAAAAGTGCGAACAAACATACAAAATAATTTTCGTCACGGCCACCATATCAACTAAAACTGTTCTTAAAAAACACTATTGTAGTCGTCTTTTTCCCTCCGGACCTGATCTTTTATTACTGATTTTCCATATTAAAAAAAATACTAAAGGAGATCACATAATTAAAGAGGACGACCATAAACACAAACCCAAATTCTAAGGGTCTGATCGAAATGCTTCCGCCATCTTTTTTACCTTTTCATGAATCAGAGCCAACATTGAGCATCTCATCCTTTTTTGAATCAAATGCTTGACACGCTCAATGGGACCCTGTTTTGAATATTTTACATATTCCTCTACGGTTACCAAACCGTTTACATTCCCTTTCCATCAGTTCCATCTGCAAATATCATTGCCAGATAATACATGCATATCACCTGCATTTGAAATCTTTTTTTTTTTTCATTTGAAATCTTTTACTATGTACCAAAATCTATAAACTCGTTTCATTTGAGTGAATTTAGAGAGGAAATGTTAAATATTTGATTCACTTACTAACAAAGTCTCGAGGAAACTGAATTACATATCTATATCTGTAACAGGGATCTGCAAAGACTCAAAATCTGAACCAAAATAATTGTTTTTGGAGAAGTTAATTAAACATATTTACCCAAATATGTTTCCCTGAGTGTGTCAGTCACACATGCCTAAATGCAATTCTAGTGAATACCAGTGAGAGTCTTCATGCTCAAAATCAGAATAAAAAGATGATGATGATAATGACAAATTTTCAGATTTATGCATGCGTTGCCAATTCCAGCTTATTCCACTGTCTATCCAGAAAATTCCTTCCTCCGATGCCATCTAAACATGAAAATCTAAAAAATATGTGCTCCTTTCAGCTTTTCGATTAGTAGATTCAATTCACTGCAGCTAGATCCGATTCAAAATCTTGCCGTATTTGCCATCACCATCATATCTAGTCTCTTTAAAGCCTAATCTTTCCTAGACTAAGGCTACCTGTTAATTAAATATTTTTTCTGAAATATAGGAAATCAGTTAAATTGTTTTGTATTCAATATTTTGATGCACTTAGGTTTCCGGAACAAATTTATGTTTATATGGATGAGGTTTGAGTTTTTTTTTTCCAAGCTAATATGTCAAAATAATAGGAGCTGATGTGTCAAGTTTGTGAGACTCAACTGAGTCATCTTTCCTAGACTAAGGCTATCTGTTAATTAAATATATTTTCTGAAATATAGGAAAGCAGTTAAATTGTTTTGTATTCAATATTTTGATGCACTTAGGTTTCCGGAACAAATTTATGTTTATATGGATGAGGTTTGAGTTTTTTTTTTTCCAAACTGATGTGTCAAAATAATAAAAGCTGATGTGTCAAGTTTGTGAGACTCAACTGAGTCTTTATATAATAGATTTATATTGTAAAAGTTTTGAGAAATGTCAAATAAAATAAATTATATTCTCTGTTTTTATTTCTCATGTGAAAACAACTCGATTTTGGAGATTCCTTTTGTTACTAATACTGAGGCAACTTTTTTTATTTACTTTTTTTTTAAAAAAGTATAACAAGTATTCATTTGGTTAAATAAGTAAATAACTCTTTATTAGTATAACGAAACTGCCTTTGGTTTGCTTTAATTTGCAAAATGCAGGGCTTTTATATGATATTTACAGGTATTTGACATCTGATGAACTCATCCTGGTTTAAATCAATTCGATTTTCTTATAAACCTAAAGGGTTGTTTAAATCAATGACTAAACAAGCTGAGAATTAATATTGAAATTAAGAAAAGCAAGGTGAGAACTGAGAATTATCTTGAGTAGAGTGCGGTTGCATTCACATACGTATAGAAGGAAAAAGTAGAAAATAGTAATAATGAATGGTTGCTTCATAGCTTGGTATCGAATTAAAAATTAATATAGTTTTAATGGGCCGAGATATTCATATTGTGAGCCTTACGTTGGCCCAATTTTCTATACAATTTGGTAATAAAATGGCCGTTGTACCCAAAACTCAATATGTTTGGAAAGACGATACCATCGATATAAAATTGCTGGAATCTTTGTAAGAAATGTGAACATTTTCACTAATTGTTACCAACAATTTCAAAATGAAATATATTTTAGCAGTATACAAACCATTAGGCTATATACTTTGGTAACTTTAAATTTTTATTTAAATATCAATCAACATATCTTCAACATAAAATTATTTGTTAACTATTGAGTTGGCTTTTTTTTATAGAAGTATTAAATGGATTTCTGATAGTATTAATAATCTGCGGATTATTAATTTATAATTATGATATTTTATTAATGTATAAAAATAATAATTTGGTTGATAAATCAATTCTGGAACAAAAGTTATTAATTTATCGAATTTAATTTATATTTTACTGTATATTAGATTTTATCTCGTGAAATTTATTTTTTAATCTAATTTTATAAATTAATTTATATTTTTATAGATAAAATATTTTTTTTAATAAATGATACAGTTTAATTTTGTGTTTATATAATTTTTTTTTTAATTTCTAATAAATATGATCACGATTATAAAAATATAATTTTAACATGTTCATTCTATTAATCCCAAAAAACTATGAATAGAAAAATATAATTTTATTCTATTTTTCATATTACATAATATATATATATATGTATTTTTAAAATTTTAAAATAATTAATTATGAAAAAGTATATAATAATATATTATTTATTATTTTATCATAATGAGAATATTATTTAAATTTGGATATTAAAAAAAAATACGTTAATATTTTATTTACTATTTTGTAAAAATAATAACAACTGATTTTTATAATTTTGATAATTAGTCTTAACTATATCTAAGAAAATCTAAACTAATTGAATTAAAACTTAAAATTTTTCGAAATTAATTATAAAGATAAATTTAAGATATTATTTTATTAATTTTCAAAAATAAATAAAACAGATAAATAAAATTAAAATTTTTATTTGGCAACAAAAATAGTAAATATTCAGAAGTAAAATAATAGAAAATTATAAAAAAATCTACTTAGATACGAAACATGCTTCTGTTTTAATAGAAGATGAAATACTTTTTTAATATATTTATTAGAATTAATAATGTAGTTTTGGTAGATAGTAAATTGAAAAGTATGATGTAAAAACAAATGATTAGAGATCCTTTACAATATCTTCAATCTGTCTACTAATCTTTCTCCTAACATGGTTATTGTTTGATATTCGTAGTCTATTTCTTATATCAATCAAATTATGCGAATAGATATAGTTTCAAAACTAACCTACAACTAACAATTGACGAAATTCAATCTAAGGCCACTTGACAGTACTATATAATAAACCATACATAACGCTTTACAATAGAAATAGGACATGTAAATCAAAGCAATGGTGTGATTACTTCACATCGCACCAATGTAGTGGAACTTCACGTCTCTTTTGTGTAATCACGTGGTCGAATTAATGGTTAAGCATTTAGCAATTAATCAATATATGAAATAATAATAACTGGACGAATAACAGAACATTAGTGAGCAAACAACATACCCGAAAAAAGGAAGTAAACAACCTATTTTCTTACAAATAATTTTGTTTTTGATTAATAGAATTTTAGACTGAAATTCAGGCTAATTTTCCAAGTTCTATAGAAATTTGGATTTTCTTATCACTGTAGACATTTAAAAGTGGTATAAGATGATTGAAATATCTATGAAAAACTTGAATTTTTCCGACGAATGACATTGAAAATGATTCATTCATACTCTGGACCACAGTTACTTGGTTTATCACCAATAATTTGTTTTAAAACTATTTTAGATATGGGATTTAAGATCCTTTTTTTTCTTTCACCATGGATGTGAGTTATTTTGAATTTTGGCATCTATATGTTGGTGTGAACAATTCGATTATATTTTCTTATCAAAAAGTCATCATGACTTGGTCCAACGCCATTTCACAAGGCTTTAAAAAATGGCTCCTTTGACTCCTTTCACAAGTTGCTCGGCGCAATTAGAGCATGTACATTCACTAGAATAGAATATTATTATTTTGTGGTTTTTAGTTTTTGGAAGAATCTGTGTCAATTTCTAGGTTCCATTAGTAAACTTTATAATGGATTCATCAAAAATTAAAAAAAATTCTGGGAATTAGCATAAATGGTATCAACACAGAGAAAACACCTTCAAACTCGGATCAATAACAAAATCGCAGATAACACAACTTTACAAGCTTCTTTAATTATTCCAAAACGTGAATCATCACTGTAAAACTAACAGCAAGCTAACAAAACAGATCAATTGGCAAATAAATAAGCTGACTTTCGGTTGCAATGCTGACACAGAGAAAAAGGCAATGAAAACTGCGGTTCCATAAGTTGATTTTCTCATTTGAATTAGCTGTAACAAGAACCCAAAGATACTAAACTCAACACCAGAATCTCATAGCATGAATTCTGGAGCGATAGTTAGAAGGAAACAAAATCAAAAGATACTAAACTCAATATCAGAAAACATCTTATAACAGTTCCTCGATTGATTTCGTTCGTTTTCCCCAAAAGTTATAACAGTTTAACAAATTACAAAGGAAGAACAATTTAACAAATTACAAAGGAAGAACGATTATCTTGATGACGGGAATAGATACTCGATGCTCGGATTACAACACCACCGGTAAATTTGACGGAATCTCCGATTGATTGAAAATCGTCGGGGAAGAGAAAGAGAGACCCCCCGTTGCGATGGGATGAAAATGAATTTTGTCCGAGAAAAAAAAAAATTTGTCGCTCAAAATTACACAATATTTTTGCTCCAATCAGGTTCTTCCACGTGGTTAAGAGACGAGGTCTTCAGAGTCTTCGGAATAAACCGGTTCATCCAATATAGCTTTTTTTTTCTTTTTTTTTTAATTGGTTTTGCCTTTGAAACTGGTCCATGAACCTCAGGTAAACCCCTGATGGACATTGTCTTAGTTAGCCACCGAACTAAAACTTCTGTACTTTTTAATTTTATATAAATAGTCTCTGATAATATATATATATATACCAATTTAAACTAATTATATATATATATAACATCGAAACAATTATATTTTAAATTTTTAAATAATTTATATTTCGGTTTGAAGTTGGTTTTGGTTCTTCAAAAAGTACAAAAATACAGACTGAAATGGTTCGATTTAATCCGGTTTTGAAACAAATGTAAACCAAGAAATATATTTGATAACAAATTGTTATCGGTTGCCGAAAAAAAAATTGTTATCGGTACATTCTCCAAATCAAGAACGGGTCTTCCTTCTAACAGTGGCAAGTAAAGTTGACCCAAAATTAAAAAAAACTAATCAAAATGAAGAAACTCCACTAAAAAAAAAAGTCAAAACGTTGACCAACGAAAACATCGAACTAAGTCTTCCTCCACTACATCTCTATATAATAACAAAACCATAGCCCCATCTTTTAACACACACAACACACACGGAAGAACAAAATATGGAGAAACAAATTTCTCTTACGCTATGTCTCTTCTTCTTCATCTTCTCAATCTCATCATCTCTCCATGAAACCGAAGCTCGTAGACACTCATACAACAAACCCGCTTCAATCACGAGGCTAATCTCAAGATCCCTCTTCGACTCAATCTTCATCCACAAGGAAAACAACGCATGCCCTGCAAAAGGTTTCTACACCTACGAAGCATTCGTGGAGGCTACAAGGCGGTTCCCGAGGTTCGCTAGCGTAGGAGCCTTAAGGACAAGGCGGCGCGAAGTGGCTGCGTTTTTGGCTCAGATATCTCACGAGACGACCGGTGGTTGGGCCACGGCACCAGACGGCCCGTACGCGTGGGGACTGTGCTTTAAAGAGGAAGTGAGTCCACAGAGTAATTATTGCGATGCTTCTAATACGGAGTGGCCTTGTTTCCCTGGCAAGTCTTATAAAGGAAGAGGTCCCATTCAACTTTCTTGGTACGTCCATAATCTTAATTACACCATCAATAACCATTCTTTATTTTCTCGACTAACCGGTCATTTGGTTAATTTATGATTAGGAATTATAATTACGGTCAGGCGGGTCGAGCACTGGATTTCGACGGTTTAAGGAACCCAGAAATGGTTGCCAACAACTCTGTTTTAGCTTTCAAGACAGCTCTTTGGTTTTGGATGACCGAACAAACTCCCAAACCGTCGTGCCATGATGTCATGATCGGCCGTTACAGACCGACGAAAGCAGATTTAGCAGCGAACCGGACTGTTGGTTTCGGTTTAACCACCAACATCATAAACGGCGGGTTAGAATGTGGGATTCCAGGAGATGGACGGGTCAGTGACCGGGTCGGGTATTTCCAAAGATATGCTCAGCTGTTTAAAGTCAACACAGGACCTAATTTAGACTGCGAGAATCAAAGACCCTTCTCCTAGAAAACCACTTTGCAACTCTCGAATTGTAATCTATAAACTAAAATCTTTGTATCAATCAAACTGAAGTTTAATCATACTCAATAAAACTCTCCTCAAGCTGAGAGTGAGAGAGATTTAATGTTTTACATTTACTTGTAAGCGTACCGTGACAAGAAGTTGTTTACTTCGTTCGCGGTTTCATATGCGCCTTCTACACACCGGCCTAAGGCTACACCCGCTACGTAATTGCCGGCCAAAATGATCCCTTCGTAGCCCGAAGATGTTAGAGATGATTTAGCTGCGTCAAGGATATCAAAGTGACCAACTAGAAACTGAGGAATGGCTTGAGGCCATACCCTAACTCCTAGTTTAACTGGGTCAGTCGAATTCGGCTTTATCAGCATTTTCCTCAAATCTCTATCAACCGCTTCCACTAGCTCACCTTCTGACTGCAAAATCAAAACCCGGGAATAGAGAGAGGAAAAGATTGGTTATTAGATGTTCTTGTTCTAAGAGAATGTGTTATAAGTGTTTGTTGTTATTTACCTTGGATAGAATCCCCGTGTTGGTAGACCCGCCAATGTAGTTCAATAGCAAAATTCTTCCGGGCGGTGCTCGATTTGGAAAGAGCGAGGAGCTATATATAGTTCCTAAAGAAAGTCCAAACAGCAACATGAAGCTTATATGAACAATCAACATGATAGAACGATTAAAACTACAAGATTTTTACCTAGAGTTTCAACTCCTTGCGTGCGTGGATGCAATTGCCCAAAACCCTTTAGTTCACCTTCTATCAAACATTCTGTACGGATTGCTTCTTTCGGGTACGAGATAGATACTGCAGCAACGGGTGGATAGTAAAGTTTCGAGAGTGCATTCGCTGCAGATTCCTGAGAATTAAACAAAAGGAAACACTTGATATATAAGAACCACATGTGTCTACTCGAATCAACAGTTTAGTGCGAATTTCTGGTTCACAAAGCGAGAAACTTACAGAAAGAGGGCGTAAGAGACCACTTGCAACATGAGATGGCACAGTCATTACAACACTTTTGCTCTGCACGGAAACTACACCATCTGGAGTCTCATAGGTTAAGTTGTATCCTCCGCCGTCCATCTTAGTAATACCCGAGAGCTTCCAGGACAACTTCACTTTGCTACCTAACCTGCCAAATAGCAAAAGACCTCAGAAACACTTGAAAGTGTTTGCCTTTATCCTTTACGATAGAGAGAGACAAGTACCAGAAAGATACCTTGCAGATATTGCTTCTGGCAACATTCTAAGGCCCTTTCTGAAAGAACCAACTGTTTGGCCCTTTGGCTTTGGCAGGCGCCTGAAGTAGCAAGTTAAGTTGTTTTACAAATATATATTAAGAGACAAAAGACCCCAAGCAACTGAAAAGGTTATGTTATGTTACTCACGGGTCTCGTTCTGCCTTGGGAGCATTTTTCCTCTCCTGAATTGCCTTGAAAGTACCACCTATGATGCTTCCACCGTTTTGCTCTAGTTTCCAAACCTTCCCAAATGCTGCTTTCATACTCAATTTTGAAGGATCACCCGCATAAACACCTGAAAGCATTAGTTTTAAGCATCAAGGATTCGCTAGAAGAACAAATTCCTTTCCCACCGTAAACAGGATTGGTGTAGAGATATTCGTTTATTACTCTAATAATATGAAAACAGAAAGAACACTACCAGATAATGGCACAAGGCTTTCCATCAAATAAATGGTTAATCAGAAGAATTATTTGTCACTCTACCTGAACAAAATGGCTCAATCAGGCGCTCAAAAACCTCATCACCTAGGTTACGCCGTACAAACTCCTCCACCGACTCTTCACGACCCTGTCACCTTTCAAACTCTAAGAACATGAGAAAATTCTATCCACGTAACTTTTGCGGAATTTTTTTTATATCTACTTGTGATCAGAGTACACACTGGAGGTGGTGGTCGAATGCCAATAGCACCAAGACCAGCCCTGATCTTCCCACCAATGCTCATCAAATCGAAGAACGGTAAGTCAGTTGGCTTTGATGGAACCGGCCTCAGTTTCCCATTCCACAACACAAACCTTGGCGCATTAGGATCTCCCAACACCAAGTCATCCTTCAAACCACTATCAACCTGGACTAACCATAAACATAGAAGACTTGAATTCAGGAATCAAAGACATTACTCACAACTCTTCCAATAAACAGAGCCAAACGCTTAACATTCTCATATTAATTATACAACATGCAGGCAATTCAATACCATTGTTCCCAACTTTCAGAATCATGTGTAAAGCCTTACATGTGAAGCCAAATTTATTTGGGTTGTTGTTCATGAGCAAAGTCAATGGTCGAAGAAGAGACGGGATTCAAGAACTTACCACCATGGTGAGCATAGGATCAGACGGCTGAAAACTATTGGGACCTTCTTCCCAGAGAAAACCATTCTCTTCACGAGTGATGATGTTTCCTCCAACACGGTCCTTAGCCTCGGTCACAATCAGATTCGGTGCAGCATCAGGGTGCTTCGTAGCGAGAGCCTGCGCAATGCAGAGACCACTAATACCTCCGCCGACAATCACACAATCCGCCGTGATGGTGGTGCCTCCGCCTTCAGTTTTTGAAGATCCGACGGTGGGACCACCGGCTACTGAACAACGGAGTTTGAGAGGCTTATAGAAATGTATTCGACGATTCGGCTTCGAAAATGATGGAAGAAGCGACTGCGCCGCCGGACGGAGAAGAGATATGTCCATGGAAATCGCGACGAGCGAGAGAGAATTCGCAATTTTGTCAGCTCTTGCGTTTCCAGATTGGGCTATCTTCAGAAAATGAAGAAGACGAGAGGAATATTCACCTGCATACACTCACACCATAGTAAGTGTGTAGAACCAGACAATTTATTTGATTTGCGTTTACAGTTGGGTTTGACCCAAATACAGAAAACAATAACTAATAAGTTTTTTTTAGTTCGGCCCAAATATGAAGTTAGATCAAATATAGGCCCAGTAGACCTTTTAAAAATTAATACGAAAACTTTAATATCAAAAGATCGATTTTTCAGAACTATTTATTTTCATGTATCTTCCTCGGAAATTAGATATGTAATAATTTGATTCACAGGATACTAACTTTGTAACTTAGATTTAATATAACTGAAATTGTTTAGACGTTAAAAATATATATTTCTTCTGTAATTTTTCCTGTAATAATAATGTTTTAGACTTTACTAATTGTAATTTATAAACTAGATTTTAAATCTACTGAGGATAATTTTTTTGTAAATTATATTTTATAATATATAGAATATAAAATAAAAGAACTAAGTTAAATTTTATTGATTCAAAAATGTTTAATTTATAAGTTTAATAAATGTTTAAGTTCAATAAACGTTTGGTAACATATTTAATACATCTTTAGCTACAGGTTTAATTTTTTTTTCAGTAAAGGATATTTAGAAACAGATTCTAAAAATGTTTCTGTTAAATAACTGTATAGATCATAAATAACCTTGGTCGTGTGTTAATAAAATAATTAAAATATTCGTTAAGAAATGATTTTATCTTCACGAACTTTCAAAAAATACAAGCAAACAAACACGTGTTGAAAAATCATTTTTGTTGTTAAGGATTCATCTTAGTAAAGTTTTTAATTAATTATCCGGTCCAATATATTATTTATACAGATATTAACTTTATATCTTATCATATTTGGCAAAATTATACCTATACGATACGATACCTTCTACCATTTTTATCTTTTACATATCTCTATATTATTAATTTGAATGAGTATTTTTAAAAATGAATTTAAATGTGTAAATTATTACATCATATACCATTATAAATAATTAAATATAATTAATAGAAAATAATATAATTATCTTTTAAAATTATATAAGAAAATTTGGAATTATATATTTTCCATTAAGTGTTTATTTTTAATTAGTTTTTTATTTATTATTACATATTTGAAAATAATAGCAATATATATATATATATATTTAAATAAAAATCTATTCAAATTTTACAATATTTTTTATGAAATTTTATTATATTTTATTTGAATAGATATCCAGCCAAATAAAAGTTGAAAATTATTTTTGATTTAATTTTTGTAAGAGTTCTTGGACTGGCCATGAAAACTAGAATCATTAAATAATACATATTAAGTTATGTGTTCAAAATTATATATTTTCCGGATTAGTTATAACAAAAATTTTATTCAATTTAAAATAGATTAGGTAAACAGATTAGTTTGGTTTGACATCTCTATCTATGATTAGTAGCTAAATATATTATAAAAAAAAATTAATTTTTAAAAAAAATTATTTAAAAAAAAACATATGCAATATTGTTTTTTTAAAATAAAATATTTTTAAAAAAAATATTCTGCGTAGCGAGTATTTGACAAAACTTTAACAAAGAGCGTAGCGAATATTTGACAAAACTTTAATAAAGACATTATACATTGTATATGTAACTTTTTTTAATAATTAAAATTTGTATTCAACTCTATGTATATGTTAGATTGTGTTCTTTGCAGCTTTTTCATATGATTTTTCAAAAAAGAAAGTGCAGACGGGTTAAAATATGGATTGCTCTACCTCTATTTAGGGAACTAAAAAAAAATTAACTACAATGCGGTCTGCATAAACTTTATTCTTAAAATCAGAACAAAACAGGTTACGTTTCAATCCATTGTTTTTTTGTAAAGAAAATAATAGTTTTGATTTCCATTTGCATTTCTTTGACTTTTGCCCATTCACGTTTTAAACTCTTACGTATCGAAGTTTTTGTATTAGAAACAAAGTAGACCACATTGGTTTGTTCCTGCTTCATAATTTTTCTATTTTTTTTCAAAAGACTTATTTTCATATGCTTTAACCTTCTTTTTCAATGTATTTTAGATTTAATAAACCAGCATTTTTATATATTTTTACCTTTGATTAATATCTAATAACTTTTTTGTTGACAAATTCTACCATTACCATTTAAACTTTATATCTATTTAGGATTGATGACTTTATAAAGTTACACCAGAGTAGTAAACCAGTGGCTTGAAATCAATAATTAAGTACATTACATGCTCTTATCGTAGAATAAATTGGATAGACTCGGTGTTAGAGCTTAGATATCTTAGAAATATAGTATTGTCATATTTCATTTTCCTTAATATATCAGATTTTGAAGCTTTTACGAATACTTTTAGGGTGTATATTTATTCATTCACAAACTTAATGGAAATAAAAAACTCCATATATAAAATTGTCAGTCGTTTGTCTCTCTTTTAAGGTCTAAAAGTTCGTCCAGTTTTAACTAAATTCATACCATTATTAAGAACTTCAAAATATCTACTTGTTTACTTCTCACATTTGTTTAAAGTCAACTTTGCTACGATAATCTCTCCAGTCGACAAAAAGTTGAATTTGTTTCCTCCTCTATTTTTTATCATAATTATTTTGCTATTATTACTTTGATTATTGTTAAAGTTATGATAAAACCCATAAACATTCATTTAAAAGAAGGGAAAATTATATATCCCGATCGAGTTATTATGACCACTTAGTTAATCTAAGCAACGTCGTTAGAGTAACACCACATACTTAAATAAAATAAAGACATGACTAGTGCATGTGTTTAAGCTGTCCCTAATTATTCAAGGCCCTAGAGATTGTCTTTGTGTCGTGACATTGTCCACTCATCTTTCTGATTAAATTATTTAACAAAAAGAAGACACTATTTTAAGGAGAAAAAAAAACATTTTATAGCGATATAATTATTTTCATTTTCCTCATTTCATTATACATATCGAGGTTTCTAGAGATAAACGGGTAGGATTAAAGCAATTTATGTCTGATCAAACTTATTAATGTTAATCTTTCCAATCAAATGGGTTGTCATCCTTACATCAACAAAAAGGAAAATAATTATTAACTTAAACTCGATTTTTAATTTAGATTTCAAAGACATAATGAGCTTGCATTTTAAATTTCCCCTTTCTCTTGATGTTTTGAAATTCTTTTAGAATCTTTTGTGACCTTAAATGATTTTTTGTTACTTTGTGTCGTGTTCACTTGTATCCCATCAAACATCTATTCCTAGTTAGAGTGAAATAAATGGATCTATTCATAATTATGCACAAAACCTTCATCATAAGCATATTTCGTTGTCGACGACGAATTCTAAAATTTAGTTAAATTATTGGTTTAGGCAATGATGATTACCACTTACATAAGTGTGGAGTTTTGACATGCTTCTATCATTTTATAAAAATACATTAATTAAAAAACTCTAAATTCTAAACATTTATTTTAATTCTTTTAGATAGAGTATACTGAATAAAGTTTATAACCAAAAAAAAAAGAATAAAGTTGGCCATTTTTTTTTTGTTAACTCGTGGGAGTTCCAAACTTTCAGCTTTCAACCTCTTCGGGTATATAGAGTCAGATTTTAGATATTTCAATTTCAAAAATAATCATTTGTTTGAAAAAAAAAAAAGATTGAATTCAAGACACAAAGAAACCAGTCTCCTAGACCACCACCATTTTGGTGTAAACGTACAATATAATTTTCGTGGAGCAATCGCCCAAATGTACTTCAAACAATTAATCTTATCTTTTTCTCTATCTTTTCTTGTTGGTGAAAACAACGAATCCAATCGCTATATTACTCTTCCAATAATTAAATTATTAAAGAAAAACGAGAAAAAAACATTAGAAACTATGGAAGAAACATGCATCTTGGGAAATGCATGAATCGAACAAAAACATCAAACAAGAAACTTCACTGCCACTTGCCAGCAAATGCCACATCAGCACGAACCCAACCGTGTGGACAGCGATGCACAACCAATGCGTTCCCTGAAGATCCTGATCAAGTAAGGTTGTGAATAATTCATCTCGTTTTAAAAATAATAATACAACAATATAATGATATATGAAGTTGATTGACCATATCGAATCCAAATATTTAATGACGTTTTCAGTAGACAGTTCACAGCGAATAATAGTTATATGACATTAAATTAATATTCATATCGATAGAATATATAATTAACAAACATTAGTGTTTTTTCGTTGCTTGTATTAAAATATGTTTGTGAACTGTTTATTTTTTCCGGTGTACGATTAATTGTAGAAGTGTATAATCATATGTGTCGTAGTCGAAATGACATGACACTATGACAGGTTTGGAAAATAAAATTATAACGAGACCAATTTAGTAATGTATATTTTAAAATGTCACCGTCTGGAGTCGACGACATGTTACACGAGAAACTTGGACGTGTGCATTGACACGTTTCTTGTCCTGCCTGGACTCAGCCCTGACCCCCAAATTTATACGATGACATTAAATTGTTTTGACAAATTAAATTGCAAAAATATACAGCCACCGACGTACAGATAGGCATACTTTTTTCGTTTCTATATTTGTAAATTTATTGCAAAAATCTATTATATAATAAGAGAGTTTTATTTTCATCTAGGATATCCACATTAGCATAGAAAAAAAATTAATGACTTAATTAATTTACATATTTGAAAATAATATTATTTCATTTAATAATAAAAGAAAAACATTAATACTAAGATTAATGATTTAATTAATTCACACATTGTTTATAATTATTATTTTTATTATGAAGAAGAAGAGTAAAAATTGGAAAAAAACAATAAAATAAAAAGACATAGTTAAAGAAAAAGACGATAATCAAAATGAAAATCATAAACGATGAAAAAGAATAAAAACAATAAAAAAACAAAATATAAAAGAAAACATATAGATAAAAACAAAATATAAAAGAAAACAAGTAGATAAAAACAAAATAAAAGAAGAAAAATACATACACAAAATAAGTAAAAATAAAAGACGAAACAAAATTAGAAAAAGAAGATGAACAAAAACCAAAAGAACAAAAAAAGAAAAGGAAGTTAAACAGTTTTAAATATTTAAGCTGTTGACAAAAAAATGAAAAAAATAGAAGTCAAAGAAGATGAAGAGGAAGATGAAGAAAAAAAAAGATAAAAAAGAAAATGAAGAGCACAAAACTACGAGGATAAAAGTGTTAGAAGATAAGAAAGAAGATAAAAATGAAAATAACAAATTATGATAATATGAAGATAGAAAATAAATCTAATAAAATCAAGAACAATAAGAAACAAATATGATGAATTAACTGTTTAAAAATAAATTTCCGCACAACGCACGGATTATGAATCTAGTTTATATTAAAATAAAAGAGACAGAAAGATAAACGTATTTCTTCTATATTTATATAGCTATACAATAAACTCAACTTTGGTTACTTGGTGTTGAAAAGTATTTTTTTCTAGAATAAATAATTGTCAACTACATGAACTATTGTCCATCACATAAGTATATATTCCAATTTTAAAATATGTAATTAAATTAAATATTGTAATTGTATGATAATATATACTAACTAACATAAGTTATGTTGCCAAGATCATAATTATCAAATAATAAAAAATTTAACCTTAATCTCTAACGAGTTTTATATCTAATTCCAACTAAATCAGAATTAACTTCATTTAAATCTAACCTAATTTCAACCTGATCTTATACAAGTTAATTTATAACCTCACCCAAAATTAAGAATTTAGAATTCAAATTAAGTAAGATATAAAGCAAATTAATCCTAATTTAGTCAGATTTCGACGGATCTCATCAAAGATTAAAGAAAAATAATAATTTGATGGTTATGGTGTTGGCAACATAACTTATGTTAATTGGTGCATTACCATGTCATTATAATACTTTATATAATTATAAATATATTTTTCAAGTTGAGATATTTAATCATATGATGAATAAGGTGAATAGCATATATATGATGATATTAAATAGTTAAATGAAATAACACTACAAGAAAGAGGGGCTTTTCCGTCGAATTATTTACGACGATTTGTAGTCGTCGTAAATTTACGACGACATTACGTCGTATTTACGACGATCAAAAATTTCGTCGTAAATTCGACGTAAAAAATAACCCTCGTAAAATCGTCGTAATGTTACGACGATTTTACGACGAATAAAGAACGAATTTTATTTCGTCGTAATCTTGTCGTAAAATTTACATCGATAATACGACGAATTGTTCTCTATCTAGTAATTGACGTAAAATCGATGTAAATGTTATGTAAATTTTATTTCGACGTAAATTTGATGTAAATATGCAATGGTAATATGTTGGTAACCAAACAAAAAATTCTATATATACCCTCTCATTATTCCATCATCCCAAAAAAACATATAAAGACACAAATTTTTTGAGTCTTTGAATGTTTAAGTAAAATTTTTGGTAGTTGAAATTTCTATCAAATTTCAGAAACAAAAAGTCAAATATTTGTTTTTGAAATGTTTATATACGATCTACGAAAGTGGATGTATACGCCCAAAAATGGTGATGGGTCGTTGACTGAAGACTTCAAAAACGGATTGGAAATATTCATGTACCAAGCCGGCCTTCTGGAAACTGTAATTGAAAGCGGCAAAATGTATTGTCCTTGTGTGAAATGCAAAAATAGGAAACATATTCTTATTGACACTGTCTGGCAGCATTTATTGAATAGAGGGTTCATGCCCCAATACTTTATTTGGTATCAGCATGGAGAGGGATATGGTCAAAGTAGTGGTCAGATGGCTGCACGGAGTAGTAGTAATCATCAAGAACATGTGGATTTTGAAGCGTCCAATGATTATCAAAGTAGTCAAGTTCAGGGTGAAGATCATGATAGGATGCATGAAATGATTACTGATGCATTTCATGAAACACATGCTGATACTGTTGAGCAGCCCAATGCAGATGCGAAACGCTTTTATGATATGTTAAACGCAGCAAAACAGCCTCTGTACGAGGGATGTAGGGAAGGTTTATCAAAATTATCATTGGCAGCTCGGATGATAACAATAAAAACAGATCACAATCTATCTGAAGTTTGCATGAACGATTGGGCAGATCTTATTAAAGAGTATTTGCCAGATGATAATTTGGCTGCTGAAACGTATTATGAAATTCAGAAGCTGGTTTTTAGTCTTGGATTGCCTTCTGAAATGATTGATGTTTGTGTTGATAATTGTATGCTTTTTTGGAGAGATGATGAGAAGCTTGAAGAATGTCGTTTCTGCCAAAAGCCAAGATATAGACCGCAAATTGCTGGGCGTAAGAAGATTCCTTACCAACGAATGTGGTATCTTCCTATCACTGATAGGTTAAAAAGACTATATCAATCCGAACGGACAGCTGCGTCGATGAGATGGCATGCGGAACATTCACAAACAGATGGCAAAATGACTCACCCGTCTGACGGGAAATCTTGGACACAGTTTAACACCGTACATCCAGACTTTGCTAGGTCTAAGCGAAATGTTTATCTTGGTCTTTGCACTGACGGGTTTAGTCCATTTGGTATGTCTGGTAGGCAATATTCATTATGGCCTGTGATTCTTACGCCATATAACCTTCCTCCAGATATGTGCATAGAAAGAGAGTTTTTGTTTCTAAGTATATTAGTCTCTGGTCCAAATCACCCGAAGCGGGCCCTTGATGTTTTTTTGCAACCACTCATACATGAGTTAAACCAGTTGTGGCATGTTGGAGTACGAACATATGACTGTTCGAGTGGTAAAAATTTTACGATGCGAGCGGTGCTTATGTGGACAATAAGCGATTTCCGGCATACAGAATGCTATCAGGTTGGACAACGCATGGGAGGTTATCATGTCCTTATTGTCTTCATAGGACTGATGCATTTCAGCTTAAACATGGTAGGAAAACCTGTTGGTTTGATTCCCACCGTCGGTTTTTACCACCAAACCATCAATATAGAAGAAATAGGCGTTTGTTTATAAAGAACAAATTGGTTCGTCTCCCTCCACCAGTGTACCTAACTGGAGTAGAGCTTGAAGCGCAAATAGATCATTGGGGTGGACTTGAAACGGTCCCCCTTGGAGGAAATTGGCACACTCCTGCGAATATGCCTGATGGATATGGGGTTCATCATAATTGGCACAAGAAAAGTATATTTTGGGATCTGCCTTACTGGAAAGATCATTTGCTTAGACATAATCTTGATGTTATGCACATTGAGAAGAATTTTTTCGATAACATCATGCATACTGTTTTGAACGTCCAAGGAAGAACCAAAGACAGCGTTAAATCACGGATGGACTTACCCGATATATGTAACAGAATTGAGTTGCATATGGTGAGTAATGGGAAAGCACCTGTTCCTGTATTTCGGTTGGGTGCTGAACAAAAAACAGCATTGTTTAATTGGGTATCATCAGCCGTGAAATTTCCTGATGGATATGTATCTAATCTGGCTAAATCTGTGGATAAAGGACAAAAGTTTTCAGGGATGAAAAGTCATGATTGTCATGTGTTTATGCAACGGTTACTTTCTTTTGCGTTTGCTGAACTCCTACCAGGACATGTCCATGAGGCACTAGGAGGCATTGGAGCTTTCTTCCGTGATCTAAGTACAAAGACATTATCAGAAGATGTAGTTGCACAACTGTCTACAAATATTCCAATATTGTTGTGCAATTTGGAGAAAATATTCCCACCTGCTTTCTTCGATGTTATGGAACATTTACCTATACACCTCCCTCATGAAGCAGAGTTGGGAGGACCTGTTCAGTTTAGGTGAATGTATCCGTTTGAACGATTTATGAAGCATTTGAAGGGTAAGGCCAAAAAATTAGCAAAAGTTGAAGGGTCTATCGTGGCGGGAAGTCTGACAGAAGAGACTTCTCATTTCACGTCTTATTACTTTGCTCCAAAGGTTCGTACACGCAAACGGGCTCCAAGACGTTACGACGATGGGGGTGTAGGACAAAGTTACGCAGTAGAAGGTGTGCCTGATATATTCTCACCAATTGGACGTCTAAGTGGGAAACTAAAAGAAGCTTGTTGGTCAAACGAACAAGACTACCACAACGCACATACATATATACTTCTGAATTGCGAGGAATTGGCACCTTACGAGAGGTACATAATTATAACCATGTATGATTAAAATTTGATTGAACATACGAAATGTCCTTAACAATGTTTTAAAATTTCAACACTTTTGTCAGTCAAGTCCGAGAATGCATTGACGGTGTTTCAGAAGATGAAATTAACAAGCGAAAAGACCAACATTATGCATTGTGGTTAAAAGGTCAAGTCGAGCATGATGACATGACATATGCAGTATGGTTTCATGAGTTGCTCCTAGGTCCTATTTCGAAGATAACTACTGCAGCTATGTATTTCACACGTGGCTATGTTTTTCATACTTATAGTCATGGCACTCAACGGGCAACTACAAACTATGGAGTTTGTGTACGAGGTGAAGTAGACTTTTATGGGATCATCAAAGAGATAATTGAAGTGGAATACCCCGGATTAGTCAGAATGAAAACTGTTCTATTCAAATGTGATTGGTTTGATCCTACGGTAGGTCGTGGAGTGCGAATTAACAAATTTGGAGTGGTAGATGTAAACGCATCTCGGCGATACAATAAGTTCGAGCCATTTATACTTGCATCTCAAGCAGAACAAGTCACCTTTGTTCCATATCCTCGAGTTCGGAATACGGGAACTTCATGGCTGGCGGTTGTCAAAGTTGCTCCAAGGGGTATAATTGATGGTGTAGATCTCCCGCCAATGCAACAAGATGATTGTGTCGACATTACAGAACCGGATGTTGAAGAAAATGTTCTTTTAATTGATCCACGTAATCGACAAGTTGAAGATCTACATGGGGACGAAACTGAAGAAGGTGCTGACGAATTTCAAACAAGCAGTGATGATGATGACAATGATGATGACGACACCGAGGAAAATGTTGATGAAGACTAATTAAATATTTTGACATTTAATTGCATGCTTTGAACGTTTCAATGTAACATTTGTCAAATTTAAATTTTTGAAAAATTAAAGCCAATTAATGAAGACTAATTAAATGTTGATGAAAATTTGTTTAAGTGTTGACTTGGACATATGTTGACTATTACGACGAATTTACGATGATTATTTAGAAATCGTCGTAAATTCGTCGTAATATGCAAACCCTAATCCCTATAGGGTTTAGCTTTCCCAACTTACAGAATGGTTTTTGGGTTCATTTTCCTAAGTAAACTGATGTATTATATAAGAGTATGTAGTATAAGGTTCAGGAACTTGTAGAAGTATGGTTTTTATTACGACAAATTTACGACGAATGGGAGTGATCGTCGTAAATTCGTCGTAATATACCATCGAAAATACGACGAAATGTAATCCCTAAATCTTATAATCAATCTTTTATGGGGTTCAGGGGGATTTTGATGAGGAGAATGAAATGGCTTACCATCTCATAAGGTAAAACAACTTTCTAAACAAAAAAAAAAAAATTCAAAATTTGACATATATGTGTTTATCAAGTAATCTTAAGGTGTTATATACATTTACACAAGATGTATGGATTTATCTTACATCTTACTAAATTCTTCATTAAGTTATGTAAACATGCTAGAAAGTTATACAGACCACATTTATCATGAATAGACATGCTTGTATGTCCTTATGGATGTTTCAACTTTTGAATTTCATCAGTTTTGGTATAATTCGTCGTAAATTCGTCGTAATGTTACGACGAATTTACGACGATTAGTGGATACACAGCCGTCTTAATTTTTTTGATTTATACGAGTCGTCGTAAAATCGTCGTAATTTTACGACGATTTTACGACGACTAGCACGGATCGTCGTAAAATCGTCGTAACATTACGACGATTTTACGACGAATAGCACGTATCGTCGTAAACTCGTCGCAAAGCCCAGATACAGCCACGTGTGTTTGTCTTACTCGCTTTGTTGTACGGTGGGATCTTTGCGACGAATTTACGACGGATTTGTCGTAAATTTCTCGTAATATTTACGTCGAATTTACGACGAATATAAATTCTATATATAGGACCTCACCTCTTCCTCATTTCGTCGCTTATCTCTCCTTCCTCTCTCTCTGCTTCCTCCTTCCCACCTCCTCCTTTTGACGAAAAAAAAAGGTAAATAATTTTTTTTTAATTACTTAAAATTATAATAATTTTAGATAGTTTAGAAATTCAAACGGTAGGTCGGGAATTAGTTTAGGCTCGGAATTTGTTAGATTTAGGATCGTAATTAAAAATTAATTGTAATTAATTTGAAAAATAAATTTTTTTCGGTTTTGCAGACGATGACTCGACGGAGGATGCATTACATCAATTTCATGGCGGATGGACATTCTTCCCGGGCGTCTGCCTCGGAAAACACCGGGACCGATGTCCTTTCATCTTCCGGAGCCTCCCAGGTTCCGAATACCGCGGAGCCGTCTCCACCACCGCCTCCACCACCACCTCCACCGCCGGCTGTCGAACCGGTACCCGCCCCGGCTGCCGAACCGGTACCCGCCCCTCCTCATCCGTATGCCCAGTTTACGGTTGAGGATTTACTAGTCTTACCGGGACGGGGGGCTTTACGACGTCTGGTTCCCGGAAGAGCGGAACCAGGCTCTTATTGGTAAGTAAATTTTTTGTTTTTTATAGTTTTTAAATTAACGCTTTAATTTACTTAAATATTAATGTAATAATTTTTTTTTTGGTTTCATAGGTTTACTTTGGATAATTGTGTCGGGCGGAGCGTTTCCGACACAATTAAGAGTCATTTCGTGGAGCCGCACGTCAATTGGAGCAAGGTGTCGCAAGAGACGTGCGACACGTGGTACAAGTGCTTCGCGGTAATATTTTTAAAATCTTATTTATATCATTTTAAATTGTTTTAAATTTAATTAATCTTACTTTTATATTGTTTATCTAATTTTTTGTTTTCTTTTGCAGCAACGGTGGAACTGGGACATCGGGATCAACAAGACCGTCCGCGAAGCTTTCGAGGAAAAGGCGAAGAAACGCCTAGTCAACACCGTTTCCGATTGGAAGCGGAAATGGGAGACCGACGGCGACGACGCAAAGCCGAGCTCCATGTCCACTTGGTGTTGGAACGGGTTGAAGGCGTATTGGGTGGACCCGCATGCCCAAACCACCGCTGCTAAGTGTTCGGCCGTCCGAAACCGGGTCGATCCGGTGACTGGTGAGAAGTTAGTGACCCCGCACACTTCTGGCCAAATATCTTTTGCGGGAAGACGTCTCATGATGGTAAGTAATTAAATATAAATTATTTCATTATTATTTTAATTTTATTTATTGCTAGAATTAATTAAATATTTTTGACTAATAATGTTTATTAATTGGTAGGCCGAGGAGAACGGAGGAGAACTACCTCCAATGACGAAGCTCTTCGAGACCACTCACCGGAAGAAGGACGGGAGCTTTGTCGACGCTCGGTCCGAGGAGATCTACAATGCCGCTATGCAACGGATCGCCGAGCGGGAGATCCAGGCCACACCTGACGGTACTATCCAAGTACCGTTGACTGTCGCTGAGCAAGACCAGATTTTCAAAGAGGTATGATATCTATTTCAATTTTTTAAAAATTTATTATATTTATAATTACTTAATAAATCATTAACGTTTTTATTTTCCATTTGTAGGTTGCTCCGAAGAAGAAGGGCCGAACCTTAGGGATGGGCTCTATTAGAGACTGTCCTGCCGCCATGGCTTCCGGATTCCGCTCGCAGGATCCGCAGCTTCGCCAGGAGCTTGCTACGGCCAATGTTGAGATCACCAGTCTCAGGCATGAGCAAGTGGCCTAGAAGCAGGAGCTCACCGAGATACATGATCTCTTCGACATCATTGCGGAAGCAGTTCCGCAGTTGGCCACCGCAATCCGAGCGAGGCAACAGCGAGCACGGAGGGTTTTTGAGACCGGTGGTAATTCCGGTACTGGACCATCGGACCACCAGACGCAGGGCGGTCAGTCTTCGGCTCCGGTCTCAGCAGCGACGGGCGGTCAGACTTCGGCTCCGGTAGTGCAGACGGGAAACGTCGGCCTAGCAGCGACGGGCGGCCAAGACGGAGAGCCTCCTCGTGACGTCGATCTCAACCTCGACGATTACGACATCATTGTATAGATTAGGTTTTTTTGTAAAAAATAATTTGTATAAATTTTTTTTATTTATAAATTATTTTTGAATTTAAATTGAAATTTAAATTCAAATTTTTTCTATTTTTAATTTTTTGATTATTTTAAAAATTCATTAATTAAATTATAATCGAATTAAGTAATTAATTATAAATCGACGTAAATTCGTCGTAAATTTACGTCGATTTAACGACGAATTTACGACGAATAAGTTTACGTCGGCTTTACGTCGAAAATTTACGACGATTTAACATCGACAATTAAAAATTTAGTTTCCCTTAATTGAAATTGTTCGTCTCCTAATCGTTGTTAAATCGATGTAATTTTACATCGATTTTACGTCGTTTTTATGATGGAATTTTTTCGTTGTACATCCGTTGGAAAATTTACGACGCATTTACGACAAATAGTTCCCGACGATTTTACGACGATTTTCCGGAGTTGGTAATTTTACGACGATTTTACGACGATTTTAGTTTTACGACGATCGTTTTACGACGATTTTTAATTCATCGTTAATTCGACGTAAATGCTCTTTTACATCGATTTTACGTCGATATCTGCCGACGTAAAAGCCGATCTTTCTTGTAGTGTAAAATCTGATCGATTGACATAGCAGTGAATTAGCAACTTTAAACATTCAGTTTTATATAATAAATTTTTATCATACATTATACATAATATATATATATATATGTGTGTGTTGATAAATAATTATTCTGCAGCATACATCTAATACTAATTACCAATTGTATTTTAATTTGAAAATAGTTACAGCTAATATTCTACAGCTACAACGAATGCGTTTACAACCAAAATTTTACAGGAATAAATTTACAGCTGTAATTCAAGCAATCACCCACTAAATCTGTAGTACAAAATTTGCAAATAAAAACATCACAAAAATTATCAGCCTTTGATATTGATCAGGGGTATATTTTAATTTTAATTTTTAAAGCCATTCATTTAAATTACTTATAAATATCGGAATGTAAACAAAGGAGATTGATACAAATAGGAAGATAGATGTTTGATACAATGAAAAAAAGTTATATAGTTTATCAATTTGTTCTCTTGATTGAATATCTCTCATGAGCGTTTTGAAATCTGATTTGAGGCAGCTATTTGTTAAGCCTTGGGTCTTAGCTTGATGGAGAGTTTCCCGCTAACACTTCTGCGGCTAAAAGGGAGGTCACAAAAAGTTCAGCCATGTGGCCTTGAAAATTTATTTGACGCGATGGATAATTGAGGCGTCGACTCTTTCCCATAAATCAAGATGTAAACACCAGACTCACTTAGCGGATTGCGTTGACTGATTCTATGCAGCATGGAAAATATATTAAAAACTACAGGGATAGAATGGATAATCCAAAATCCATTGCATCGAATCATTGTGTGAAATATAAATTCATGGCACAAGTTTTTCTATCACAATTTAAGTTTACCATTCGAGTTTCGCTATAACCATACCACGAGAACCCAAGAATTTCACTCTTAGTGCAGTTTTTTAGTTTACAACTCATTATTAATATTAAGTTATATTACAATGAAAAGCTAAAAAAAAAGAGTGAAAAAATTTTCTTTGAGAAAAGAAGGGACTATTTTCTTTTTTTAATTTTTATAGTCGTAGTAAAATTAAAAATGGTCTTAAGATTTAATCAACAACGATGACAAAAATAGGTAGTCTCTAAATGTGTTTTTTATACAATATAATAATAATTTTGAAAATAGTATGCAAGTTTTTGGCCAAAAAGTTGAATAGCTCCGAAGTGCGTTGGATAGTTTCAGACGTTTTAGTTATGTCCAAAACTAAAAAGATAATTACATATGTTCTTCCTTTAATAATATTTCTTGTAACACTTGCAAAAAAATCTTCTTATTATTGGTCCAAGATCCAAATCGGGTCCTGTGGGATCGACCCGAGTCCGGATCCGCAAGAATCTGTCACGTGAAAGCCAACTTAGGTATGTACGGTCGGAAAATGACGTAGGATCCCGATTGAGTTGGCTGATCTGGATTAAACTGAGCTCGTCACATCGGACACGTAAGCTTGGTATTCATTTTCTTCTTTTAAACTTGGAATTTTCAATTAACAGTTCTGAATCATTTACAAATATGTAACAAAATAATAATAATACTAAAAGATAGAATATCGGTGTCACTGCTCAGCTTTCTTTTAATCATTGAATTTGAAACCGTTATGGCAGAATCTTCCGGCGCGGGTGATTTTGTTCTTTTGGGCCTACCAAAATTCTTACACTTTGCTTAATAGCAGTTAGAAAAACGATATTTACCAACCATTTTCTCCATGTTAATATTTAACAGAATACGTTTTTTATTAAATGCAAGTACAAAGGTAAATTATTTGACAAGAAAGTTAATGTAGATACCTATGCTAGAGTTTTGATATGTGGCAATGGCGGGGTTAGAGATATTTTTACCGATATTAATATATAATATTTTAAAAAACAAAATACGAATCATAAATATAAAATCTAGATATAGTGGAGTCAATAAACCAAAACTTCAAAAATTATAGATATGAAACCTACATACAATAAAGGTCAACTAACCAAAATTTACAAATTATGTTACTAATTCTTTCAAATTCTTACATACAATTTTTTAAAAAACTTTTTTAAGAGGTTTGAAGTTATGACACTCTATTGGTGTACATGATCCACCATTAATCTGTGGTTTAGTCAGAAATTTATTTTTACTGGAATCATAACATGATACAATATTATTAAAGTGTAATAGTATAAAAAAATACTTTAACAAATGTAAAAAGAAATAGATTTTTTTCAAATTATATTGTTTTCATCATAACAAAAATATATAAAAAAAAATTAAAGTGTACTAATAATAAGAGAACAAACGGATTGGAATATATAAAGAAAACACTGTCAAAAGGATTGCTTGGAAAATTAAACTTTGGTTTAGGGATGAATATCAAGATCACCAATTGAGCTGTAGATCCTTTACAGATTTGGCAAGCAGCTGTAAGTTTTCGATGAAATTCTTAATACTGTCTTAGAAAAATTTTAAAATTTCTTTTATTATTTTACCGGATCCAAATGATTTTCTGTATTTTCTTAATGGAATCGCCTCTGTTCTGGATCACTCAAAATTATTTTAAAAAACTAATGCACACAAATATAGGATACAAACACTTTATAAAACAAAATACTACGTTTTACTAATTTTGGCTGCAATTTATTATAAGATATGCAGAGTTTTATATATAAGTTAATTATATACAGTACGTTCGATCAAATTTACTAGGAAAATAATAAATAACCGGCAAGTAGTTAAGTAAATGAAAGTTATACTGGAGTATCATTTAGTAAGAAATGTAGTAAATTGAATAATACTAGTGATAGAAATACCTAAATATATGAAGGGTTTAAATGATGTATTTTTTTGTCAACGGTTTAAATGATGTGTTTTCTGGCATAACAGCAACTTTGTTCATCCAACAGCTGACAGATTTTATCTAAGCACTTTTATCTTAACTTGTTAACCTAAAAGTAATGTTGATACCATTATAATATGAGAATCTACTAGGCCCCTTATATAATTAGTATTTCTTATTACAAAAGTCTAGTTTGATATTAATAGAGTATGTGAACAAGAAGTTGTGAAAGAGATTTCTTATTCCCGTAAAGATTACAAAAGCTCTTTACAATTGCTTAACCAAGTAAATCGAAACTCAATCACAATAAAGAAAAACCGGATATAACCAATTTACATACTCTAATAGCCCCCCTCAAGATGGAGGTGCATAAATGTTATGGACACCCATCTTGCTCATGTTATCCCGGAATGGAGCTGGATAAAGAGCTTTGGTAAGAACATCTGCGAGTTGGTTATTAGTCCGAACAAACATGGTCTTGATGATACCATGATCAATGGCTTCTCTCACCTTGTGACAATCAAACTCTATGTGCTTAGTCCTCTCATGGAAAACAGAGTTACTAGCAATATTAAGAGCAACAGTATTATCACAGTAGAGCTTAGCCGGTAGAGAAAATGGAATGCAAAGATCCCGAAGCAATTGACTGAGCCAAATTAACTCCTTTGTGGCCATACACATAGCACGATACTCAGCTTCAGTAGTGCTCAAGGATACTATACTTTGCTTCTTGGACTTCCAGGATATCAAGGAATCACCAATGAACATTGTATATCCAGTAACGGATTGTCGAGAGTCAGGACATGATCCCCAATCAGAGTCAGAGAAGCCTCGAAGAGCAAAGTTGTCATCAGCACCATAGAAAAGTCCTTGTCCAATAGAACCTTTCAAATAACGCAAAACTTTATGAACTGCTTTAAGATGAGTATCACGAGGAGCTGAGGAGTATTGAGCTAGCTTGGACACAGCAAAAGTGATGTCTGGGCATGTGATGGTTAAATACTGAAGCTTCCCCACCAAGCGTCTATACTGTTTAGAGTCTTCAAGTACTATCCCATCGTCTTTAGACATCTTCATATTTGGTTCCATCGGAATTGTAGATGGCTTACAATCTGAGAAACCAGTAGCTGCAAGTAAGTCTAGAGTGTACTTTCGTTGATTCAATGATATTTCTGCATCTGTGCGAGCTATCTCTATTCCAAGAAAGAATTTAGGAGCACCGAGATCTCTCAATTGGAATACAGAACTCAACTGTTGTTTCAACTCCACCATTGCTTCATCACAGGTACTTGCAATCAAGATATCATCTACGTATACAATGATGACCATAAAATGACCATCAAGTTCACGCATAAACAATGTATGATCACCATGAGTCTTATTGAAACCAAATCCCACCAAAGTTGTAGAAAACTTGATGAACCACTGCCTGGATGCTTGCTTAAGACCATAAATGGATTTATGTAGTCTGCAAACAGCATTAGAAGAAACAGATTCACCTTGAAGTTCAGCATAACCTGGAGGAAGTTTCATATAGATTTCCTCATCAAGATCACCATTCAAGAAGGCATTTGATATGTCCAATTGATGAAGAGACCATTTCAGCTTAGGTGCGAGAGCAAGAATGATCTTCACTGTAGCCAAAATTGCCACTGGGGAAAAAGTATCAATGAAGTCAATTCCCTCTTGCTGTGTGTAACCTTTGGCTACCAACCTAGCCTTGTACCTCTCTATACTCCCATCGGCATGGTATTTTATAGTAAAAATCCATTTGCAACCTACTGCAGCCTTTCCTGGAGGTAGATCACACACACTCCAAGTACCTGTTCTCACAAAAGCACCAATCTCCTTCCTACAAGCATCATTCCAGACCTCATATTGCCGAGCTTCTGAATATTTTTGTGGTAAGGGATTTTGAGTGATGAGATTAATGAAAGCACCAAAAGGCTCAGATAGATATGAATAAGAGATATAGTTGTTTAGAGGATAAGGACTAGTTTTAGTAGGAATACTATTATAGCAATGAAAATCCTGCAAATGGGAAGGCAGTTTTCTCTGCCTATGTGATTTAAGCTCAGAAGGAACAGAAACCACAGAAGATGACTTGTCATTATGGGAACAAGCATCGGAAGATGATTGCGCAAGAGGCTGACGTTCATCTGTGTTTTTAGCAGGGAAATGAAGATGAGGAAAGAAGGATTTTACATCATCTTTGATGTTAGATGATGCAAAAGGAAAAGTATCCTCATAGAAGATGACATGCCTAGAAATAGACATTGAGTATGTCTCTATGTCTAGTAGCTTATAACCTTTATATCCACTAGGATAACCTAAGAATATGCAAGCCTTAGCTCTAGGTTCAAATTTATTTCTAGACTTAGTCGAAGTAGAACAGTAACACAGGCAACCAAAAGCTCGAAGAGCATGATAATCTGGAATCTTAGATGTCAATTTCTCATAGGGTGTCTTATTATCTATGACCGGTGAAGGAGTTCTATTTATGAGATAGACAGCGGTTAAAAGACAATCACCCCAATACTCTATAGGAAGACCAGACTGAAACATAAGAGCCCTGGCTACATTCAACAAGTGTTGGTGTTTTCGTTCCACAACTGAGTTTTGCTCAGGAGTTTCAGGACATGAATGAAATGCAGTGATGCCTTTGTTGATGTAAAGTTCATTAAACTTCAATTCATGTGAATTATCAGAACGTACTGAACAAACTCTAGTGTCAAATTGTGTTTCAACCATTTGTAAGAAACCACGAAATACAGTTAAAACATCAGATTTTTGTTTTAGCATATAAACCCAAGTTGCTTGACTAAAATCATCAACAATTGTCAAGAAATACCTAAAACCATCTACCGTTGGGCAAGAGAATGGAACCCAAGTATCAATATGAATCAACTCAAATGGTTTTGTACGCATGTGATTCATAGATTTAAAAGGAAGATGTTTTCGTTTAGATAAATGACAAATGTGACAATGGTCTGAAGTTCTATTATATTTCTTCTTTGGTAAACACAATACATCAGACAGAGAATCAATTTTGGTCATAGAAGGGTGACCTAAACGTCTATGCCATGTATCAGAATCAACAGTAACACTAGAACATATAGCAGTACCTGGAAACTCCGTATTGGAAACTTTAACAAGTGATTTATTAAGATGCAGAACATAAAGGCTGGCAACCTGACTACCGCGACCAATCATCAAATCCTGAGTAAGAGCCTGAATTAGACATTCATCAGAAGTGAAGCTTACTTTAGAATTTAATGTTTTAGTCAGAACACTAACACTCAACAAATTGAATTTAAACTCAGGAATATGCAACACATTATGCAATGCGAGAGCCTCTGTGAGTTGAATGTAACCAGTCCCATCTATCTTAACTGTATGACCATTTGGCAATCGAACAAATGTATTCTCCATAGACCTATACTCATTATACAAATTCTTATCACTAGTGACATGGTGGCTAGCTCCTGAATCAATGACCCAAGCTCTAAGAGACAACTCAGTATCATGAGGTATAGAAGAAGTTAGCATGTCATAGTAGGAAAAGTCGTAAAGTGAAAGGAAAGTACCAGATATCATGGAAACATTTGGTACAGAGGTTGAAGTCGAAGCCACGGTTTTATCAGGACATGCAGTAATGCTTGGAGACTGAAGTTTGGAACTCAAGTAAGAGATCATTTGTTGAAGTTGGTCCTTGGACATGTTGTCTTTCCCATTGTCAGAAGCGATTTCACTCTGGCTTGGAGCTTGACTAGTAGTCATGTTTGTACTTCCAACAGTATTGTTTTTCTTGTTCTTTGGATGTCCAGGAGGAAAACCATGGAGCTTGTAGCATTTGTCTACCGTGTGTCCAGTCCGAGAGCAATGAGAGCATTTTGGCTTTTGAAAGCTGCCTTGTGCCGTTAAGATGTTGCTCTGGTCATGAACTTCAGCTTGAGTTTGGAAAGCAAACGGTAAGGACATAGGCTTCGAGTTTGAACCAACGATTCTTTGGCTTTCATCCTGATCCAAGATATTGAAGATCTCACTCAAGCTCGGTCTTGGTTTCATGTTCAGTATCTGACCACGAATGTTGTTGAAACTGTCATTTAATCCCATGAGGAACTGAATGATTCAACTGGTTTCTGCCTCTTCAAGGAGTTCTTTAACCTGATCACAATCACATCGTTTCACTGATTGAACTCTAGTGTGAGAAAGTTGTTCCCAAAGAGTCTTTTTCTTAGTGAAGTATGCTGATAAATCCATGTTTTCCTGCTTGAGAGTCATAACAGCCTGTTCCAACTGATACTTCCGAGGTAAGTTGTGAACTCGGAACCGAGTGAAGAGATCATCCCACATCTTTGTAGCATCTTGATAGTATAGAATGCTATCATAAATTTCCTTATTCACGACGTTAAGGATCCACGATTTCACCAAGCTATTGCATCTACTCCAAATCTTGAAACTAGAATCACCAACAGAAGGACGCGGTAGGGATCCATCAACAAAGCTAAGCTTATTCTTCGCATCTAAGCTAATCCGCATCGCAATTGACCAGCTATTGTAATTAGTACCATCAAGATTATGAGTGACTATCGCTAAACCTGGATGATCGGAGGAATGGAGAAAAAATGGACTGTGTACGCTGTCGTAAGACTCGACGAGCTTAGGCATGTATCCAGCATCTCCGATTGTCTCCGATCTCTGAATATGTTGTTGTTTAGCTATCGCGATCTCAGGTTCTTCGAGAAAACCAGATCGGCGACGAGATTGAATGGCATATCCGTCATCGTCTTCAACTATCAAACTCTGATTCTTCAGTTTCCGTTGCTTCACCATTTTCGCCCAAAATTGGTTGTGCGGAAGAACAACCAACGATAATGGAAGCGATTAATGGTTTAGAAATGGAAAACAAGGAAGGATCAAACGAGAAATCGTAGATCTAGAAGAAAAAAAAGAAGAAGAAATGCTCTGATACCATAATAGAGTCTGTGAACAAGAAGTTGTGATTTCTTATTCCCGTAAAGATTACAAAGTGATTTACAAGGCTTATATACAATTGCTTAACCAAATAAATCGAAACCCAATCACAATAAAGAAAAACCGGATATAACCAATTTACATACTCTAATAGATATACATATAATTAAATTAAATTATGTGTGTAATAGCTTTAGTATGTAGTACATGTGAATATTGACAATTAGAAACATACAATGGTCTGACAGACAGAAGTGGAAACTCATGATTTTTCCATGGGCAAATATGTGTTTTCTAACTGGAGCAAATATATAATATATACATATATATAATTGATTTGACATTTTGACTTTTGTAGTTTTTATAGCGCTTTATTTTTAAGGTGTACGATTACGAACAAAAGTGAATATGATATGAAAGTTTACTAATGTGAAAAAGAAAGGAAGAAAAAGTTACTAGTCAAGGAATTTTGAAATATGATGTATGTTAATTTTGCCGGTTGTTCTTAGAATTTACAATGGCAGACAAACAGTAATCAATTGCTAAAAGAGAGATAATCATGACGAAAGATAATTAAAAAGTAATTAGTACCCTTGAGCATGACTTATTGCAGCAAACTTGGGGTTTGCCGACAATTACTGGTCAATTGTCATTATAAAAAGTAACTATTCCGCAAAACAGTTAGAATCTAGAAACAAATGCTGGGTTTAGGGTTTAGAATCTAGAATTTAGAAATAAATGAGCAATACCTAAAATTTTCAATTATAGATATTGTTAATTTATCTATAAAATATATACTTTTAATTAGCCGATACAACATTTCGACTTAGAAAACTTGTGTCTGCCAATCCGTATAAGATGATAACATAACTAACAGATTTAATATAAATTAGTTTAATAATTTTTTTAAATAAACGGTGTTAGTAACTTACATCTATTTAATATATTCTGCTTGTTCTAAAATGTTAAAATAAATTATTTGGTTTTACTATTTAGTATAGTTATAAATTTTTTATCAGTCTCAAATTGATATATGTTTTGAGTTTTTAACATATATTATTTATAAATGAAAATTATAATTTTTAATTGTTATAATAAGAAAAGAAATAGAAATTTTAACACAAAAACATTATGAAATTAAAATATAAAATTATTAGGTTATGCAATAGAAAATAGAGAACATATAGTACATTTTTGAATTCATCTTTACAAAAAAAAACATTTATCAATTAGATATGAAGAGTATATCACAATAGTTATCAAAAATATCATATTGTAACGGTGAAAGTAAATGTTTTTTGGTTTATATCTATGTTTGTCTTTCTTAATTCTCGAAGGAACAACGTTGGGATTCGTATTAGATAGTGAATGATGATGATGCATCATGATTTAAATGGTTAGTACATCCTTAATCACGATATACATCACATCAGGCATGGGGTCTATCGAATGGCCCACGATTCTGCTCTTGTTTTCATGATCAGTGTCTCTTTATTTACTTGGCCCCAATCTTGCAGCCTCGACACGTGTCGACACTCTAATGATCCATAATAATCCTCTAGTAATCCAACGCAACTCCTTTGGAATTATTACTCATTAGTTTCTAAGTAAGTTTCTAGCGTTTCGACCTTTGAGTTCAACATACCAATTTATTTCACATAATTTCGTAACTGTACAAGTTTTAGGATTTCATACGACTCCATTTATTATCCGTTTAGTTCAATAAATTATAATAATTTAACAACAACAAATAAATGATATTGTATATGTTTAAATTCTTTTCTAACGCATTTAATTTACAGATTATTTTGTATATGCATCCAATCTACAAAATGACACCAAATTAAAACCCTAAAATATTTTCCAAATCTTGCTATTTTTTTTAGTATTCAAAATTTTTAACTCAACTTTCGCTCATGTTCTTCTTTGTGTAATTCACCTTTTTAAGTTTTAAGTTTTCTTGGTCGTTTAAAATAGGCAAATTGAAAGATTTGACTATGAAATATATTTGCATTATATTAGTTGCAAACATGGTGATAATTTAGAGTTTCTTAAACGTCATTCATTGTTGCTCGAGACTAGGAAATACACTAAGTAAATGTGTATAATGTGTTTCTTTATAGTGATTTAGATAAAAAAATATATATATACAAATGTGTTTGTCTCCAAAAAAAATTTCTAATAATAATAAGAAATGTGAACTTCGGAAATCGTTACTTATATGGACTATGTCAATGCCATGTTGCAGGTTTGCAAGACTCATTACAATTTTGAAAGAGTATGCTTTACAATTTAGCAATAGCTGACATGGTTAGTGAAATTTTATGAATTACAAAATTTCTAGCCGATCTTAGTGGGGATTGCAAGGCTCCACAGTCCAACTTGAAGAGGTATTGGACACACATGTAATTAGGTTAATAATCGTATCAATGTATTCATGTATATATGACTCTGTCTTAACGTCTTGATAAATTAGAAATTGTTTTACCTCCTCTAAAGTTTCCTGACATTAATGTATATATTTTGTACCAGATCATGGATATCATTGGTGAACTATACACATCCAAACATTCTTCAACGTTGCTCGTTTTAGATAATTAGGTCGTTGTCCAAATCTTGAACCTTATATCTATTACTTTTTTTTTGTCAAATCCTAAAACATAATTATTTTTCGTGTGAACTATGCAAAATGCTATTATATGTAACAGGTAAATAGAATTCAGAAAAGTTATGAACTATCATTGTTATCCTTTTAGGTATACAATTTTATACTCATTTGAAAACAACGGAATGATAGATTTCATGTTCAAAATCCAAGATCATAAGAAATAATGATTCGTAGAGAAATTGTCAAATTTATCGTGAAGTTTGAACTGTTCAGCCAACTTTTTATTTTATTTTAAATGCTCAAAGGATTTTTTTTTTTTGTGTTAAATCGTGGTTCCAAAACTCCAGCTCACTCCTCTTAGTTGATAACTTGACTGAACTTGTTGTTCTTTTCTGAAGTCTTTTGGCTTGTTTACCTCTCTAGTCGCAAATAAATATGTTTCTTTTGTGCCATGAAGAAAAGAAAAGAAACGAAAAAATAAAATGTATGCACATCTTTTACATAGTTTTACGTTAAAAAATGTGTGTTGAACCTTGGAAAAAACCAATCTCGTTGGGGACATTCGATGAAAAAAAATACCTTGGAAAAAACAAAAAGAAGATGACAAAACATTTCTTCTTTATTGCACACGTATATATACATATATTTTTTTTGGTGTGACGTATATATACATATATATATAGAGATATGTATAAGACATTTCTTTTTTGGAACGACATTTAAAGACTATTGTAAAGAGTAGAATTATTGGAGTCTCGACCCTCTAGCGTGGGGTCCTTATAATAAGTATTGTTATCACCATTAATCCTTAGGATAGCTTCCTCATATTTGACTTGTAAATTGTAATCTTGTACAAAAAAGAAACTAGCGAATACATTTTTTTGTATAGATAGTAAATCCATATTATGATCCTGAATATACAAACAAGTAACCTTTAAAACTTGAAATTACTAAATACTTTAAATAAAAATGCAGGGAGAATTCAAAATGAATTTTTTTTGTTAACACATATGAGGGAAAAATACCCATTATTTTTTTCAACAAGATTAAATATAATAAATACCCATCACGACTTCTCCAAATTGCCTTTATTGTAGTATTATGTGACGCTGTCTGTATATAAACGTACGTGTGGATAGTTACCCTACATGTCTTTGAACAATCTCTTTATCAGCTTCTTTGAACAATAGTTATCATTTTTTAATGAAATTTGATATATTATGTACATCGTAGTAGCCGATTAAGTTTTGGAATGAACAACATTTTGACAAAGAGATTTTCGCCATTTCATATGGAATAGACCATTAGACCAAAACCAATCGAATATTTATATACACGTAGTTAAAATCATCAATATAACCTGAAGGGCATGTCGAATAATTTCGAGCTGATTAATAAAGTGATAGATGTATACATATATACTAATGTCTATATATAATTTTTTATTAAGTAATATTTTTTTGTCGACTTTTATTAAGTAATATACATATATATATATATTATATTATTTGTATATAGAACATGCATGATGCATGTACTTACAGATTCATATGAAAGTACATGTCTCATGTATCCTTCTAGTTTTGATAATTAGATTAGTTTCCACTTCATAGTCTTCTTCGTCTTTTGTTGTAGGCCATGACTATAAATTCTTCTCAAAGATGATGAGCTAGGTGAGGTTAAGGTTCACTAGTTAATACTAAATATAACAAGTCACAAGCGTGTATATATAAAGCTTGATTGAGTTCATATCCAAAAGAAAACAAAATGTTTCTATCGGCAGAAAAAGAAAAACGAAAAATCTATATCATTTTCGCGTTTACGTTTACGTATATATACATATCAAAGAAAAAAAAAACAATCACAAAAAGTCTATTGTTATTATAATTTTTTTGGTTAAATTGTTATTAGCGACACTATTGTTATTAAATTTCATTTCGGATGATCTTAGCGACACTATTGTTATTATATTGTAAAATTGTAATGGATAATTGATTAATCAATTCGTTAAAGAGACAATAGTTGACTGGAGAGAAAACATATCATGTGCTTGCATTATGATAAGCTAAAGAGTAAATGATGATCTCAAAAGGAGTTTATTCCTCATTATCTGTACTTATATATCCATTTGAATTATTAATTCAATCTTTAATTTGGCCATAATCTCATCTCCATTTTCGTACCAGACAATTGCTAAGGGTTTAAGTAGCGAACACAAATTTAGCGGAATCTCTATATTTTTCCATTCACTAGTGTTTGAACAGTATACAGAAAGGACTAAAACTCATCCTATGACTTTGATGATGCGGTAGAATCTCAGGTTTAGACCCTAAAAAAAGACTCCTAATTTAATCTATGACTTGATGATGCGGAGTACAATTTAATTTTGTAGATTAATGACACTATCGGAAACAGAATGTAATCAATTTATATATATAGCGATATCAGTATTTGAAAGATTTACTTCTTTGTTTAGTGATGAATTGCTTTTAAAAATTTTAATACAATTTCAATTATAGTTGACTATTAAAATTATTTTAGATAACAAAATATTTAAATTTTCAGGTTCTGAAAGTTAATTTAAACTTGGCTTTGAATCTCCTAAATTTGTTTAAAAATATTGATACAACTCTATTACTATGTACCTCCATTTAAAAGATTAATTACTTAGCATTTTGTGTAAAAATTTATATACGACACATTGTTTAGAAAAAGAGATGTTTGATTGAGCGAAACCGAAATAAAATTTTGAAATAATGATAGATTACAAAAAAAAAAAAAAAAAAAAACCAAAGCCGGTACAAAACAGTTCTCCATAAACAAAGCCTCACAAATTGAGAGAATTAGAGATTCTAAATAAAAGAGAGATACTTTTTGAAAATGCCAGATAAAACAAAAGGTTAAAAAAAAGAGTAAGTACTAACAAGAAAATATCAAAGAGCGGCATTACGACGGCTAGACCGGTAGTCTATCGACTAGGCAAAAAGAAAGCAAAACCCTTTACACTAACATCTGCTTTTATCGAATTCATCACTCTTTTTTTTTTTTTTTTTTCGAATTCATCACTCTTAACAAAATGTAAACAGCATATATTAAAACCAAAAAAAAAAAATGTAAACAGAGTACTTATAAGCGTACGTGTAGTCTTTCACTGGGTTGAGACAGAGAAGGGTCCTACAAAGATGGAGTCGAGATACATTATCCACCACAGTCTCGCACATGCGATTGCCTCCGCTTCCCACTGGGCTCCTCAATTTTCTAATACTCTACAACGCGTCTATAGAACTTATTGTACACTAATGTTGTTCCTACCGTCAGATATATCGGCTAAGCCGTTAGATGTAACTATTTCTTATCAAAATCGCGGTTGACTATTAAAGTGGGCTCAAAGTGAGCTCCAAAGGGCCCATCGAGTTATAGATTTCCTGTTTTCTAAAGAGCTCCACGTCCAAGTAAAAAAAAGTTGTAATGCCGCAAAACAGTTTAGAAGAAAAGAATTGTATGCACCACATATAAATACTTGTATAGTTGACATTACTAAAAATACCATATTTTTTACTTTTTTTCTTACTCAAAATACAACAACATGTTTAAGAAGTCTTAATAAACTGTTAAGAAATGTAAATCAGTTGTAGTAAGCTATCATAAAATCTTAAGGAGATTTCTTAAACAAAAAAGGATGTGATGTATTTAACAAAGATTTTTAGTTTAAGACTTTGAGATATGATTCTATTTATAATATTTGTACGTCAATAATTGATGCTACATTTATCGAAGCCGCCTCTGAGAGACTAAGACTTGCCTTATATTCCATGAAAATTCCTTTTTTTTTTGTTACATGCCAGTTTAATTTGTGAAGGGAAGGCAATGGACGAGACAACGAATCCAGTTTTATTTTACTTTTACGATGATGGACTTAATATAAGCTTATAAAATAATAAGTTGATATTAGTTCTCACATATATTAGTTTAGTTTTTTTTCGTAACAATAATAGTTTAGTTACTAACAATGTAATGTACGTCTTTTAGTATCCGGAAAATTATGTCTTCGATCTAAAATATTTTCATATTTAAGATGGAGTCGCTTTCTTTGATCTTAACGTACAGTACTCGAATTCGGTTTCTGCACGACTTAAATATTCCATCCAACTGATTAAACTAATAGCTAGTGTTTGAAAAGATGAGACTAATTTTGTTATATAATTTTTGAACGACAGTTATTCGTTTCAGTATGATAAATCAATGATATTTACTCATCTTGGATGTTCTAGGTATAGTTGATTAAAAAAAAAGAAGGTATAGTTAATTATTGTGATATTAAAGTTAGAAGGAGCAAAGGTACAAATATTATATTTTAATGCACATAAGCAAATTAAATATATGTATTACCAATAATGGCGCGGAATCATTGAGTGTTTTATGTCTGGCATAATATTATATTGGTTCAAACTTAGTTAAACACACTTCAGAAGTGATTAAATATTCAGTTAAACGAATATAAAATTATGTTTTGTTTTGTTAACTTTAATCATTGAAACGAATTCTTAAACTAATTGTCTCCTGATTAAGAAAACAATTTTTTACATATGGAATATTATATGTATGAAATTATGTATAATTTTATCGTGATGATTATTTTAATACATAGTGAAGGTAAATTTTGGTTTTCTTACAACATAGACTTCGTTCTATTTTGGCTAAAGGAACAATAATTTATTTCCTGAACAACGAAAATAGTAGTGGCATTAAATTATTTATGAGACTTCCTTATATTTCCATATAAAAACAGCAAAATGTTATACGTGGAATAGACTCTTTTTATCTCGAAGAACTTTATGGTTGCAAAAATAATTATGTAAAAGAATTAGACGCGCCACACATTTATTACAAAATCATAAATGCGAAATATACTAGCTGTGGACAACGTTCTAAATAATTTAATTTTCGAACCCAATTTCAGGTAATATACAAATATATAATTCATTGATAAATATATAGATTCTAAATATATACGTTTTTCCCCAAACAAAAGGTTAGCGTGTGGCTCGTAAATCAACCCTTTAAGAAGAAACTAAGCTTAATAATTAAGTTCCACACCAAAAAATATATAAGTGCACACAGTCACATCCTTTTCAAAGTCTTAAAAGTATAATCTTTTACTTATATTCGTTCTCATAAGTTACTGAAAAGTGTGACTTTTATATCCATACCAACTATCAATTTTACTGAATAAATATACGGAATTAATTATTTATTTTTAATAATTTAAAGGTATATTTAAGCATAGTTAAGATTGATAATTATACATTTTTGGGAGGAAATAAGTTGCAGGTCTCAGGAGCTGCGGCAACAGGGAAGAAACTAGAATTTTATCCTCAACCCAAAAAAATACTTAGTTTAGAGTCCGAAATTTTTTGTTACAAAAAATAATAGAATTTTGTTACAAAAAAATAAAATAATAGAAAACATAGTGCGAACCATGAAATCTTATAGTATCTTAATTTACATCCAATTATTTCGTCGTTTGGCAAATTCAATCATATAAATTCAAAATTTTTTTTGACAATTCTTTCCATCGATTACATAAAAATGATGTTATTTGCAAGAAATTCTGTCAAATTTTTTATTTGTAACAAGGGTTACTCTCTCACCAATCAGAACAAAATTAATAAAAAAACGTATAAAATTACATTTCTTTGGGCAATTACATAATTAAAATTCAGCACATAGGAGGATACACGGACAAAAAAAAAAAGAAAGAAAAGGCAGCAAAATTGACTCGTGTAAACTTCGACGTACCAAAACAAAACCCTTTTGTTTATATTCCCCAAATCCACCTCTCCTTTTCTCATCTTCTCACTTCAAAATCTCTCTCTATATCTATCCTCTCTCTTTCTCTCTCACCTCAGATAATGAACTAAAGATTTCTCTGAAAGCTGACTTCAAAAGCTTTTTCTGAAGAAAGAAGAAAACAAGCTGATCTTTAATTGATATTTTATTTATTTATATGTAAATTTAAAGGATGGGGAGACATTCATGCTGTTATAAACAGAAGCTGAGGAAAGGACTTTGGTCTCCTGAAGAAGACGAGAAGCTTCTTAGGTACATCACCAAGTACGGCCATGGCTGTTGGAGCTCTGTCCCTAAACAAGCTGGTAATTAATTTCAATTAATTAACCAATTTTTTAGTAATTCTCTTTCCTAATTCTTGAACTGACTTTTTTTTCTTTTTTAATAAAAATTTAGGTTTGCAGAGATGTGGAAAGAGCTGTAGATTAAGATGGATAAATTATCTACGACCAGATTTGAAGCGAGGAGCATTTTCACCGGATGAAGAAAATCTCATTATTGAACTCCATGCCGTTCTTGGAAATAGGTAAAGAACTGTGCCATCTCTTCCGATAGCAAGGCTTATCACTGTGTATAAATATATTTAACAGTTGTCTTCGTTTTGGTCTGGTTCGGTTTAGGTGGTCTCAGATTGCTGCACAGCTTCCTGGTAGAACCGACAATGAAATCAAGAACCTGTGGAATTCTTGCTTGAAGAAGAAACTCAGGCTGAGAGGGATTGACCCGGTTACACACAAGCTCTTAACCGAAATCGAGACCGGTACAGATGACAAAACCAACCCGGTTGAGAAGAGTCAGCAGAGCTACCTCGCTGAGACAGAAGGCTCCTCTAGTACTACCACTGGCAGTACTAACCAAAACAACAACAACACTGATCATCTTTATACCGGAAATTTCGGTTTCCAACGGTTAAGTTTAGACACCGGCTCAAGAATACCGACCGGTTCAGACCTCGGCATATGGATTCCCCGAACCGGAAGAAATCATCATCATCATGTTGATATCAGCGCTGATACCGTCCCTAGTGCAGTGGTGCTACCCGGTTCAATGTTCTCGTCCGGTTTAATCGGTTCGACAACCACTTACAGATCCTCCAATCTCGGTTTAATCGAATTGGAAAACTCATTCTCAACCGGGCCAATGATTACAGAGCAGCAACTTCAAGAGAGTAATTACAACAATTCGACATTCTTTGGAACTGGAAATCTGAATTGGGGATTAACAATGGAGGAACATCCATTCACAATAGCGAATAATTCTTTACAGAATCATTCAAATTCGTCGTTATACAGTGAAATCAAATCGGAGACCAATTTTTTTGGTACGGAGGCTACAAATGTTGGTATGTGGCCATGTAACCAGCTTCAGCCTCAGCAACATGCATATGGCCATATATAATCCTCGTGTATATCATAAGGTGTGTGAATCTTCTTTTTCTTCTTCATGTTTTTTTCTTCTTTTTCAAAAATTGAACTAAATATATGGTTGTGTATATAGAGTTTGTGTTATATATCATTTAATTTAACAGTATTGTTTTTACATTTTTCCTTTTTTATTTGATGTAATTTGTCAAGAAAAGTTTTACTGGACTTTGAGATTTTGCTTCTCTATTGCTGTTGGACTAATGACATTTATTTTTAAGATTTTTTTGTTCATTTTATATACCCTTTACATCAAATTTAGTAAACACATACATAAACACAATAATAAACAGAATGTCACTTAAAACGAGGTTTTGGACTTACTAGATTCTTATATAAGAAAATAAATATTGTTTGTTTATACATCGTTTGACATCTTTCACATAAGTTAAGTGGTCAATTACATTACAATAATAAATATACACTTGAAATTTTGTTGCATTTTATATTTTAATTTCATATTACCGGACAAAATAATACTATATTGTCTTAAAGATTGAAAAAAATTGGTCAAGAATATAAATTTTTCTAAACCGGATTTTTTTTTGTTAAAAAAGAAGAAATTTACTTAGAAGTTAGAACACTTCCATCCATAGGTTTTTACATGAGTCTCTCACGATTGGGGGAAAAAATTAACATTTTATTGAGTGGATACTCTTGGAGTCTGACTTAGTTTAGAGGAAGTGGGAAGAACACACAAATTAGAGTAAAAGAGAAGAATTGTTTTCACCATTAGTAAATTAAGTGGGATAATACTTTAGTTTTAGAGGAACTTTAGTTTTAGAGGAACTGGGGGTAATTATTTTTTATTCCCTTTTCTTTTTGATTGTTTAGTTTTTATCAAACCTTTAGAGAAATTATTCTTTTCCTCTTTTTTCTGCTAAATCCAGCAACCAGTCAGACCTTAATCAACCTAACATAACATCTTTATCACTATAGAGTAGATCGTTATACTATGCTGTAATAGCTGTGAAGGATTTCGAAAGAGTATAAAGGTTGATATATACTGTTAAATGAAACAAATGGAATAAGAATACTCCATCTGTTTCATTATAGTTGATTTTCTGAATATTTACACACAGATTAAGAAAACTATAAATGCTCAATTATTTACTGTTTATTTTTATTAATTAAGTTACTTTTACAACTGACTTCATTATTTATATTATTACTTTTTCTTTTTTAACTGTGCATTAATGGAGTAAAACAACATGCATTAATATTATTTATTCAATTTAAAGAAGAGACATGCATTTATTAGATGTAGGAAATCAAATATTATGAAACAAGAAAAAAAACCTAGAAAATCAACTATAATGAAACAAAAAGAGTAAGATCGAAGATAATTATTTATTAATAATATTGAGGAATCTCTGGGATTAATATTGGCAATTGGGATTGAGTAATTATGGTATTATGTTATCTTCTAAGACCTTTTTATATATAGATAGACAAAGCATTTATTCGATTGACTATTGTAACATATTTTAGGTGAAGCTTCTAAAAAAAGGCAGTGTATCTTTAAAATAGGGACAACTTTATTGCTTTATCTTTTTTCTTACTTTAATTTTAGTTTCATTTTCAATGAACTTAAGGAACAGTTTTTTACTTTTAGTGTCTTTTTCAATTCTAAATAATCATATATATATATATATATATATTGATCTTTTAATCCGGCAACTTTTAGTTTCTACTTACTTCATCAGGTTTCTCTTCATTTGGTCAAGTTCTTTTTTTTAAGTTCACTCTAAAAGAACATTAAACTAAAGTTGCACTCGTAAAAACGTATGTCTAGTATATTATGCGTATATAAATTAGTTTATTAAATTTTGTTGTTGTCAACAACACATGGATTTGTATCTAAATAATGACATAGTATCACAATTTAGATAAATCAGTGAATTAAAAAATTTGGTCATTTAATTTGTTTGATTTTTGTTTCATCTTTTCTGATATCGCAATTGATTATAGATATATGTATATATAGCATGTATTTAACAGAATGAAAACATCCACGTGGTTTATATGAGCTTGCTTCTCTTGATTTATTTTGGGTTGCTCGTAAAATTTGATGTATTAACAATCACAATCGACTTTCAATGATGATAAAGTGAACAAAAGACTGTTGGGTTCAAATAATTATGAGTAACTCTAGTGACAAATTCAACTAAATTCTCTATACTAATCAAAAATAATACTGAAATGGATCAACATATATTATTGTTTATTTTCATTTCATAGATATCTTTGATACGGTCAGTACCTTGTTCTTTTTTATAGTGTTTGCGAAAATTAATTGTAGTTATGCCGTGATTGATGATTGTCTTATTATATGCTCTAATTGTAAAATCAAAATCCAATTACGGAGAAATTCTTATTATGTCATATGAATAGTCGAATAATTGAATGATTTAATAACATAACACGTAAGCTAAATACAGTTTTCACAATATAATCGTAAATTAATGATGTTTTATTTATTGTAATTATATATTTAACACGTTCAAAATGTTTTACGAAATCACATTTACAAACTAAAAGAAATGCACCTTAACCTATATGCAAACTCTAAATCATAAAAAGTACACGTCCAATTAGAATTAAAGTTGCTTAAAGTTTTGATGCCAATATCTTCGCCCTTGCTACTATAGTAATGATATTGGAGAAGAATACCAGAACTAAGTTGGTTATGAACTATTATATGATTTAGCTTTTGAACTTTATATAACCCAAAAAATAAGAAAAAACAAACATAAAAACTCTAGGATGATTATTTTTTTTGTATAGGAGATAGTTTACAAAGATCATTATCAGTATATAATATTCATATATTTTTCTGTGATTTTTTTATTTATTTTAACCTATTTGATTAATTTTGGCTTTTAGGATAAATTTATATTTATAATCTTAAAAAGTAAATTTATTATTAAAAAAAGAAAAGAAAAACCAAAATTTGAATTTATCCTAAGAAAAAGGTTAATAAAAAGGTAATTTTTTTTATCATTTAGATTAAAGATATTAAACAATAAAAAAATTAATCGCAAAAGAACAAAATTCTAATTTCTCATATCTATATAAATAATTTGATAGTATATCAATTACATACCAAAAATATAAAGTTCATTAATCGTTTCTTAAGGTATTTACTGCATAAAGTACCTTATCAAAAAATTTGTTTCTAAATTTAATATTGTTTACTTTCGAAAATTTTTTTCATTTTATTTTTTTAACATATTATCAATTATTTTATTATAAATCCGCATATATGCGGGTTCTAATCTAATTTTAATAAGTTCTGAACAACGTGGAATTGGTTGGTTAAGATTATTTCGGAAAATTTTTGGATTCACCCTTAGGGATGAATTCATTCATTCACCCATTCCAATTAAAATCTGCCATGTAATATTATTTTTAAATAAAAATACATAATTAAAATTAAAAAAATAAATATTCAATCAAATATTTTATTAAAAATATATATAAATAAATAAATAATGTATATAAAAATTAGAATTTAGGGTTTAGTTTTTTAATGTTTATAGATTATTAGACTATAAAATTCTGAAAAAAAAAATAATTATGTAAAAATATATGTTTATTAAAAATAAATATAAATAAAATTTAATATTATATTTGGGTTCATTATTTCTAATTTAGGGTTTAGTTTTTCTTTATTTAAAATTCTGAAATAAAACAAATAATTATGTAAAAGTATATTTTTATTAAAAATAATTCTACATAAACTTTAATATTATGCTTGGGTTCATTATTTACAAATTGAAGTTTAGTTTTTTCCTATTAAAAATAAATATTTAAAATATACTATTTTGATAAATTACTTTAATTGATTTTATTATATGACAGATTCTCATTGGCTAAAATGAGAGAGAGTGAATGAATGAATTCACCTCTAGGGGTGAATCCAAGAATTGTTTGATTATTTCCTCTATTTTGTTCAAATACGTAAAAATATTTTACTTCTTCTTTTTGCTACGAATATAAAATATCATTTACAAAAGCTTAACCTCTATATTTTGCTTCCTTGCAAAATAAAATAAAAGAAATAACAAGGAAACAAGAATTGATCGAAAATATGATTTCTTTCATTGCAGCCATAGATCCACTAAACCACCGATATGCTTACAATGCTCTTTCTTCGTGATAGTATTTCAAATCTCTTTGTTAATATCTTTGAAGATAATCATTAGAGGGGTTGCTTGGAGGTTGTGGAGGGTGTTGTTCCTCTGTTTTCAGACGTGATACACCACTGCTTGAGCTATAATCTTCCTGACGATTTGGGTAGAAGCACTTTTACCTTAGTGGTTAAGTCAAGTAAACCAGTCCATGTATCAAAGAGAGCATGTATAAGACTCAGTCTAGGTAAAACGGCCTGCCAAATTTTAATATTAACCTCACACATCTCAGAAGTAGATATGATCTCTTGTTTCAACATAAAGTTGTTGGAAAATGCACTCCCCAAAACGCCATTCTTGATCTGGTGGGCAGCTTGTTTAGACTAGAGGTCCATACCATGAGATCGTTTTAGGGATAACACTTTTGAACTAATCAGAGCTAAGAATTATGAGCTTCCTCTGAATGGAGTAGAATTTATATATTACTCTAGAAATGTTTCAATTTTAATTTTTGACTAAGAAGTTCTCGCTCATACACCTTTTAGGTCCGAGACTAAAATATATTATATAGTCTTGTGATATTTGTTCCAGGTGCCACTAAATCGTGTTACTTTTACGTTTTGTTTTTAGTATGTTTTCAGTTGAGTTAATGACACTTGATAAATATTTTATTTCAAAAAAAAGACATTTTACAAAACTTATTCGAAATAAGTTGAAAAGAGCCATCATTTTGAAAATACCACTGCAAAACGGACTATTTACAACATTGAAAACCATCCATCAAATAAAAAAACTGGATCACTATTTTAAAAATCATGAATTTTGACCTCAAAACTAATTAATAATAAGTAAATTAATCCATGAAACAGTATAATTATAGAGTCAGATTATTCAGACGGAAAAGGTAACTAATTTTATTAAATGAAATCAAAAGATGTTAAGCCGCTTAGCATTATGGTTTAATATATTAGTTGCAATATGAATTAGAAATACAATGACATAGCCAAAAACAATATACATCGGTTTTCAGGATCCTCATCTTTATATAGTAATAAATTATAAAAACTGTTAGCCTTATATTTAAAGTTAATTCTCTATGTCTTATGATCTTCAATATTTGTAAGTTGTTATCATTTTAAGAATCCATGTATGTGGATTCTAAAATTTCTGCAGTATATCTTGGATTCTGTTTTTAATTATTTACTCATGAAAATCCATTGAATATTTGAAGTGATTCATTACACAAAGATTTTACATTTCTTTTAATTTTGAATAACACTGGGTTTTAATAAAGTATTTGAAATTTTCATTGAATAAAACCAAATTTAAATCTCAAGCATGATTTACAAAAATCAAAGATTCAATAACACTGGAATCTAAAGCATATATGATTTTAAATCAATAATTGAATGATAGTGAATTATGGCTGGATTTAAATTTCATTAAAATATATGATTGAATGACAGTATGACACTCTTTATATGAATTTTGTTAATATATAGAGATACAAGTCATGAAACCCGATTTACATGAGATGTTAATTAGTTTTTGCTCCAATTATAATTCATATTGCAACTAAATTAGATTTAACTGATTTTGTGGCAATATTAGGTTTATCTTTATTCTTCATTAGATTATGAGAAAACCTTATCTTTCCTATGTTTTTTATCCCTCTTTTTTCGGATTAATAAAAATGAGCGAGTTAGAAATATATTTTTTATAATAACAATCACTTTTTATTAGTAAAATAACTGGTTTAAAATTATGTTTTTTATGATCATGGGGTATAATAATACTTAGAAAAAATATATCTAAATACAAATTTTTTATATCCCCCTTAAAAGATTATTTTATAAAATTAATATGAATTAGATTAAAAATTTTAATAAAA